>NW_024537607.1:0-313241 GCF_016628075.1 Suillus paluster
CTCGTTTACCGGCCCTATCACGCGGCCCACCCGTCTCCATTTTACCTCCTTTACCGGCCCACTCGTTTACATTGCACTCCATTACTCCGGCCCACTCGTCTATCCCACTGGATTCACTACTATTGTTGATATCCTATATAGTACATTCCTGTATTACCATCCATACTATATACCCCCGGCCCATCCGTTTGCCTCGGATACACCACACCCTCGGCCCACTCGTCTATCACGGTACAATTATTGCCACCGGCCCACACCGGATGGCCCATCTCTATCAGTACATTGTCACGCCCGGCTGCCCGTCTGAGACGGGTATATGTTACTGTATTATGTGGTTACAGTCTTCTTCGACTTTGCGTTGGTACCAGCCTGCCCTTTTGGGCGAGTTAATGCCGTTAGCGTTGGATCGGAAGTTGCTGCAGGTGCGGAATTGTCAGCCGTTTTTCGTTTGCGAGGATTCGTGAAGTCAGCGGGGGTTGAAGATATAATTTTTAATGGGGTTGGTGAAGACGGCCTATTCCTTGCAGGTATTTTGAGGGTCAAAGGTGTGTGTTGACTAGTAGGAGATTGAACCCATTCCATCTCTTCAGCGTTTTTTAGGGAGCCGTCGGGATTGAGTGCTGGAGCATCGAATTGCGGAGGCATTTTGACGTACTCGCTGCTCGCAGTTGAATAGGTAGATCAGTGTTTTTAGAATTTCTGCCGGCTGCATGACCAAAACAAAAATTGAGCTTCCTCTTTCTCAAAATGATTATTCAACATTTGTAGTACATATGGTGCGGTTACGGTTCGAACACGTTCGCTACGGTTCACACAAAAAGCCCAGCGCCCGAACCACGAACCTCTCCCAGTGCGTATCAGTCGAACCCAACCGTAACCGCACCGCACTGTCGGTGCAGTTCGCGGTGCAGAACCGGTTCGGGCAGTTCAGAACCGCACCACGGCAACTTTACCTCTTACTTATATTGGTCTGGCTGCGACTACTCCTCGTCACCAGCTACCTTATCTGGTGTAATGAGTTCGAAAGACACAGCTAGTCACTGTCATTGTTGTGTACTAAGCTTGCGGCTGATCACGAATTTCAGGGACGATCCTGTTTTGCACTTGATAAAGGGGGAATCATGACGAGGTCTGACGCGGCAGTGGGCTGGGTATTTTTTTTGGCGCGGTAACACGAAGGGAGATGGTAGAAATTTGCTCTTGCAGGGTATGTTTCAGGAGTATAGTAGGAAGGATTATGTAAAAACTGACAGGACCGACGGATTGATGCGAGCGTTGTCTTGACAACTTGACGGGCTGTACTATCTTTCCCCGCCAATTCTCAAAACCAATATTATTCATTTCAAATAATCTAACGGGAGGTAACAGGAGGCACTACGATCCACGCTCTTCGAAGGCGGACGCTTTGGCACCAACTTTTGTTGTCAGTGTCACCATCGGACTCCCAAGGTGTGTGGTCCGACATCAACGGAGCGCTCAACCATCATGATCAACTGCATCAGCAGCCATTCAAGTCGCAAAGAGGACCTTTGCTAGACTTTATCTCAGACGTCTGTGCCAAGCCTAAGTCGTACTACATACAAATGACCGATTCCGCGGTCCGCCTCAAACGTATCTGCCCCCTTCGTTTTGTAATGTCTACTCTATCTAGTTTTATTAACTTGGAGGCAGAGTTAACGGACCACTGAAGTTGACTTGCGAAGCTTTGTGTGGTTGAGTTGCCAGGTACGTGCCGCACGCACACTCCAATGAGCACAGCGGGTACTGCAGCATGATCGGTGCTGTACATTTTGGTCATGTGAAGTCGCGCAAGCTCCTCTTGCGCACACACACGCTGTCTTGTCCGCTGAAATGTTGTACATTCAAGTGTCGAGGCGGAGATACGCTGACCTGTCCGGAAAGTTCCAGTCTGGAGCAGCAAATTTGAGCAGCGATGGGTCCAGACCAGCAAAATTCTTCAATCTTGCGTAGCTTGCTACAGGTAGGCAACCCCTTTTCAACCTACCGGTTATTCACGGTGTTCTTTCACGAGCACGACAGTCGCGTGCTGTGTAGCTGTTACTTTCATTCCAGTGACCACTCGTCAAATGGCAGCTTCGTCGTCGTCAGCAGGCCTGCAGCTGTTGCGATCGCGGAGACATTGAGGCTTGGCGTGAACTTATCTCATGTCCATTCCACCCACTTGTTCTCCGTGTCCATGTTTGAGATTTCACTCATTGAGAATTACTTATACAGAGAAATTGACCGTTCCATTGGACGTTGACCTCCGATTGCAGCCCTCAGTGTATTGTCTGTTAGAGGACCGGTGGTGCGTCATCATTATCTAGAATCATTTGACGAGGTCATCAAGCTTATATACGACACTGCTGGCCATGGTACGAAGACTATAAGCATGATGGTGTATTGCATTGACTCAGATGCGGGCCGGGAATCGTTGACGCAGAGACGTCTCTCAGCCACTCGAGCTGGCACCGATGGATCAGCTTGGCGATAACTTCTTGCGAGCAGCTTGTTCGCGTCATTATTTATGTGTCCGTGTTGATACTTTCGCATCGCCATATTTATTCTCAACTTCTCCGCTAGCCACATTGTGGACAAGCATATTCTTACCACCATCTCATCGCTCATCACCCGGCCTTCATACGCAAGTTAGTGAAGGTATGCAAGGTCTACTAAACATATCGTCTCGAGTAACATGGAGCACGAGACGGATGTGTGGATCAGGGTGCTCTCAACGTAACGCAGAAGTATCGCCGAGGACCGTACCAAGGCTTCGCATTTGCGAAACTGGTGCAGCTTGTGAGGATGGCAGTCACAACGGCCGACATGACAAGACCCAGGTCTCCCTAAGTATAAGGATCACGCCCCTGGGTCAAAGATTCAAGACCACGGTGATGTAGACATTCGACGCGGTCATTGGTGTTCAAACGGCTGATCATCTACAGTTCGTTGTCCACAAGGATCTCATGAATACTCTCTTTCACCACCAGGAACTGCGTGAAATTACTCAGCCCATGGGTATCTGGATAGCTGCATAATCAATGACCAATAGTCAGCAACGATCAGTCAGACAATGGAATTATTCTTGAACGAGCCGCAAAGTCAAAGGGAGCTGAGGCGTTTCACCGTCTCCTGCAGGCGCCTTAACTACTGGTATGTGGAAACCGCTCATTTTCCAGTATATCTCCTTCACGTTCCCATTGTCGTCCAGTTCTGACGGCAGGGCAAAATGGATGTTTGGCAAAAGAGTCGCTAATACATCCTCTGGTACACAAAGCTCGTCAGTGCGAAGATCTGATGACCGACAAGTCAGATATCTCACTAATTTCCATTTCCGCAAACTTGAACCCTCTGTGAGGTGAGCGTATCATTAGAACAGATTCAGATTCAGAAGAATTGACATCGTACATGCAAGAACGATTTCCTGCAAGGAAGGTCATCCTGAAGGACGCGTGGTTAGACATATGCGACAAAACAATTGTTTCTTACATGGACGCATAGACACCTGTATATCGCACACCATCCTGGACCCCGGCTGAGAGATTCTTATTGAGCAACTACCTCTTTTGGAATGTATAAAACTAACCTTCATTAGAGTTAAGCCATCGTTCAGGTTTCCATTCTGATGCATCCTCGCCCCAGACAGCTTGATTATGGTTCGCAGCAAGGATGGATACAACTAGTCTCTGATGTCTAGCAACAGGAATCGTATCGATCTCATCGCCAGATGCAGATCGAACTGGAAATTGTAATGGCACTGACGCTGCTTCTGTAGTTCTTCGGGAGAGTCAGCAGGGAATGTCTCTCTTCGATCAACTAACCTTCGAGTGAGGACAGGCAGCGACGGATAGAGCCTCAACGTTTCTCGAACAACCGCGTCTAGGAAAGGAAGATTTATCAATGCATCGTATGACAGTCTGGTGGATCCGCCTTCATGTGAATGGTCGACGTTGGAAGCTTCGTATGCAGTCATGGCATCACAGATCTCCGTTCTTAGTTGTGCCTGGACATGAGGGTGCTTGGCAACCATGTACAATGCACGAGCCACTGCAGCTGTCGTAGTCTCGAGACCAGCAAAAATCATAACGCTGTGTATTAGAGAAATCAGTTTTTGTCGCAGGGAAACAACTCGAACTGACTTCACTTGTCCCACAAGTTCGGCATCGCTCAGTCTATCTGCCTCGGAAGATGAGGCATTAGCCTTGACTGCGTATTGCGTATGTTCCACGTGAGGAATAGATTTCGGGAGTAAATCATTACGCACGCATGATAGACATGATATCCTTTCCCCTGGTTCCTCCCGACGTGTCATGGGACTGTGATGGGATAGCGGAAGGTATCTCCAGTGCAGCCTTCTTCTCCTGGAAAATGCTTCTACTGGCTAAGTCCATGACTTCGACTATGCGGCGTAGCTCTCTAAAATCCCTCATGGTTTGCGTCGGCAACCAACTTATCGTAAGCCACTCTGCTATTTTCTTAAGCCAGTAAAGAGAGAAAGTGCGCAAAAATGCCGGGACGAAGGGTCCAAATATCATGTTTTTAGTGATGGATGGACTGTGAGACCAAGCATGTCATGGGATGTTTTCACTGGAAGACTAGTTACGCACCCTAGCATCCGTAGCGCCTCTGTGTATTCATTCTCATTTCCTGTGTCTAACGAACCTGAATGATAGCCCAGCACGCCCTCGCAAACGCAATCAAGAGCATTGCGAGAGAGCCAAGGTAAAACATCGAGTTCTACTGAATCTGTATATGCCACTGGTGAAGTCATGGATGATGACGTGCATGTGCATGAACATGCTTACTGTCGGTAGGAATGTTTGACACGATGATGGATTTTAGCTGGCGGGAAATGGTTTGAATAATGGGCAGAAGCTCCCGCATGTTAGATGTAGAAAACACTGGATTGAGCATTTTGCGCTGGTTTCGATGCTGTTGCCCTGTGCAGCGATGAACACAATCCGCGGCGATTATCAACAGGTTTCACCTAGCGTAGAAATAAGGCCTTCGCCGAAGATGAGCTTGTTGCAACTTAAGAAGTGTTAATGAAGAATGTTCGAGCAATGTTTGAGGCTTACTCTATAAAGGCATCATTTTCCTCAAATATATGTGGCTCCTTGACAAGGATGTGATGGAGCGCGCGTGGGTCCGATACGTACAGCCATTCCTCCTGCCAGTGGTGACCACACATCAATAATCATGCCTTATGCACGGTGATGTATATCACGCACTCCGAACAAGGCGTGGATTTTGACAGCTCCACCATAATCTACGGCGACCTGTAAGCAGCGATCAAAACTGTCCAAGAATATTGATTCCAGGTTGCCTGCATCCATGAACGTGAGTATCTGATCATTGAATGTCGCTAGAGCCTAAGCAAACCTTTCCACCAATGCTCTTTTTCTGGGCCTGCGACATTTAGGGCGTTCGCCTTTCTGGAGGCCCATCTCTGAACGAGCTTCCATACTGCATGGGTAAGAAGGGTAAGCACAGTATATCCGATAAGTTGAGGGAAGGTCATTCGGGAAGGTTTGAACTCTGTATCACAGTACTTCGTAAACTGTCGGCCGCCGAGTACGACAGGACTAGCAGTGCCAGCTGAAACGTTCAAAGGCTGCGGCAATGGAACACGGTCGTCGTGGAGCGTGACAGCAACTTGCAAATTTCAAGAAGATAAGTATTGGTACTCAAGAGAACTACTTAGCAGTCCGAGCTTACTCGGAGCAAAAGTCGGCTGCAACATTGCAGTGCTCATTATTTGTATCCATCTGGCATCTTGAAACTTTCGCATCCCGCTCATTATTCTCAACTTCTTCGCCATGTACATAGCGGACGAGCACATTCTCAATAGCTAAACGAGAGATAGATGAAGGTTCCCCGTTTACAAGCATGCAGTTCATGCCCATTGCCCACCGTAAGCAATCTCCGGTACTAACTAGAAGTCTCCCGTAGTCAGGCCTTGAAAGATCGGAAGGAGCCTCGAAGCTTGAAGACAGTCGTTCCTTCTGTATGAAGGGTTCTCCAGTATCTTGTCAAACTTAGCCTGTCCAGTAGGTGATTGCTCATCACCTGGCCTTCACACAGGAGTTAGTGAAGGTATGCAAGGTCTTCATGTTTATCAACCCAAACAGCACATCGCCTCAAGTCACATCGTGGATCAGCGTGCTCGATGTAACACCGTCAAGTATCGTACCAAACCTCGCGTTTCCGAAGCCGGTGCGACTTATGGTTAGGGTAGCAATCACGACTGTCGTTCAACGCTCTCGAAAGATAGGTTTCACAAGACCAAGGTTTCAATATAGACCATGTCATGGCGTGGTATATAATTTCTCCTCGATCGCACAGTATTAGTGAACTAGTAATACTTGCATGTGCACAAACACCGGCGCTTGTTTAGCCATAAATGATATCGACTCGCCAAATTTTTAAGACCGTGGGGTCTAGACATTCGACGCGGGCATTTGGTATTGGGACGACTGATCATCACAGCACTTCTAAGAAAGATTCGTGGTCCTCATACATCTCATGGACACGAGAATACTTGGCCTTGCGTGCTCTCCTCTTGCACCAACAGGAACTGCGCGAAATCACTGAGCCATGGCATCTGGACAGCTTATAATCACTCACATTATTGCGATTTTCATAAACAATGACACTCTTCGAATGTGTAAAAATATATATTTTCGGAATTGGTCACCTGTTGCGTGTGGCATACAGCAGCGTACAGCCTCAGCCAGCATCTCGTGAGTCACACATTACTCTTCTCCACGATGGGCAATAGACGGATCAGCAACGACCTCAAAGATGCTGCATTGCGAATGGCGAACAAAGGATATGCAACCAAAGAAATCCTCTCCATCACACAGATCTCAAAGTCAACCATCTACCGCACACAACGTCGTAAACGAGCCACTGGCAGTGTAGCCAAAATTCAGGCAATTGGCAGGGGCAGGCCTCGTACTTTCACCCAGCATGATATCCAGTTCCTCATTCGGCTTGCTCGCCATAACCCCACCCTATTCCTCGATGAATACCAGCTGAGACTTCAGGATGGCCGGTTTCTACAGACATCACTATCCACCATTCACCGATCTTTTGAGCGTGCTGGCATCAATCTCAAGCACATTGAGAAGATTGCAGCTGAACGTGACTCTCTATGTCACGCAGACTTCGTTCGTCGTGTCTCGCAATACTCGCCAGCTTCATTACTCTGTTTGGATGAAGTTTCAAAAGATGACCGTACATACTCGCGTCGCTGGGGACGTGCTCCGCGAGGTGCACGTGCTGAGCAGCATCAACCATTTGTTCGGAAACGTCGGTTTTCAATGGTAGCAGGATTGGCTCTTGATGAGGGCATCATTGCTGCAAAAGTTGTTGAAGGATCATTCAATCGCAAGACTTTCATCGATTTTTTGCAAAATGATGTGGTTCGTTTTCAAACTGTCAGTGTCGTTGTGATGTATCAGTAAGCTGTTATTATTAGCTTCCTATCACGACTCCATTTCCAGGGCCACGGAGTGTGTTGGTTATGGACAATGCTCGTATTCACCATGCGGAGGAAATCGAAGAGCTTGTTCATGCTTATGGTCAGTATAATAAAGCTTGTGATACGGAGTTGTCTCACTATTTTGTCAGGGTGTCGCATTGAATACTTACCACCATATTCCCCGGATCTCAATCCTATTGAGCAAGCATTCTCCGCAATCAAGTCACATCTCCGTCGCCAAGGGTTAGGGTTCTATGGGCCTAAGGCTCCTTACTATGAGCTGTACACTGCATGTTCTGTCATAACACCCAAGATGACTTGGGGCTTCTTTCGTCACTCGGGTTATCTTGCTTGACCATAGCATTGTTACAATACAGTAGCATAATATTATGAATGGGTGTCTGTGAATACTGCAGCCGAAAAATACACTTTGAAAGCTCGGAGCCATACAAACTAAGCATCAAGCATCCACCGTTCCTCGGCATCGCGAATATCTGCAAGCTCACCAAGAGACAGTCCAGCACCAAGCAAGTCAGCATTCTGAAGGAACCGAAGACAGTGTGGGCCTGTCACGTCAATGTTGTCCAACTTCTCACGTAGCCATAGCGATAGGTTGAAGCGTTCACAAAAATCAATCAAACTCAACTTCGGACGAAGAGCAGCAGGCTGTGGGATGTTGGCAGCATGATCAGGTCCACGTTTGCCATGCAGGAGGCCCACAATATCCTTGAAGTCATTGTTGATGACAATACTTGGTGCGGAGGATTGGGTTTGGGTAACTGTATTGAGACGTCGACGTGAGAGAGTAGCAATATCAGTCGGGTCTGCGTATGTAACATCGAAAATCTTCGTGTTTGGCGGATTGTCTAAGTCGACACCTGGCTGCTTGTTCGGACCAACCTATTGTGTAATAACCCTGTTAGTGACACATGCAGATTACATACTTCAGAACATCACGCAGACCATCGCAGCAGCCCACGTGTTGAGATGTAATGGTGTCAGGTTGATGTGTTTGGTGTCTGGTGGAGCTGGCCAGCAGATACGGAAACCACATGCTCGGTCTTCGCAGGTATACTGACGAGTCAGATTTGCAATTGCCTCGTTTTGCTCTATCTCCTCGTCAGTTGGTCCTGTTGCAGCCTTCACAACATGAGTGACAAGAAGACAATCAAAACACATATATCTCACCCTCTTACCCGCAGGTTCGGCTTCAGCTTCTTCATCTTCTTCAGCTTCTTCGCCATCATCATACTACCATGTATTTAGCTTACTGCAAATCACATACAAACACCCAAAATACATACCTTGGTCTCGATGATAGTCAATTTGAAGGCTGGTGACCGGTGTTCTTTGACTTCCTCCATGATTGTGTCGAAATCACTGAGGTTTGCGAGAACAATATTCTTATAGTTCGTGCGAAGGATTGTGTACGTGATCGTGAAGTTGGTAGCCGAGAGAAGACCTGATCGATTCCCAATACCGTACATCATTTTCTCGGAGACGTCATAGTGTTCGAATGTTGTATCGAGAAGGTCGCGGAGGGTTGAATCTTCGTGGATGAAGAAGGCACGGTTTATGGGTGGTGATTTAGCATTCTTGCGGCGTTTTTCTCCAGTTGCTGGAGGTGGTAGAAGTGGGGTAAATGTCACGGAGACTGCGATACCCTTGCCATTGTTATATGCGCTCTCCAAAGGTTCTATAATGACAACATAAGGTCCCTGGTGTTCACTGTTCAGTACTGCGATAAAAACATACCATTTTCATTGAAACCATTGCCATGGACTCTAGCGTCGTCGCGAGTATCATCGTCGGACCCGAGTTGACTCATAGTCGCGCATATACTCAGTTGAATGTTGTTGTGTAACGCGCGTCGGGTACTACTTAGAGTACTACTCAGCCACACTCGTTTGAAACTTTTTTCTTTTTAGGTGAGTTTCATTATATTTGTAAATTGCAATAAACCATGATCTCGGTAACAATTAGTTCGACAACAGAATCATTTCTGGACGAGCCGCATAGTCAAAGGGAGCTGAGGTGTTTCCCCATCTCCTGCAGGCACCTTAACTACTGGTGTGTGGAAACCACTCATTTTCCAGTACACTTCCTTCACGTGCCCGGTTTCGTCCGGTTCTGACGGCAGGGCGAAATGGATATCTCGCACAAGAGTCACCAGTACGTCCTCTGGTAGAGAATGCTCGTCATTGTGAAGAATCACCGGCAAGTTAGAAGGCTCACTCATTTCCATTTCGGCAAATTTGAAGCCTCTGAGGTGAGCGTATGATTAGAACGAATTTAGATTCAGGAGAAATCAACACCGTACATGCAAGCACGATTGCCCGCAAGGAAGGTCATCCTAGAAACGTGTGGTTAGATATATGCGACGATGTGATTGTTTGACACACATGGAAGAATAAACGCCAGTATATTTCACTCCATTCTTGACCCCAGCTGAAAGAATCTTGATGAGCGACGGCCCCTTCTGGCATGTATAAAAGCTAACCTTGAGTCGAGTTGAGCCATCGTTCAGGTTTCCATTCTGATGCATCTTCGCCCCAGATGTTTTGGTTATGATTCGCGGCAAGGATTGATATGACGAGTCTCTGATTTTGAGCCACAGGAATCGCATCGATCTCTTCGCCAGATACAGACCGAACTGGAAATTGTAATGGCACTGACGCTGCTTCTGTAGTTCTTCGGGAGAGTCAGTAGAAAATGTCTCCTTTCAACCAACTGACCTTCGACTGAGGACAGGCAGAGATGGGTAGAGCCTTAAGGTCTCTCGAACGACTGCGTCTAGCAAAGGAAGATTGATCAATGTATCGTATGGCAGTCTGAGGGACCCGCTGTCATCTTTAGCGTGCGAAGGATTGACGTCAGCGGCTTCATATGAAGTCACGGCATCGCAGATCTCCGCTCTCAACTGTTCCTGGACGTGAGGATGCTTCGCAAGCATGTACAATGCACGAGCCACTGCTGCCGTCGTGGTATCGACACCAGCAAAAGTCATAACACTGTTTGGTAGAGAAATCAGTTGTCACCGCATGGAAGCAACTAGAACTGACTTTATCTGTCCCAGAAGCTCGGCATCAGTCAGTCTATCTGCCTCGGAAGATGAGGCATTTGCCTTGACTGCGTATGTCCCACGTGAGGAAAGAATGTGTCGGGCAACTGATTACGCACGCATGATAGACATGATATCTTTTCCCCTCGTTTCTCCAGATGTGTCATGGGATTGTGATGTGATAGGGGAAGGTGTCTCCAGTGCAGTCTTCTTCTCTTGGAAAATACTTCTACTGGCTGAGTCCATGATTTCGACTACGCGGCGTAGCTCTCTAAAATCTCTCATGGTTTGCGTCGGCAACCAATTTATCGTGAGCCAGTCCACTATCTTTTTACGCCAGAAAAGAGACAAATTGCGCACAAATATGGGAACCAAAGGTCGAAATAACATGGTTTTGCTGATGGATGGACTGGACAAGCATGTCAAGGGATGTTTTCACCGGCAGATTAGTCTACGTACCCTATCATCCGTAGCGACTTTATGTACTCGTCCTCGCTCCCTGTGTCTAGTGCAGCTGAATGGTAGCCCAGCACGCCCTCGCAAACACAATCGAGAGCACTGCGAGAGAGCCAGGGTAAAACATCGAGTTCTACGGAATCTGTACGTGCCGTGAAGCGATGGATGATAGTGCACCTAAACATGCTTACCGTGGGCGGGAATGCTTGCTACGAGGATGGATTTTAGCTGGTGGGAAATGTTTTGAATAATGGGCAGGAGCTCTCGCATGTTGGATATGGAGAACACTGGATTGAGCATTTTGCGCTGCTTTCGGTGTTGTTCTCCTGTGCGGCGATGAAGATAATCCAGAACAATTATCAATGGGGTTTACCTAGCGTAGAAATAAGACCTTCGCCGAAGATGAGATTGTTGCAACTCGAGAAAGGTTAATGAAGAACGTTCGAACAATGCTTGGCGCTTACGATAAAAAGGCATCATTTTCCTCAAAGATATGTGGCTCTTTAACAAGGATATGGTGGAGCGCGCGTGGATCTGATACATATAGCCATTCCTCCTGGAAGTCACGCACATCAATGATAATGCCTTATGCACAGTACTGCATACCACGCACTCCAAAGAAGGCATGGATTTTAACGGCACCACCATAATCCATGGCGACCTTTAAGCAACGTTCAAAACTGTCCACGAACATTAACTCCAGGTTGCCTGCATCCATGAACGTGAGCGTCCAATTTGCGGGACTGACGTCCAGAGAAAGCCAACCTTTCCACCAGTGTTCCTTTTCTGGGCCTGCAACATTTAGAGCGTTTGCCTGTCTGGAGGCCCGCCTCTGAATGAGTTTCCACACTGCAAGGGTAAGGACACCATATCCAAGAAGTTGAGCGAGGGCCGCCATACAGCGACGAGGTATTGGCTTGGTATACCTGTAAGTAAGCCTAAGATACTGCGTCTACTACTCGGCTGCAGAACACGGCAATATTGGACGAAAACGTCGCGGAGTTGACGTACTCAGTAGTACTAGGCTAATCTAAGGTGATATCCCCGATTCCCACGGGTCATGATGAGGATGAAACTTAAGCCCAATTGCGGGTCAGGTCCAGCCAGGTCTGGTTTGGTGCAATTTTGATGTGCCCGTTACTTCATTTCACGCAACTGGCTGCAACTGGACACGCTCCTGGCAGGGCCCCTACTGGCAGTATATCAACATGAACTGGCGGGACTGAAAAGGACGCTGCGGTGTCATGGACGCGTGTAGTGCAAGGCGATGTGATCATCATGTGCCATGCGCAGCCACTAGCTAGTAGTGAAGTACAGCCTGGACGGACCGTCCGTACCGGTATGTAGTATGGACATCATATTCCATGATGCGCTTCACATATTGATCCACAGCTGGGAGATATGTAAACCGACGACTATGAATGGGAATACTATTGCGGCCTTAGACTTGATTTTGAATGCTGCCCTGAACTGGACCCTGGTGTGCATGCTACACTGCAGTGAAGATTTGATTATCGCTGATATGTGATATCTTCCCCATCTTTCTTCGAGCGCATGAGATCAGATTCTCTTGATCGCGAGAATTTGATTCCAGTCAGCTGTGCTGAGGCATACATTTATATTCACCACTTCCCGTGTTCACTCTTGAAGCATTCATCATGGACGGTGTCATCAACGCTTATGACCTCCCAATGCTGTATAGCTATCAGGCCTTGACTGTGAGTGGCTTTCATGATGCTTCTTCTCACTTGTTAACATTGTCGTCAGTATTTCTATGGTACGCCTCCTCATTCTATCATGATTCCGCGACTCGATCATTATGTGAAGCCGCAATGGCCTTTCTTTGGGTGAGTAACATGAATAAATGTGGTAGATTCGGTCTCTTATGGATTGACATATATTTACTGCTTCATAGCTGTACGATTACAGTCTGACGTTCGATGAAGAAGTGCGTTTTGTGCAATAAATTTGATTGACCTCAACTTCTGAGCACACTTTCTAGCTCGTGTACCTCCGCAAATCAAAGTGGGGAACAACAAAAGCTTTGTTTATAACTGCCCGTTACTCGACTTTCGGAGTTTTCTTTTTTCGAGTCTATAGTGAGTTTTAGACATAGTCTCTCTTCAATTATTCAGAATTCTGTTTGCAGTGGACTCTATGTCTGATCCCAACGTCAATGTGAGTCAGTTTAGTTTTGATCGTTCATACCGTCGCTTAGAGGCTACCAAACTTTAGGACTGTCACACGTTCGATCTCACCGTCAGAGGTGCGCATCGTAGCGCATCGCTTCAATTTTTTGCCTTCTGAGATAATTCGAGTCAGTGTTCACGCTTCTTTCCATCGGATGTTCGGAGGGTAAGTCATTTCACCTCGGTGATTTCATGTACATGTATGATCGTCAACGCGCCTTAGGGTTGTATATCATCAGAGCATACGCATTGTGGCGAAAAAGCAAACGAGTCCTTACACTCATTCTCGTCACATATTCCGTTGGTTGCTCTATGCAGATTGACATGAGCAAATCACTGAATTCAGTCAGGCCTGCGTCATTCTCGTGGCTGCCGTGGGGTTATCATCGGGCGGGTCTACCACATGTTTGTGTTTTGATTTTGTTGCAGTATGCCATCCCAGATTCATGTGCTAATCAGTTTGAACTAGTCTCGAAATCACCTGTCTCCACCCTTGTCGGATGCTACCTGACCTCTCAGGGCAATTTATTATATGTAATGTTCATCTCACTCATGGTATTCGAGTTAGGTAAGTTTTTATCTCGAAACACTTACTCTTTATTGATATATCATGACCTTTTTGAAGAACTCGTTATCCTTGTTGGAATTCAAGTCATTAAATCGTATCGCGAAAGCGGTAGCCATCTGCTCAAAGTTATCGTTCAACAGAATGCGACTTACTATGCATGCGGCCTCCGTGAGCCATGATTGCTAATTTATCATCAGAATGCTTAAACTCGCCTACAGTTTGGTCAGCTGTAAATATTTTAGCCTTCCTGCTCCTGAAGGTAGCCAAGGATCACTTCTGTACCTTTAACATCCACTGAATCAGGTTGACAGGATGATTACAGCAGCAGTTTGCAATAGTAAGTACACCCCCGCCCCCATTCCGTCGTGCGCTTACACTTGGACTATTACATCGAATCCAGTTTCCAGATCGGTATGCACTACTATTCTCGCAACGCGCATGCACGTCGCCTTGTGGAAGACTGATCGTAACGACGAAATCACGGAGACGCCCTCGAAACCGCTAAGCACAATACAATTCGCTGGTGGCGCCTAGCGTAGCGTTAAACCTTACAAAGTTCAAAGTTCTTGTGAGACACATGTTTTCTGTCGTGACCTCCTTACGACTCACCCTCGGATTCATATTCTCAGACTTGTTTATCGTAGCCTAGCTCTTTCTTGGCACCTTGCACTGTATAGTATAGTCCTGTCTGTACGCACCCATAAAACCCAGACGTATCATCATTGAAACTGCTCCCGTTTGTTCATTTGATGTTCCCGTCCTCTCACGGTCACGAGATACTAGCTCTGTGGCGCTCGTGCCGGAAACTGAGATCCCTCAAACCAATCAGCCTTGAGGCTAGCCGAATACCAGCATTCCCTATAGCACGGACAAGTCGAATGACGCAGCCAGTCAAAACTCGTTCAATGACATCCTGTCCAAACTGCCTGCCAAGTGGCAGCCGGGCCAAGGATGCAAACATTAACCGAACAGCAGACTGAGAAGCAGCGCCATAGGTGTAGCATAATTGGTGGTATCGATATCATACTACCCAACGGCAAAATGCATGATTGATCATGATGGCAGCACAATCTGTTGCTTGATTCACACAGCCAGCTGGAGAGATATGCAAATAGGGAGGCATCAATATTCAATGACTGTATGAATGGGGATAGGGAACTGACACATGTCGTCCGGTCTCGGATCTGCCGTGCACCAGTGGCTCCTCACGGCTCCTCCAACTTGGTGTGAGATCGCCAACTTCGGGCTGCGCATTAATAAGAAATAAAGTGGCTGGAGTCTCTAAGTGCTGCCTTTTTCTCCGCGAACACGTTCTCGCTGCCACTGTATATGATTTCAACAATTCAACAATTCGTCGGATATCTTGCACGTCCTGGCATCGTTTGGGTGGGTATCCAAAGTGACGTTGATCCAATACATAAGCTCTCTTTCCCAGTACGGCGAGAAATTGTGCATAACCATTGACACGTACGACCGCAGATACACGAGCCTTGATGCCACGGGGCTACAATGTCGGATAAAAATCGTCAACGTCATGGTTTTAATTTGTATCACGCACCCAAGCATCAGGAACGCCCCCGCGTATTCATCGTTTCAAGAGACCTCTAGAGTATGATTGCGTTGATAACCAATGATCGCCTGACCAACGCCATCAAGTGAATTACGCAAGGCAGGATATTGATCCGTTTGTAAGTACGCTGTTTTAAAAAGGCCAATTAAAACCAATCGTACCCATGTGTATTCGTGAACCTACTTGCAGTCTTACACCCATCGTCCGGCTCAAGGATGACCAGTTCGTGCGCAATGGGTTGCCGCAGAATAATCGAGAGCATTCCGACTCCACATCATGCCACAGCAACGCGTTGACTGTAGACGCGCCGAGATGTAGCAGCGCGTCGGTGCGATATGAGTTCTCGCAATGATCGTAATCGATTCATTTTCGACTCGGAAGAAGGACGAGAGTACTGTCGGAACATCCTTAGACAACGAATGCCTCACGACACCCATGATTTCCAGCTCGGGGCTATAGAGTGCTTGTTAAATGGCGATGATGTGCTGCTTGTAATCGCAACGGGGAGCGGTAAAACGGACACATTCATTCGTCTCATGCATATAAAACTTCATCTGTCAAGTTTGGATAACTTCAGCAACAGACTCGACGGTTGTGGACCCAATGTCTGTCCAGCGAAGCTGCGCAGAGTCCCGGTCGTGGGATTGCCTTGAATCTGATAATTTCGTGGTCGATGTATGGAGACCGCTTGATACGTTGACAGCGCGCTCTGCTTCTTGGATGAGCTCAGCCTTGACGAGCTGAGGAGCAAATGAGGTGAGTGCCGGACGTGCTGCTCGAATATCCTTGTACTGCACTGCCATACCGTACATTTGCAGGCTCTCTTGCGTGTCTGCAACTTGCGCTCCGTCGGAGCTTCTAAACCATGCCTCAAGAACCATACCAACACCATATGTCGAGCGTCCCTTCAAGAAGTGACTGACAGACATTGCATGTTGGAGGGAACAGTGGGTAACATCGCCTTGTTCATCGGTGAGGCGGAAAATATTGTATAACAACTCACCCGACGTCCAATTGAACGAATCGAGGAGCTCGAAGGAGGTGAGCTTGTTTGTGCTGGTGCGTCGTGTACGTTTCGAGGCCGTTGGTGTCAGTGGTAAGAAGTGCTCATGCTGTTTCCGCTTTCGACTCTGAGCAGGCGTTACAGTACCTTGAACGAGTGCACTGGCGTCTCTGGACAGGGCGGGCGCTCATTCTCGTCATTCGCCAGTGAGTATTGCAAAACTGGGGCTCATCCGCTGGGCGATGCATGGTACGATGGGTGGTAATAGTAATAGTTTGGGACAGGTGATCCAAGTGGTGGATAGTGATATGGCTGCAAGATATTTGTAGCAGGACTTGGAGTGAGTGGGGTCGATGGATTCTACGCCATCGACCGTGTTCGCAGACTGTTTTCGCAGACTGTTTTCGCAGACTGTTTTCGTGTTATCGAGCTTGGTTTTTGTCCTCATGTTTGAAAAGGAGCTCACGTGCCGAATACTGCCGAACAATGCTGGACAGCGGTACTCAAATTTTGAAGACCTAGTGGTAACGACCTGACAATGAAAAGCAGACCCTAATACGAAGGAACGACTATCTTCCTTCGATTGGTCTGGCTAGGGGAGGCTAACTGATTCATGACAGGGACATGAGTTTTATATTGCACATGTCTCTCGGCTACCAGGGACCAACAGGTTACAGCATATAAACACAGCCACAAATGCTGGTGTGCCAGTGGATCGTAACCGCAATCAATGGATGGGTTGACCACCGCTGTGGAAGAAACCAGAATTTGAAGAAACCCGGCCTTGGTTGTAACCCAGTGAGTGAAGAAATAAGAAGGATATATGCTAGCCGTCGCACTAATTCCCGCTACCTTTAGTAGGTAGTGGGTTCGTAGCCCACAGTTTATTCGAGAGATTTGCACGATCCGTATGCTGTGTTATGGCGGTGTCGCCAACTGCCCCAGGCGCTCCCTTAAGAGGCGTATTGCCAATGTGATCATGATTGATCTCATTGCTGCGCAAAACTCTACCGATAGTGCCGAAATTGGGGCAAGCTCGAGGCGAAAGGGAAAAGGTTACCAAGCGAGCGCTTGCAAAGACGGAACTTAGTGACAACTCCATGCCATACTTATTTTCTAGCTTGACTTGCTCTGCGCTGCGAGTCGGCGATAGCGAAAGGTAGCCGCTGGGCGTTGCCGCGTAAGCTGGCCCTACATCTTATGAAATTAAGTATCGTAGGGGTGAACTGATGCAGCTGTAAGCCTGTGTACATGTGCAGCAGCCAGCTTGCCCTTACGATGAGAATTTTAGAAAGGCCCCGTCGTTTTTATACTCGATTTCAAGTCATGTGATCGGCGCGACTTGACCCATCAGTTCAGAATCAGTGTACAGTGTTGTGACACTGTACACATTGCTGCATATTGCACAATGCAGGCGCCGATGGGCGAACGCCGTGTGTATGTCGCAGTTCACGGAGGGGCTGGATGTCATGGGGTTGCGTCAGAACAAAGCGTCAAGAGTGCTTTGAAACGGTATATAAAGCCAGAAAACTCCGACATTCTGTCAAACTCATCAGTACTACGCTAGCGCTTGCGCTCGAGCTCTGCAGGAGTCACGAGTAGACGACTCTTCTGCCCTCTCTGTTGTAGAGCGAGCCATATCTGTTCTTGAGGATGATGAATGCCTCAACGCAGGTGCGGCAGATCGTAGTCCTTGTCCTTAGTTGCATCACATTTACTGGGCTGGATGTTTTCTAACCATGCATCAGGTTACGGTTCTAATCTGACCATCGACGGCACTGTCGAATGCGATGCGGCTGTCATGGACGGCTTGTCAGGGGACTTCGGCAGTGTTGGTGCTGTTCCAGGTTTGGCGATCTCCGTGACGACTTATCTTGCTGGTTGATCTCAGAAGGGTAGGGGTAAAAAATCCGATAAAACTGGCATCGGCGGTGTTGAGGCACTCTAGAGAATCCGACCCTCTTGGGCGCATTCGTCCCATGTGAGTGAAGGTACCACTTTTGTCAAATGAGAGTACTGAGTCCTCGTGAGGACTCTTGTCGCCTCCGGTGCACACTCGTTTGCATCGTCACAAGATATACAAACTGTTGCTCCAAATAAAATGATATCGCCGCGAGCGACACAAGAGTGGCAAAAATGGAAATCGCGATTGATTCGCTCCACTAATGGTGACCAAGAGAGCTTGCCTCAAGATGCCATGCAAGATACAGTTGGTGCTGTGGCTTGGGATAACGAAGGGAATCTTGCTGCTGGTGTTTCAAGGTGTGTCCTCAGACACTTTAGCTGAAAAGTCATGAACATCAACTAGTGGTGGGCTGCTGCTCAAATATTCTGGTCGTATCGGTGAAGTAAGTTTACAGACAATCATAGATGACGCGATCTTCGGGCTAAACTAAACAGGCAGCTACCTTTGGCACCGGGTGTTGGGCGCAGCAGTCACGCAATGAACATTCTGGGATGGCGTGTAGTATCTCTGGAGCAGGGGAACACATAATGCGGGGCGGACTAGCCCATGTGCTGGGCGAAGCCTTACAATCCCCACAATCAAATCACAGCGAGGTGGATACACACCAAGTGTTGCTTCGAATACTGAATCAACAATTTACTGGTAAGCTTGCTGTACCGCAGCAATCCATGTTGGTCAACAAATTCGGGTGGTCCTTATAGAACCATTGCGCCAACGAGGAGAGCAGACACCAAATGCAGGAGTTTTGCTTTTGACAAAAGAACACGGCGAAGGTGATGAAGTACTACGTAAGTCATCCCAATACAATCTTATTCTGTCCATCAGGGAAATATTTATTGCCAAGCGAGGTTATGGTGCGCGTTCACCACAGACAGCATGGCAGTCGCGTATGCAAGCACCGCCAAACCCTCACCTAAGGTACCCACAAAACTAGCGATGTACAAAAACTGATTAAAACAACATGCAGGTGTCCATTTTGCGTCGACCAGCGTCGACTGGCTCTGCCGTAGATGCAGACAAGTCATCAGTGTACATAACTGCGCTGCCCATTCACCGATAACACCGTGCAGCCTTCATGTGGTGGCATGATTTTATTTCAACGGACGCGATCCTCGTCTCGGCAGATAACTCTTCACATGATGCATCGTGAGCTGGGGATTTTCTCATCTGAGACTAGACATCCCATTCGGCGCAGGAGTGGGGGTTGGACGAGGCGTTGCTGCATTGTTCAAGTTGGCCAGCGGAAGCCCCATGCGTGAATTCGCAGGAGTAATGGCTGGGCGAACAGCATTGAGCCGCTTGAGTGTATTGATGGGGAACTTTGTTCTGTGATTCGGTTAGGTCAAAGTAGGCAGCCGGCGAACGAGGATAACTAACCGGCATGTTGAGCACACCGGGAGTGGTTGGCAGAAAACTGCAAAATCACAGGCTCCTTAAAATCCACCAACTGAGCAATAATGAAAATGCGCACTAGATAAACAAACGGAACAGACAAAACCGATATCTACAATGTTCTTGTGGCAGAAGCATGCAGCGCGGAAGTCAATCTTGTCTTGCTTTGGTACAGCTAGAATCTTGCGGATGGATGGTGGCGATAGGAAGGACATCTGCAGTAACGATACCTGGTGAGCAACAGAATACAGCAGACTCGAAATAAGATTACAAGCAGGTATTGCAAGAGCGCATCTCTGCGTTCGAGGTAAATGTAGGACCCGTTCGTCAGGTGGGCTGCTTGCTGCAAAAATACTGTGTCGGGCCCATATACCTTGCACACATCGATTGTCACCTTCTACTCCGTATTTCAGTCAGCCAAACAATATACTGCTGAAGGGAGTGACATGCCAGTTTTTGTGCGGAGAAGATAGCGTTCATAATCGGGATGTATGAAGAAGACAGATCAGGGGAGACCGATAGGATCAAAATGCGAGGGTCGTGGACGATCGACGGGTCCTCTGCGACACCGGTCGTCGCTGATGAGGGATGAATGATGCGATTGATGTCTGTATGTATGCACGTATGTTAGGTCGCTGGTCATGACGCGTTGCCCTTCACGCACAACAAAGGGCCTTCGTCACAGCGCCTACCAATGCACATGGAGCTATGATGCAAATGAGGTGACACAAGATAGGTGAAATGGCCATCGCTTACGTTCCTCCTCAAGCTTTCCAATAGCATCGAACTCGTTCATGATCCGCTGCACGACTGTCGAATCCACAAGCTTGAACGGCAGATACGAGTTGGCATCCAAAGAGGGCACGTCATCCGTGAGCAGCTCCGTCGATGAATAAAGCATCACACTGTCCGTCAGTCCATAAGCTGCCTACTCTTGAGGACACATCTCACCTCTTCCCGGGAAGAGCGCCAAATACCACAAGTGAGTTCTCATGCTTGGATGCGATGTGCGCGTTCAGGAATGCGAGGAGCTGAGAGAGGAACGTCTCGATGGAAAGTGGATACTGGTTTGATGCTTGTGCAGAGAGGTGCCATTGCGTTGGCGATAGATCCACTATTACGGATAGATGTGACGCTTTTTCCATGATTGAGGTTGAGAGTAACAGAACTAACGGTAAGTATATTAGTGCATGACTGAGTCATGAAGGCTTTCGCAACTTGTCAAGTCAGCGGGTTATTTTGTTCACGTGACTCATTGACGTGTCGGAATATCAATAATCAGACTGACTCAGATCAGGAAACCTTTTCTGCCTGTGTAATGGCTACTGGTATCAAACAAATTCAAGGAATTCAGGTCGCCTGGACTTGGGGGGAACATTGCTTGTCCAGAGCTCATCAATCATTCAGGAATGGCCGCCACCACGTTAGAGTTAGGCGTAGTCGGTAACCTTCAAATAATATACACCGGTGTGCACGACGAATGAAATTAATCCAGAACCGCATACTTCCTCAGACTTTCTGGTATAGCATGCCCTAACCCTTTAGACTCAAGCCATTTCTTGGAAAACAAACGGCTCTGGTATCGGTATGCGCCATCGCATAGTATAGTCACAACCTTGGAGCCTGATAGACAAAATTGGGTTCCGGCTTGAAATGTAGTTGACTATCAGTGCTTACCCTTGCCTAGCTTTTGCGCAAGCTCCACAGCTGCAGCGACATTCAATGCTGAGGAAGTGCCTACATACAAGCCTTCGGTGTCAAGAAGCTGATATACCATAGATATCGCCTTCTCGTCCGGTATGTGAAACGCTCCTGTCAGGTCATTGACAAAAGTGCCCAAATTACTCGTAACACGGCCCTGACCAACACCTGTGTGGAACGTTCAGCATTGCGATTACAATAATATACAGAGAAGTATAACCTTCTGTGACAGAACTTCCGGAACGCTCGACGAGATTTCCACCAGAAGTAACATATTCGTACAAGACACTGCCAGGCGGATCGGCGAGCCATATCTGCGTCCTGCCGTTGCTCCTTTCCTTCAGATACTTGCCAACTCCAGCCAGAGTGCCACCAGTACCGGTTGCACAAACGAAACCGTCGATTTCACCCTGCGTCTGTTCCCATATTTCGGGCCCAGTCGAGATATAGTGCGCGTAGGCATTGGCAGTATTGTCGAATTGGTCTGTCCATATGGCATTCTCGAGCTTTTCGGCGTACTCCTTCGCCTGGTGGTTATAGTTCAACGGATTCTCGTAGGGAACGGTGGGTACTGGGTGCACTTCGGCACCGAGCATTCGGAGAAGGTCAATCTTCTCTTGGCTCTGATGTGACAAAGCGTCAGCAAATAAGACAGTGGTCATATGATTTCTTTCACCTGATTGTTAGGCATGAATATGACACACCTGTAGCCCCTGGCTCTGCAAACATGGGCAAGGCCGATACCAGTATTACCTGCAGTACCCTCTACGACGGTTCCACCGGGTTTTATGCTGTGTACATCCTCAACGCTCAGTGCGCCAACGAAGCATGTTATGCCCACTCACCGACCCTTCTCTTCCGCATCTCGAATTATGCTGACAGCAGCACGATCTTTAACACTGCCTCCGGGGTTTTGGAATTCGGCCTTTCCGTATATTTTGCATCCTGTCTGCTCTGAGAGTGTCTTAAGATAGATCTGAGCACGTATAGTCGCTGTTAGAGAGGCATTTCATTGTCATCACGGGTGGATCTCCTCACCAATGGGGTGTTTCCCACAGAGCCGGCGAAGCCGTCAACAGCGCTGTTTCTTGTCACAAATCCTTTGCTTGGAGTCCGTTGTGAACCTGATTCCATCGTGTAATTTAGGGTTAAACCGAGGAATTACTCAAGAGGTGGAAGTGAAGGCACATTGACGAGCCAGATTACGTCTGTCCGTCGGATACAGATAGTGGGAAGTGAGCACGACATTTCGAGGTCACCATGTCACACCTCTGTGGGTCAGCGGACTCGCTGAAAATGTCAGGCTGGCGTGTTCAAAGTATCTGCTGACTCTCACATGCGTCTATGACCTTAGCCAATGACCGTACGAACTTACTTTATCTTACTGCATATTCGTGTTCTCGTACCGCAAGCGCTTGATCACGAGCTCGTCCGAGGGATGCGGATTTGAAATCAACGTTATCGGGTTGGTCTGTGGAGCATGAATATTTCGGATCTCGCGTAGGAGATGCGTGGCTTTGGTCCGCATTCATGATCAATCACTCAGGGTCATAGAGTTCGACAGATGTGCTACCATATATTCGCGGGAAGAGGTATGAATGAAGAATGGAAGCATTGATCAAGGGCCTCAAAAGAGACGATCGCAGCTATTTGGGAGGGAACAGACGTCGTTAACGCGATAACCTCAGCTTCGTGACAAGAGACGACCTGAAGGGGTATTGCGGCTAAATTAGTGTGGCGGGTAAACAGTCTTCGTATCATGGGTGTTAGAGGGTCCTCTAGGTAAAGGGGCGAGAAAAACAGGAAAGTTCATGTGTTCATCGTTGGGGTCAGCGAGCAAGCTAAATTGGCGACAGCACGTGACCCAGAATGTGATTACAAATAATTCATCAACGCATTGCGGACCATCGGCGGATGCCCGTGAGGACCAAAAGAGGCGTTGCAGATCAGTGCGCAGTCCCATCGAAAGTCGGCCCTAGAGAGTTCGTGGAACATTCGATATGATGTTGCCGGATGCAGCAAGGCTGGACATTGTTCTTGATGAGGGAAGGCAGATAGTTTAGTCACCACACAGCGAGCAGCATGTGATGAGCGCTGGCATGACCCAAGATGAGGTATAGGTTCCGGAGCGCGGCGATGAAGGGGCATGCGCAAAAGGCGAGATGATCGTTGATTGGATGACTTGGCACTGGATTGTGTGCTTCGACGAACGGAATGGTGGTGCCTGAGAAAGTCATGATGTGGGGAGCAACGTATTATACAATTTACTACTTAGTATACTCGAGCCCTGACGTGACGTGGGTGTACTGCGATCACTTCGGGGTCATTGGACTCAGCGGTGAGCGCTGGCCGAGGAGCGTGGATTTGGCGGAGATTTTGGACGAAAGGTGAGAATAATGCCTCGTTATCATTGATCGATGCGAATCACGTTGAGAAACTAAACGATGAGATCATTTGGCGGTACTAGGCGTTGGTTGAGCGGTAACCAAGGCCGGACAGTAGTAGATAACAAGGATGCTGTTATAGGGTGCTTGGAGCCATCAACTGGGTGGCATGATGCTGTATTCGATGTTCTATCCGAAGACCGCCAGCGATGAGAATGGCGCGGAAATTTTAACATAAACTGTTAAAAATTACTCAAAAATATGTCTAGAACAATACAAAATTAACTTGAAAAACTAAGTTTCGGTAAAAATTAGTTCAAAATGTTATGACCCAAGCCGGATTTCACCAATGCCATGAGCGGTGACGATGGGGCCTTGCCCGGCGTTGTCCGTAGCGATGGCCACACGTGTGAACATTTTCGTCAACAAGATCCTTGACGACCTCTTCCCTCCCCTCTCTCCTCCCAACCACTTCCTCCCCCCCCACTGTCCGTCACAGCGTCGACATCATGGCGCTCAACCCCGACGCTCTTAACCTCAACTATGACAGTGATGACTCCATGCAGGTCGACTCTGAAAATGAACAAGTCAACAACATTCACACTCCTGTCGATAATGTTCAAGATGCAGACGCAGATGCCGATGGTGATGCAGAGGATGTCGATGATACTACCTCTGTTGCTATTGCTGAGCCATCCTTCGTACACTCCAAAGGACTCGGTAAGTCTCGCACGTCATATGTTAGTGGTACCAATTTAATTCAGGATCATATCTACGTTCAAAGGACGCCGAAGAGTCGGTACGTTATTATCTATCTATAATCTCTTCTATTTTATTTCTTCTTTCCGAGATCGTGACCTTTTTTTTTTTCAGGGATACGAAGACAATGTCGGGGACGAGGATGATGACGAGGACGACGGCTCCTACGCTGACGACGAATACGGTAAAAAGAAAACTCCCAAGAAGAGAAAGAAGAAATCCCAACCGTCGTCGTCGGCACCAAGACCTAAAGGTATGACCCTCATTTCCTTCAGTGAAGCGCTCAAGCTCAGTTTTTGTACAGCCATATCTCGGAACAACGACTCAGATTCAGACTCAGAGTATGGGTCCAGATCGAAAAAGAAGAAACGGCCTCGTGTTTCTGGAGACGAAATCCGCGTCTCTAGCCGAGGCGGCAAGATTCCCAATTATACTGATGATGTTCAAGCTCTTGCTGAGCTATCAGAAGAGGAAGTCGATGAAGGGTACTACGTCGATACGTCTGCGGGATTCAAGGAGGAAGATGAGATCGAGTCTGTTTTGAGTCACTGCAGAGATGAAGGTCGTGAAGATGATCCTGAAGATATATGGTTTGATAATGTTGTAAGTGTCACCGCAAATTTGAAAAAGTAGATGATTGTTGACGCGTCTTACAGCGTTTCCACATTAAGTGGAAGAATTTCTCGCATCTGCATAACACAGATGAGACCTACGAATTCCTCAAACGCTTCAAGGGCCTCAAGCGCGTCGACAACTATATCAAAGCCTACAAGATGTACCAGTCTCGCCTCAATGCGCCAGGCATCTCCCAAGAAGATGCTGAGGCCTTGCTTCTTGAAAAGGAACGCGAGAAGGAGGAGCTCGAGACGTACAAGGTTGTTGAACGCATCGTCTCGCATCGCGATAGTTCAGAGGGCCCCACGGAGTACTTCTGCAAATGGACCGGACTCAATTACGAGCACTGTACATGGGAGGCGCAGGATGAAGTGCGCCCTATCGCCAAAGCGCAAATTGAGGCGTATCGTCACCGAGAGGTCGAGGCAAAGTTCCCTTACAAGAGCGTCAGTTATGCGCGTAATCAGCGACCAACATTCCAGAAGATTGAGAAGGACCCTGAGTACATCACCGCGACCGGTGGAGAGCTGAAGGACTTTCAGGTCACCGGACTCAACTGGCTGGCATATTTGTGGAGTAAGGGCGAGAATGGCATCCTTGCTGATGAAATGGGTCTCGGAAAGGTATACTGGATATTTTTTTGCGCCCTCCGGAATGCTAAAATTTGCCCACAGACCGTTCAGACCGTCTCTTTCCTTTCTTATCTTTTCCATGAAATGCACCAATATGGTCCTTTCCTTGTCATCGTTCCGCTTTCCACCATCACCTGCCTGGCAATCGCAGTTTGCAGCGTGGGCGCCTGATCTGAACGTCATCACCTACATAGGAACTGCCCCTGCACGCGAGGTCATTCGGACGTATGAATTCGGACCCTCCAACAAACGACTGAAGATGAACGTCCTACTAACCTACGTACGAGCTCACACTCAGAGACGCGAAGGAACTTGCGGACTATCAAGTGGCAGGCGCTTGCTGTGGACGAGGTGAGGCAGAGGACAAGGGCATCCCAGGGCATTCACTGACAGCCGTTTCAGGCTCATCGACTCAAGAACTCGGAAAGCCAGCTGTACGAGGCTCTGCGGTCCTTCCCTGCTGCGTCGAAGCTATTGATCACCGGTACGCCGCTGCAAAATAATGTGAAAGGTGCGTGTCGCTATGACTAGATTTTTGGTGATCGTTACTGACGTTACACCGCGTGCAGAACTGCTTTCATTGATGCACTTCCTGATGCCTGAGAAGTGTACGTTCCGTGTCGTGTTCCCGTCATTATGGCTGTGGCTGAAGAGACATTGTTTACAGTCGCCTTAACAAACGAGTTCGACCTAAACGACGCGGACCACTGAAGCCAAGATCAAGGAGCTGCATGAACAACTCGAGTCGCTTATGCTCCGCCGGCTGAAACGCGACGTCCTTACCTCCTTACCGACAAAGAGTGAACGCATCCTTCCGAGTAGAAATGTCTGCCCTGCAGACGCATTTTTACAAGAACATCTTGACAAAGGTAGAATTATAATCGGCTGCCTGTTAACCTTTACTAACCTTCGTTCAGAACTTCCAAGGTTTAGTGAAGAGCGCAAACGGGAACAACAACATCAGCCTCTTGAACATTGCCATGGAGCTGAAAAAAGCTGCGAACCACCCTTATCTTTTCGACGGTGCCGAAGTGCGCACTGATGTTACCGACGAGACCCTCAAGGGCCTGGTCATGAACAGCGGCAAGATGGTTCTACTCGACAAGCTCCTCGCACGTCTGCGACAGGATGGTCATCGCGTACTCATTTTCAGTCAAATGGTCCGGATGTTAGACATCTTGAGCGATTATATGAATCCTCCGCGGATACCAACATCAACGTTTGGATGGCATGGTCGCGTCGGATGCGAGGAAAAGATCAATAGCGCATTTCAACTCACCAGGATCACCGGACTTCGCTTTTCTGTTATCAACCCGTGCAGGCGGTCTTGGTATCAATCTAGAGACTGCCGATACTGTCATTATTTTTGACGTACGTGGGTTGTTGAGGCACGGTGGCGTATCGCTGACGTATTTGCAGAGCGACTGGAATCCTCAAAATGACTTGCAAGCCATGGCACGTGCACATCGTATCGGGCAGAAGTCTCATGTCAGCGTCTACCGTTTTGTCAGTAAAGACACGATGGAGGAGGACGTCCTCGAACGGGCCAAGAAGAAGATGGTCTTGGAGTATGCTAGTGAGTGACGCCTTCATGTTCGATTCACACCTGATCTCACGATTAATGTTAGTCATCAATCAAATGGATACTTCGCAAGCGCACCTGAGCTCCAACCCCAAGGGCGAGAAGGTCAAGGATTCTATGAAACCTGACAATCTTAGCAAAGATGAGCTTACTGCAGTTTTGAAATATGGCGCTCAGAAGATGTAAGTGACGACGTCTCCTAACTAGGACGCTTCATTCACCTTATCTCCAGGTTCGACAAGGATGACTCGCAACAGAATCAAAAGCTTGACTGAGATGGACTTGGACGACATTCTCAACCGTGCCGAGGACCACGAGACGATGGCCGCTGGCGGCTGAGGGTGGTGCTTCACTTGGTGGCGAAGGCTTCCTCGCTCAATTCGCTGCTGTGAGCGACGTGAAGAACGACATGAATTGGGAAGACATTATCCCTGCCGAGGAACGACAAAAGTTCGAGAAAGAGGAGGATCAGCGGAAGGCTGAGGAGCTGGTCGCGGCGGAACTTAGAGATCGCAAGCGCACCCATGCGCCTGTGTCCTATGAGGGCATGGACGTCGATCATCCAGCACCTGCACTTGCACCAAAGAAACCCAAAACTCCAGGACCTCAGAGGAAGACTGCTAGTCAGAAGGCTATGGAGCTCAAAGAGCGAGACGTCCGTGTTCTTATTCGAAGTTTACAGCGTTGGGGCGATATCCGTCAGCGCTACGATGTCATTGTGAGTATATTATTATTTCGTGACAAATCGGTTCATGATCCTCGTTTCTCTGTAGGTCAATGAATCTAAACTTGCTGACAAGCACAAGGGTATGATCATGGACGTTTCTGATGAGATCATCGAAGTTTGTTCGCAAGCTGTGGAGCAGAACAACCAGGAAAAGCGGGATCGTGTAGCGGCAGGAGAGACCTTGACCAACGCCCAGAAGAGCAAGGCTGTTCTCGTTACTTTCCGCAACGTCGGGAACATCAACGCGGAGACCGTGCTATCGCGGTACCGTGACCTTCGCATCCTTAACAACATCCTGGGCGAGTTCACCACGGAAGAGCTCTACAATTGGTCCATTCCGATTGAAAACATCAGACCAACCCTCAACTGGTCTGGGCGATGGGGACCACAAGAGGATGCGATGCTCCTTATTGGCGCCTTCATATATGGATTCGGCAACTGGGAGGCCATGGCGAAGGATGCTCGGTTAGGCCTCCAAGGCAAATTCTTCTTGGAAGAAGGCAAGAAGGGGGAAGATGCCACTACTCGGCCGATTCCAAATGCTATCCACCTCGTCCGGCGAGGTGACTTCCTCCTTGGCCTACTTCGCGAGCATGACGAGAAGCTACGTTCGTACGAGAGCTCTTTGCGGAATAAGGGTCAATTGAAGGTTTCTGCCACTCCTCCCCCAACAGCTGTGGCGTCGTCGTCGTCGTCGTCACCTCCCATGAGCCGGAAACGGCGGGCGGAGAGTGAGGCCGTTGCATCCATCGATGATGGTGCGAAGCGCCGCAAGAGACGACCCACTCCCACCTTCACGGACTCCGAATCGTCGGACGAATGGTCAGTCTTGTGCTAGACTAAGAACAACATATTCATGCTGACGTATTTTTTTTAGCCCGTCCATGGATGAGGCTGCGACGAAAGAAGAGTTGAGACCGGTCAAGAAGCAGCTGGTCAGTGTATTCTTGGTGATGTCCAAGCAAATCTTGATTTCTTCATTTAGAAACAATTAAAATTGTCCGGGGAGGACATGCCTCGCGACGACAAGGTTGCCATTCTGAAAGACTCACTAGCTGCTATTGGACGACGCATCGAGATTGTTCTTCAGAATAAACAAGCCGCTGGAGAGGACCGAGAACGGTGGCGTCGACATCTCTGGGCGTGAGTACCAACACCTACACTATTATATCGATTTTCATCTCCGACTGCAGTTTTGTGACGCTTTTCTGGCCTAAGAAAGTCAAAGCGTCCAAATTAGAGGATATTCATGCCAAGATGGTGATGAAGGAAGCTGCGCCACGAGCGTCAGCGGAAGCTTCGACCTCTGCCAAGAAACCTCGCCCCAGTACAGGCGGCAAGAGCAATGGCGCACCATCTGGCACCGCGACGAAAACAAATGGCAAAACCCACCGATAGTACCTGATTAATATTTTGCTCATACTCACTCTTATGCTTTGGATCTTACCCCGTTCTTGTTTTCACGCTCTCTGGCTGTCACCGTTAACCTTTAAGTCAAGTAGCAATATTCCCCAGCTGCACAGCTCTTTTATCTTTTATGACATGTATCAATTACATTCTCGATCAACACGAAATTTTTGATTTTCGAAAGTTCAGACACGGCTCTCCACTATACCAACTGAGCAGATCTCAAGATCTCATGATGGACATCAACCGATCTAGCACTAAGCACCGCTTGAAACTTCAGTGAAGCGAACATCATAGCGGTGAACCTGTTCCTCTAAATCTCCTGCAATCATGCATGTCTGTCTCTTACCCACCGAAATCCTACTCGCTATTATTGAAAAATATGGACCGTTCTCTCCTGCTACACTTGCTGCTCTTGCAAGAACCTCTACGACATTCAAGGAGCCCGCGCTTGATATGCTTTGGAAAGATATAAGGGGGTTCAAACCACTCATATCATGCTTGCCTGAAGGTGCGATCAACAGAAACGAGCGAGGAATGTTGGTGAGTAGGGCATTTAAGATTTGGACTCGCACCATACAGAATAATTGTCAAATAGACGATCAAAAGACCTCTCTTAACAGGAGAGTGGAGGCTTATTGGTCGATATGCACAACGTATCCAATCCTTGATGGTCTTCGACACCGACCTAGAAATCATAGACGATCGGCTTGTGCAAGCGCTCATTTCTGCACCACCACCGCTCTTGCCGAACCTTCGTAGTTTGGTTTGGGGGGATGTCAATGAATGCCTCATTCCATTGTTGCGCACCCTCCTTGGGTCTACTATCAAGTCGATGAAGCTGGACTTTAGGACAAGTCCCCCGTCTTTTGCCAAATCTGCTTTGGTAGCTTCCCTCGGGGCTCGATGTCCATCCATTTGGAAACTCATCTGCTATTTTGGGGGCGCTGATTCTGAAGATAGTTCAGATGCAATATTCGAAGTTCTCTGTGGCTTTCAGGAGCTCCTCCATCTTGAGATAGATGTTCCTAACACACGAGCGCTTCTGCACTTGGCCGCTTCTTTATCTCCGTTGAAGTATTTGCATCTCAACCTCCGCGAGTATAACATGGACGAGATGCAACCCAATTCCACTCCAGCGTTTTCCTCCCATTTCGATCATATGCACATCAGTATACCGGCACCTTCCTTTTTCCATCACATTCTCAGAAACGTCCGTTTTCTCTCCTGTCGATCAGTGATTGTGTGCGTCGATTTCAGTGGTTTATATATCCCGTATAATCCACTGGATATTCCCGACCTCATTTTCTCTTTCTCGGAGTGCTTCTCCCCTGCTCTTGAGAAGATCAGATTCGACTTCGACTATGAATTTTGCACCATCGTTGAGGAACACATACTTGCTGATACTAGCTTTGCTTTTGACTTTGACGTGGTCGCCCCATTGCTTTCGTTTAGTCACTTAACGGACTTAGACCTCAATTGGATCTGCACTTCGGCCATCGATGACGCCTCACTCAAGACAATGGCGCAATCCTTCCCTCAGCTCGAGAATTTCTTGTTTGGAAGTTCCGCTCGTTGGGTGATCCCGCCATCTCTCACCTTCATAGGACTCGTCCACCTCATACATCATTGCCGGCGCTTGCGCAGCATTGCAATGACCTTTTGCGCATGTCCAGTAGACATCAACAGCGAGCCATTCTCTCAAACCATTCCCAACAACAAGATCACCCGACTTTTCGTGGGGGTTTCTCCAATCGTCGATCCTAATGCCGTGGCTTGTCAACTGCAACTATTACTGCCCAAGTTGACCCTCGTGGGCTTCTTAGACTGGCTTGATGTTCACTTTCCTGCGGAGTTCCCCGCGCCGCCGCCATTTGAACGTTTCGAGGATGAATGGATAAAGGTGAACAAGTTCCTGGGGAGTGCCTACTACCAGCGCAACAACGAGAGAGAAAATGGACCAGACACCACAGGAACCCATGCTGCCGGCCTGACGGACCCCATACATATTGCGTAACGACTTGGATACCTACAAGCATGTACTACGGAACTATATATCCGTCTACCCAACGCCGAAGCGTACGTAGGCTCTACAGTTATGCCGTAGATGTAGACAACATGTATCAACTAAATTTTGACCAAGATGATATTTAAATTTTGATTTCTAAATAATTTTGATCCCTAGTGCCCCTCGAGCCTCATGATGTTTCCTATCAGTTGTATACATTGTGTCCTATAATCATGATTTAGTATCACAATAGTAAATTGTACTGTTGAGACCACATCGGCACCTTGATCTCACCATTGCTAGGCTCGAGCCTCAGACATCAAGGATGCCACCACCTGAATATCCGCAAGAGCATGTGTGCGCGGCGCGCTCATACTCTGAGGAAAGAGTATACATAAGCCGTTGGCTCCCATCCTTCATAATACTGTCGAGATATGAAGCTGACTTTGCATTATCACTGCCTTTTGCGTCAACGGTTAAGGACGACGTCACTACTACCATCACCGCACTAAACAGTCCGACGACTGGCTCCTATGCAACCTTAAGTATGACTCATGAATTTCCTTCTTAGAATGATCTTTGAACCCACTTCCACCTTATCGCACCAATATTGAGCCCGGAACAGAGAGGCCTGTTCTACCCTTTGTGCACTGTAGCAGCCGTCGGAATTTTCGGACAACACGCAGTGGCACCACCTGCAGGCCTGAATACTTAGTGTAGTGAACTGGCTAGCGGCGGATTTATTTCTCTTGCAGTCATGCATGTCTGTCTCTTACCCACCGAAACCCTACTGCACATATTCGCTATCCTAGCACACGAGGAAATCTTGCAAGAACCTGTAGGACGTTCAAGGGGCTTGTACTTTTGGGAAATATAGATGGGTTCCAGCCACTCATCTCATGCTTGCCTCAGGCTGCAGGTGTCACTGACAGAGACTTGCAAGGGAAGTTGGTGAGCGAGACTCCACACGATATTATTATATAAATACTCAGCATTACATTTTCAAGTAGACGCTCAAGAGACCTCTTAAACAGAGAGTGGAGGGATATGCACAACGTATCCGCTCCTTAACGGTCTTCTACTCTGATCTAGACACTATAGATGATCGGGTCATACAAACGTCGATTTCTACGCCATCACCCACACCACTTTTGCCGAACCTTCGCAGTTTGGGTTGGTGGGATGACCGAGAATGCTTTCTTCCGTTGTTGCGCACCGTCCTTGGGTCAACTATCACGTCGGCCAGCTTGGGCTTTGGTTTAACAACCCAGTCTTTTGCCACATCCGCTTTGTTAGCTTCCCTCGGCGCTCGATGTCTATCCATTCAGGAACTCGATTGTGTATGTCGTGGGGATTCTGAAGAAAGTTCAGATGCAAAATGTGAAGCTATATGTGGCTTGCGAGAGCTCCGCCGTCTTCGCATTGGGGTTCTTAACACACAAGTGCTTCTCCACTTGATTTCTTTACCATCGTTGAAGTCTCTGGACTTCAGCCTGAGGACCTACGACATTCACAAGATGCAAACCAATTCCCCTCCTACATTTTCCTCCCAACTCAATCAAGTGCACATCACTGCACCGACACCTTCCGGCTTAAGTCACTTTCTCAGAAATATTTATTTTCTCTCCTGTCGATCAGTGAACGCGTGCGTCGATTACAGTAATTTGGACCCTGAACTAGCCGAAGACTTAGAGGTCCCGTATGATCCACCGGATATTCCAGACTTCATTGTTTCGATCTCGAAGTGCTTCTCTCCTGCTCTTGAGAAACTCCAAATCGACTTCGACTACGAATTCAGCACCCTTTTCGCACAAAACACACTTGCTAGTCCCAACTTTGCACTTGACTTTGACGTGGTTGCCCCCCGGCCCCCTTGCTGTCGTTTGGTCGCTTTACGAACTCACACCTCGATTGGATGTGCACTTCGGTCATCAATGATGCCTCACTCAAGACAATGGCGCAATCCTGGCCTCAGCTCGAGAGGTTCCAGATGGGAACTACAGCTCGTTGGCTGATCCCGCCTTCTCTCACCTTCATAGAACCCGTCTACCCCATATGTCATTGCCGGCGCTTGCGCAGCATTTACATGTCCTTTTGTCACGGTGCATGTCCGATCGACATCAACAGCGAGCCTTTTTCTAAAACCATTCCCCACGAGAAGATCATCGAACTTTTTGTGGGGGTTTCTCCAATCATTGATCCCACCGCTGTGCCTGTCAACTGCATATGCATATGTTGCTGCCCAAGTTGACCACCGTGGACGTCTTGGGCTGGGATGATGCTGAGTTCCCCGTGCCGCCGCCATTTGAATATTTTGAGGATCGAGAATGAGCACCTGGGGGTGCTTATTGCAAACGCATCAATGAGACACATATGGGCCAAGCACTACCCTGATGGACCCTGGATGACTTGGATACCTCCAAGTATGTACTGCAAAACTATATATCCATCTACCTAACGTCTACATTAAGCCTGCGGCAACGCAAAACTGTGTTCGTTCCGTACAGATATGTTGTAGATGTAGATGACATGTATCAACTGTAACTACCAAGATGAGATTTCGATTTTCTGGCTCTCCACTATATGCCAATGGGAACAGATCTAATGATACAAAGAAGTCCTAGAAAAGCTCCCAAGTAAATGGAGCGATGGCAGTGACGGTTGCAGGATCGTAATGTACATGTTCTCTTCACAGTGTCAGGTCTAGGTTTTGAGAAGGACTGGATATTTTACTTACTCGTGTTCATCATGTCATCATCGTACTTGAAGACGCATTGCGGACTTCAAGGTTCCGGAGCTCTGCCTCCGATGCCTCCTTGCAACATCCACAGTGACAGTGGACTGTCTATCAATCACAACCTCCTGGGCTGTTTGTCGAGAATGATTTGTATGCCGATCGACCTGATGCCTGTTCGAGGGCTGTGGAGCAACCGCTGCAGTAGTCTGCAGCTGTTGCCGTTGCTTCATCGCAGTCACTAAAAAGCAACTACGTTGAACGTACGATCAAACAGTTGAGTCTGGATATCCCACCTTCAAGGAGTCTAGCATCTGCTTCACGAGTAAAGCTCTGCGTGAGGGCAGTGTACCTCTTCACCTGCCAACTCATCTGAGATACCCGCGCGATGTTCCCCTGCGACTCAGCCCACTTTTTTTCCTCCTTGAACCGTCTCCGCTCACTATCCGCCAGCGACGCCTTTGCGCGTAGCACCGCCAACTCCCGTTCCAGCGGGCTCATGTTGTGGTTGGGATCGATGCTACTGGTTGAAGTCAGCGAAGGTGGCGCACGCCATCGCTGCTCAGGCTCGTTTCTCCGCGAGCGCGGTGGTCGACTGGGGGGTATCACTTTGTACTCTGTGCTAGACTGGAATTTGACGAGACGTTTTCGTTTTGGGGCGTACGTGCTCTCGTGGTCACGACTAGAGTCTCCGTTGAAGTCATAAAAGTACCCATCCTCGATGAGTTGTGATAGGACGTCGGTGACAAGGACACCAAGGGCGACACCGAGCAAGGTAGTCGCGCACCTGGAGACGTCCTGTAGCATCATGAACTCGATAGCGAGCCTGGCAGCAATGCCAAATGCAATGGCGAACGCGAAATCGGGATATTCCATCAGAGCATAATAGAGGGCGACGCCTTGGACGACGCCGAGAAGAATGACATCGCTGATGGCACTCTCGTCAATACTGGCGTCAGAAGTGCTCGAGAACTTGTTAAGGGCAACGCGTATGCCCAGGCCAAATAGCAGGGCAGGCGCTGTTGAGAATGTCATGGGAAAGACTCAAACGGTCATATGCATTATGCCGTCCCGCCAGCTTTAGTATTTGCTTACTATCATTCGACGGGAAATGCACAATTTCGTCACACTATGTCACGCGCGGCACCTCGGCTAATACACAATGGTATCCAAAGTCCGACAGCGCGCAAAGTCCAGTGTTGCCGAATGCAAACAAAGCGGAGACTCAACCAAGCCGAGAGTGTGATTTCCCAATCTAGCCTGACCGTCACGCTTTGCTCATGAATCGTGAATAGCACGCTGTGGTGGTGTTCTATTGACATATAAACACCTGGAGTAGATTCAGAATAGTGTATTTCATACATGTTGAAGTTCCTATGTTGATAGGTCAATGGGATGTGGGTGGATCTTGGATTTAGTGTCCAAAAATCACTCATTTTGGGTACACTCGCACAATGTTTCATCTCGGGAAGGCTTCACAGCGCCGATTTTAAATATTTGATTTGGTAGTCTTATTGAACATATGCTAATACTTGTTCTCCAGCTGTTCGGAATGAAATATATGAGCTCTGGAGTGCGTTGTGCATTACCCATCGATTGTGCATTCCGGATCAGGTGATAGTATTGTTCAATTTCGTGTGAATTGAAAGGAAATATGTAGACCCAAACAACGTTGGGCAACAAATACAAAACAGGCGTTAGCCTTCCTGTGTCCAGGAATGCGAAGGATATGCTACAACGGACAGGCAAGAGCAAGGGGAGAGTAAGGTAAAATACATCATCGCGTATATACATCATCGCCGTCCACGTAGTTTGCCATAGGATCTTCAGCGTTCCGGCGAGTCATTCGATAAGCCTCTGCAAGATGATAGGCCACATCAGAAGGCGCCCAATGAAAGTAAGAATTAAACACATACCAAACTCCTCCTCTGTCACATCGTGGCTGCCACTCTGCAGGCCTTTCATCTTCTTGCTATATCGGTCATCATCCTTCTCTCCTCTGGCCTTCCTCTTCTTCTCCTCACTAATGGCGTCTGCTAACCGATCCTTATCGAGAGAAACTTCACCTTCGCCTACGCGCTTCTTCGAGTAATTCTGGTCTATTCGGGCTCTCGCCTCATTGTCCTGGGCAGAGGGTTCCGATTGAGCCTTTGACGATGCAAGCAAGGCTTGGGCCGTCGAGGCGTGTGCGGCTTCCTTGCCCACTTCACCAGCGCAATATGAAATATGGATGATCGAATGACAACATGCATAGCCCCAGGTACCGCTTGAGACGTCATACCACGAGCCCCATACATGTGTATGGTTATTAATGTAAACTAGAACTCCTGTCAATACCACATCTTATATCCATGAGAAAGTAGAAGCTCACCATCCTCAGGATACTTGGACCGTGCTTTAGCGCGCTCTTTCCCTTTAATAATTTGACCAGTCCGCGAATATTCGACATAATCCTCCGTTTGCCCATTGATTAGTTCCCTTGGTACGTGTTCGAGGTATTCCTCGCCACCATACTTTGCCAAAATGCTGACTTTGTTGACGTCCTTCATCATTTCCTTCTTCTCCTTGAATTCGTGGTGAAGAAGTTGACCTTGTGTGGGATTGGCATTGAGGTGAACATCATTCCCTCGAGCTTCGGCTTGCCACGCGAAAAGCTGCAGTTGTTGAACTTCAGGAGCTTCGCCAGAGAATCGGAAGAAATTATCCCCAGCAAATTTAGCCTGTCGTGGGTGTCATTTAGGATTAGGACGAATTGATGAGGAAGCGTGAACATACATCTTCCGGAGGCACATTCTTAATGGGAGCGTCACGCATTGAGCGGGTCTTGGGATCGTAGTATGCACTTTCTGGGTCCAGGTTCATGAGATATTTGGCAGTGTCTTCTCGAATGCGCAGATTCCGAACTGTAATGCGAGTCTTCGTGTCAAGTTTTTGTCCAACAGCATCTGCAGCGTCAGCATATTTGTCGTCGTCTGCGTCTTCTTCATCGCTTGAACCAAAGTCAGGATCAGCTTCCTTTCCCTCCTTCTTGCCAGCTTTCGCCACCTTCCGCACCGCAGCCAAATCTGTCGTCGTTTGGTTGTCAATCTCTTCCTCCCTCAGCTTCTGCCGTGCCGCTTCAACAGCCTCGTACTCTTCATAGATTTTCTTGTGCTCTGCAGGATCATACCCATTCCACCTGTCCCTCTTCGCATCAAATCCTGTCGCTACGTCATGTATGATTTCGTCCGCCTGAATATCCTTGTTCGTGAATTTCGCCCCCTTCTTCCGAGGGCGCTCAAGACAATCCTGCTTTTTGTGTGTCATTGCACCGCAATTTTCGCATGCACCTTTTCTGTACTTCTTCGCAGCAGGTCCTGCCTTCGCACCACGGTCATACCAATTGTCAAGTTTGTCTGCGGAGCGATCGTCGAATGGCCGACGTTGATGGCTTAGTGACGGTGCACCGGTGTCCAGATACCACGGGGCCTGTGAGATGTATTCTGTAATGGAAGATAAGATCAAAGAAGATATAGCTCCAAACAACACAAACTCACGAGGAATGTGAGGGTTGATAGGACGTCCTTCCTCGTCTAGAGCTGCAGGAGCAGTTCCAGCTTTTCTGGCAGCATCGAGGTCCTTTTGGCGTCGAAACTCCTCACGGGAAAGTTTTCCAACAGCTGCAAAAAGTCAATTCGAGTTGAACTCATTCTCGAAGAAGTGGCGTACCTGAAGACGAAGCCATTTTGTTGTGACCTTTTGACGGTGAGTTGGGAGAACTGAAAGTGCTTGTGTACGTAAGTCAATATCTTACAATTTGGTTATGGAAGTAGTGTCTCACGCTGACTCATAGCACCTCAATACCGTAGTACGACCTGTTGCTTAGGTCAAAGAACATTGACATCATCCATCAGAGCGGAGAAAAATATTGTCGAGTCAGGCAGCGTGTCATGGTGCGCGTCGCGTCTCACTAGTACTGGCATGCATCATGGGTTAACACCACACCACTCACGGGCCAGTAGCCTCATGATGCTCGCATCAACCGTCGGACGAATTCCCTTCAGTTTTTAATACCTCATACCATAAATATACGCTTTACTCGCAGATTCCTGCCATCTCCCTTCCTCTTCACGCCGCACCACAGACGTCTACCCTACTCAAAAGGCCTCTGCCGTCAGACAAAAGTTGACTTCCTTGGTACATTCCAGTACATTCTCCACTCATCGAGTACGAAAAAGGCACGGACACAGTCAACGCCACCTTCGAACATCTTCCGCATGTTGCCTGGCACGTCCACGTCAGATATAACGAGTGTAAGCACAAGCTTCAGGCAAGAACATGTCAGCCAGTACCATCAAGGTCAATTCGAGTTTTCTCAATAGCCCTCCAAACATTTTCCACAGAGCAATAGAGAGGATTCCGATTCCGCATACTTGGGACAATAACATACCAGCAAGTTGATGGCGGTGGCTGGAATGGGGTATGACTCTGTTTATGAGAGCCGTGCGTCTAATAGTTGACATTGAACCCCGAAGTGCAGACCCTTATAGAAGGAACGACTGTCTTTGCCTAAGGGAGCCAAAGTATGCAACATACATTCAAATTCAATCGGACAAGGCGAATCATCATCACGGCACGTCAATCACACCTGACTTGTGACACTCGTGTAGATAACGCCATGATACGCCTTGCAAGTGCCATTCCCTTTATCATCTCATGTCTTATATAGTTAGTTTGGAGATCACATCTTATTCCTGTTCATATCGTGTTCTCCGGTCGACAATCCCACTGCTAGTTGTTCGTCGCACGGACTCGGAGTGAACATAAATTGGACGTACGTACTCGATGCGTACTCGTCACAGCCCGCTGGCTCGCTACTAAACCCGCCTCAGGCCACGATGCATGGAACTGACCTTGTTCTACAATCATTTGTTATATAATCCTTGTCCAAGCTGACATCACGATGGGGGCAATGCCGATAAAATTGTGAAATGCCCAGATATTCAAGAGCTACCTCGGTGAGAGATTCTTTACTGCAACAAAGTAAATACGAGACCACATCCTCAAAGGCTCCACTCTTGTTCGGGGAATCGCAATACTTGCTCGTGGCCCTACAGTGCGCTGGCACCACAGCTTTGACACCTTGCGGGACTTAGTTGAGAAGTGAGTGTTTATTGATGTCCAGATGTTTTACTTGCATTCTCAAGGGCCTGTAACCAAGGGATGTGTTGGACTTCGTGGTCGCCTTTGGTGGCATAACCACCATAGATTCTCTGCTCGTTCCCGCATTGAATCGATTCATCGAAAATGTCTACGTGTACCACATGGTTTTGTGGGATGCCTTTCTCGCTTCCTTTGGAGAGGACTGGCATGCTCTTGAGTCTGCCCCTGCTGTACTTGAAAAACGTGGTAGAATCGAGAATTACTGATATACAAAATGGTCGTACTTGGGGGCCGGACTTCTACAAATGTGCCGAAGCCACGGCTCAGCTCAGAACATCATCTTCAGGCTTGATAGAAAGTAGCGTGCGGGTAAACATTGGCTAAGCAAAGGCCTGATACGGTATGACTGCCCTCGCATGCAAGTATAAAGCAAAAGGTGTCAGTTGCCCTACGTGGGTCAACTGCCGATGGGCTTCAATACAGGGTGTCATATTCATGGCCCCTCGAGTTGGAGCAATTCGCCGAAATTGGAGTCCGTGATGTGTCGCAGATCCTGTAACATGGTGTTCATCCACCTCTTCAGAAACACATAGTTGTGGAAGTATCTTTTTTTTTTCGCTCTGACTATATGGAATGAGAGAGTGATACAACTCAGCTCAAAATCTGAGATCTGATGGACAGTCGGATGGGTACAAGCGAAAGGAAGCTGGCAGCAGGCCAACAGCAGGCCGTGTAGATCATCGGGTTCAAAAGCGGTGAACACGTCACATTCTGCAACGTGGAACTATACTTGGTATTACAAATTACGCAGTTACTTATATCGAATAGTACTATCAGTCTCAGAGCTCGAGGTCTAAGTAGTCTCATCACCGCTGAAACACGCCACGAAAGCGACACAAGCTTTGACGTGCGCGCACAGCTGGCCACGTTCTTTACTCCTTCCTGGTATACCACCTGCCACCATACATGCTCTGTCTTTGGCGTAAAACATACCTGGTTCTCGCATTCTCCACATTGGCCGCTGTAGGCGTCAGCCCGAGTTCGTTTCTCGGAGACAGTCTTATAAGGCACAATCCAGTTCAGAATGTCCTTGAACACGAATCTGTTCGAGGAGACCCACTCTGTCAGCATTCGGTATGTAGTGTTTGTGTCTACGAGTCGACCTATCATTTATCTACGTGTTCCCGCTCACCAGACAACTGGTCCGATAGAAACTACCCTATGTGATTACGAGACTATAGAGAGTGTGAATGGGGAATTATATAACGCGCTCGGTGAGTTAGTGCAGATGCCATTCTTTAAGTATTTTCCAGGTACGTCCCAGGCTCAGGTAGCTTCGACCATAACTGAATCATCTATCAGGTGGACCTCTATCGCGAATGTCCTTTCTGGCAAGAGAATGGGTTCTGTATGAATAGGGAATGCGGCATCACTACTGTAGATGAGGTATCCACTTGTCCATTTCGTTCAAGTCAGCCAAACTGAGGTTCTATTCTAGAGTGAGATACCAGAAAAGTGGAGAGCGGCGGCTCTGAGCAAGATAGAATTGCCGCCCTTAGAAGAGGTAGGTTCCATGTTTTTTCTTTCTGGCTGACGTGTTCATAACTTGTACAGCGTGTCCCTCTTCCCGGATGTTACTATCGTGATTCTGATTTTTGCTTCCTCGATGATATGACAGGTGCGCATTATATCGCATTACGGCTCCCATGTATGACGATGTTCTTCCCGTAGAGGGCGAATACGTCGACCTATCTCTGGTCCCAGAGCGTTACACGGGCTACTCAGGTCCTTCAGCGCATCGGGTCTGGAAGTCAATATACGAGGAAAATTGCTTCGGCCTCTCAGAACTGAATCTGCTGACTGCTCGTTCTCCCGCACAAGTCACACTTCGTGACACCCTTACCGATGTCTTGCGAGAGCCTATTGACGGAGAGGACTTAGATGGCGAGTGTCTCGAGAAGAGAGTGTATTACAAAATTATATCAGGCTTGCACGCATCTATCTCGACTCATATCTGCATGGAATACCTTAATCAGACAACTGGAGAGATGGTATGCAGTCCGGTTCGATATCACTACTCATGGCTAATCTTCTCTGACAGGGCCCGAACCTTGAGTGCTTCGTCACGCGCGTCGCCTCCCACCCTGAGAGGCTCCAATATATTTATTTTAACAATGTGCTCCTCCTACGTGCTGTATCACGCATCGGCCCATACCTACGTGACTACGACTATTGTTCAATGTCCAAGCCCACGCCTCACGCAGAGGTGCTCGCGGAGGACGTCCAAGAGGAAGCCAGGACACTCGCGTCTCTCAGCAAGGTTATTGACATTGCAGAGCACGTTGGCAAGTTTGATGAGCGGGTGTTGTTCAGAGGCGAAAACGCGAATGTAAGCGACATCTTGAAATAATATTCATGTTCTGAAAGTTCATCTGTCTTTCTAGGTCTTAAAAGAAGAGTTCAAAAGGCATTTCCGGAATGTTTCAAGGATCATGGACTGCGTTGGATGTGACAAGTGCCGTTTATGGGGCAAAGTCCAAACTACCGGACTCGCAACCGCTCTCAAAATTCTCTTTGAGATGGATGAGACCGCCCTTGAGTAAGTAGTCAGTGCCTATCCCTTGCATGAGCTAACCTTCTTTCGTTCAGCCCGCACAAAAATCAGAATCTTCTACAGCGGTCAGAAGTCGTAGCCCTTATTAATACGCTGCATCGCTTCAGCGAGAGCTTGCAGGCCGTCGAAATCTTCCGAGATATGTGGAAGAAGACTGGCGAATCCGATGCCAACCACCTTATCGATGAGGCCGAAAAGGCTGTTGTTGGCAATGTACGTTCTCCGTTGTATCAGTATTACGACGCTCACAAGCTGTCTCAGCCACGGAAGTCACCTCCCCGTGAATCAACGTTACCCACGCAGGCATCAACGCCCACAGACTTGCCTCACCGTCATCCACCCTCTCCTTCTCCCTCTCTTCACACAGTGTCCCTGGAGACTATACAGAGGTACCTCAGACAATTAATTCAGAGGTGCAAGAGACACACGTTGTCTTACTTTGGTATCTTCTCGCAGGTATGGCAGCAGTTACACGATGCCATGTTTCCATTGCGGACAGAGCTATGATCTATGTGGACTTTTTGTTTATTCCAATACAGTATCACCTAAAACCAATGAAACAAGATATAATATCTTTACCATAAGCAACTTCACCTATCCCTTGGCCATTTAAATGGAGATGTCATTTACTAACAACTTCATAGTTCCTACGAGATGCCAGGCAACTTTCCCTTCGATATTTACCAGCGCGGAATTGTGCTTGTCGCCTAGAAAATTTTCAATATCGACCTGCCATGCTGAGAAGACCATGGGAGTCGCATACAGCCTATGGATAGGCTTATACTCAGCAGTGAGTGGTTCTATCGAAGACCCTACTTATTATGCGGCATCCATCTCAGGTTACGCACGGCCAAAGGAGGGGCTTTATCGACACCCTGTGAACCGGAATCTTACTTTCTTAGCGAGGTTTCTCCATCAAGGAAGGCATTGAGTCGAACGCAGACTTGTCGCCGTTCCCGGGTGCAGGTTCACAATAATCAGACTGATGCTCGTCAACTTTTCTCAGCCACTCCGCCTCCACAAATCCAGACCATTCAAGCGCGCCGTTCAAGGACTTCCTGGTCATTGTTTTGCCTTAGTCTAACCCCCCTAACTGACCATAGAATATCCCTTCGTTGGATAGGATATTTGATTTAGCAAAGCACCGAAAGGTGTGAGCGTCAAGCGGGATGCTTTGAATTTCCTGAGCGCGTACGTCAAAAGGTGCGGTTATGCCGTGGCTGTCGCATACCATAATTATCTACACCTCCTTATCGTCTTCTCGGTAAACCAAGAGAACTGCGGCGCATGTCAAGATGGAGTTACCTTCACGGGTCGCATTCCATGGGACTCGTATCCTGCACCCCTGACAGAGTATAATGACCGCTGCGGGGTGACGAGGACCGCTGCCCCTGCGACAGCGGTTTCACGCGCCAATATGGAACTCGCCAAGAACATTGGTAACCCTGCATAGGGAAAAGAGGCTTCTCGTCGCTCATGTTGCAATCTTCAGAGTACTGACACCTCTCGCGCGAAGTAGTCGAGATTGCCAATCTGGTACTAAATGAATGGATGGCTTTTGCGAGGCTCGAGCCGCTCTGTAACAGCCTGAACTTCGAACGTTTTGATTAAACGTTCGTTACAACCATTGAATCGTGAAGGAGTACGATGACGATATTAGTCTGTCTCATAATATCATCCTTGGCGTGTAACAAATATAATCCGAATTGCCTTCGGATGTACTTGTACTTACATACTTAGTTCCCCCAGTCCCTTCGTCACGTTCATGCCGCTCCGAGGGTTTACGACTGCCGTGTAATAATGGTTGAATGTTAGTAGGCGGTGATCAGTGGCGAATACTGAATTACTAAAACCATAATACAGGTGTCGTGCTAGAACAACTTCGACTCCAAAACACATGTTTCTGGGTTTCTTTCGGATTGATGAAACCAAGATAAAACGTACAAGATCTAATATTCTCCGAGAGTCCATTCCAAAGGCGAATGATAACGCTTAAGATGTTGCTGTCATTCGGGACTAGTATTAATGAGTCGTGACTGCCAGGTTTGCCCGGCCCTTTTTTTCTCTTTAACGACCATCTCCGAGGTTCGCTTCTGACCCCATTTTTGCCTATATAAACCCCAAGCATCCTATCAACTTTTCTCCAGCCTTTTTAGCTCCAGCCTTTTGCAGTTACTCGTCTTCGTCACTATCTTCTGGTGTCCGTCACCTTCATACTCAGAGTCTTCCGAGCTCTTTGCATGTACTCGAACCAACTCGGTAGTCCCCACAACCCCCACAGAGGCTCCAAGCACTCCTGCGCAGGCTTTCTAGCTGCTCATTGAACTCATCTTCATCGTTTACTTGGTCAAATTTTTACTCGTATATACTTACCGCAATGTCTCCCCAATCTCTCGCCACAAACTCTTCGGGTTATAACACTCCCGACTCTGAATTGGAGTCAATCGTCCCAGTTCACCCGACCGCCGTTCGTCGCCCTAACTACATCACCGTCCAGTCCGAAAACACCGTCTACACTGACAACCATATCACCGCCAAGTACCTCAACCGCGGTGCTGATGTCGTGGTCTCAGACGGCCAGTTCACTGTTGTGCCTACTGTCAAGCCCTATGAGTTCCAGACGACCCGCAAGGTTGGCAAGACTGGGTATGTTGTTTATCAGTTTGAAATGTATTACCTATCTGACGTGGACGCGCGATAGACTTATGATGATTGGTTTGGGTGGCAACAATGGCTCCACTCTCTGCGCTACCATCCTTGCAAACAGGCACCAGATGTCCTGGCACACCAAGGAGGGAATCCAGCAGCCTAACTACATTGGCTCTCTCCTCCGTGCGTCCACCGTTCGCATTGGCACTGAGCCGAGCACCGGTAAGGAAGTCCACGTCCCAATTTCTGATGTGCTTCCCATGGTACATCCCAATGACCTTGTTCTTGGTGGCTGGGATATCTCCGGCCTGCCTATGGACAAGGCGATGGAACGTGCCAAGGTGCTCGACTATGATCTTCAGCGCCAGGTCAAGCCGTATATGGCTCTGCTCGGCCGTCCTCTTCCTTCCATCTACTATCCCGACTTCATTGCTGCCAACCAGGAGGCGCGTGCGGACAATGTCGTCCCTGGCAATGACAAGCAGGCTCATCTCGAGCACATTCGGGCTGACATTCGCCGCTTCAAGGCCGATAACCAGCTTGACCGTGTCATCGTATTCTGGACTGCCAACACGGAACGTTACAGCGACATTATTCCTGGCGTCAACGACACGGTTGACAACGTCCTCGCTTCGATCAAGAACTCGCACTCGGAGGTGTCTCCCTCGACGCTCTTCGCTGTTGCTGCCATTCTCGAGGGCGAGCCATTCGTTAACGGTGCTCCTCAGAACACGTTCGTGCCTGGTGTCATTGCCTTGGCTGAGCGTGAGAAGTCTTTCATCGGCGGTGACGACCTGAAGTCTGGTCAAACGAAGCTGAAATCCGTGCTCGCGGAGTTCCTTGTGAACGCTGGTATCAAACCGCTCTCTATCGCATCGTACAACCATCTTGGTAACAACGACGGGCACAACTTGAGTGCGGAGCCCCAGTTCAAGAGTAAGGAAATCAGCAAGAGCAGCGTTGTGGATGATATGGTGGATGCCAACCGCTTGCTCTACAAGCCTCCTGCTGTGGGCGCAAAGGGCAAAGCGGCGAAAGGGGAGCACCCTGATCACATTGTTGTGATCAAGTACGTGCCTGCAGTCGGTGACTCCAAGAGGGCAATCGATGAATACTACTCTGAGATCTTCTGTGGTGGGAGACAAACCATCAATATCTTCAATGAGTGCGAGGTATGCCACGCGTTTTTAGTGTGTTATTCCTCAGATGCTCAATGTTTTTATAGGACTCTTTACTTGCGACGCCATTGATTCTCGATTTGGCTATCCTTACTGAGCTGCTTACTCGCGTCAAGTACCGCGGCGAGGGCCAGACTGATTTTGCGCCCCTTCACCCAGTCTTGTCGCTCCTGTCATACATGTGCAAGGCGCCTCTCGTCAAGCCTGGTGGGTGCCGTTTAACTCATAATCCTTCATCGCGCTCATAGACGCTCTCAGGTACCGACGTTGTTAACAGCCTTGGCAGGCAGCGTAATGCGTTGGAGAGCTTCCTGAAGGCCTGCATTGGTCTGGAAGGCAACAGCGACCTGCTCTTGGAGACTCGTATCTGGTGAACGCATACTATTTTTTCTTTGCTATCATAAGGCAGTACGCCGGGTTTCAACAACCGAATCGCTTTGTCTGGATTTTCTTCTTTACGTCATACAGATCTTCAACAGATCTCTACGTTTGAAATATTTTTTACGATTGGTGGATTTGCGATGGATTGATGTAGATAATCTGATACTCCGCCGTTGCGTTCCGTATATCGTGCAATACGATTTGAGCTTTGGTTTTCATTTTATATGCCGGTGTGACGTGGATGATGTACATCAGAAGTACCAGTAAGTACTAGTCTAGTCTGATCTTTTTGATGAGTCAACGTTCAACCATCCCCTGTGATTGGAGCCTTGAAGCTTGAGCGCTTGAGCTTCGGAGGGGTAAGTGTTCCACTCTGCATCGATCAATATGGCCTGTCCGAGAAGAGTTGACAGCTGTTGACAGTCCCCGTCCTCGTATTATTAGTATCGCTTACTCTGCATAATCTGTTGCTGGGCAATTATGTTTTGGGGGTCATCCAAATGTTATCTTGACATATGCACTGTCAAAGTAATCTTGCGGCATTCAGAGGGAAGGCTGAGCGCTGAGCGCTAAGCTTCGGAGATGCTAAGCGTTCCACCTAGCATCGATCAACGCGGCTCGGCTAATTTTAGCTCCGGAGGTCAGGAGCACCAAACAACTAACAACGAGTACATACACACTGCATGCATGAATATTAATATATTTTGCTTGGTGGACCGTGGTGGTCCAACGGCTCGCGTGGCAACACTAACGCCGCCGGCCCGCCCGAGAGTGTCCTCGTATTAGTATCGCATGCATAGTCTGTCGCAGGGCAATTATCTTTGGGGGTCATTAATATTGTTATCTTTAGCGGCATTTAGAGGTTCCTTGGTAAGTACATGGAGGCACTACTCAAAGGCACTGATCAATTTCGCGCTGGCAGTGCTATTACATAATCAGTTGAAGAGGGTGAACTTGGTGGCGACGTCGTCGCTACTCCCACGAATTCGCTAGTGTAGAAGGTAACTAACTAAATCCCACCAAAGTCGTTCACATCCCCGTCCCTTGCTCCTCGTCTTCGTCTTCGTCTATGCCATATGTAAATTCGAAGGCATGATAATACCGGACGAAGACGACCTCAAGTCAAAGGATCCTCCCGTTGCAACACCCGCCCTTCGTTATCCAGAACGAGCGGCAGGCCGTCGTCTATTTAGTCCTTTGCCCGACTATGAAACGTCGCAGGCCTTGGCCTTGAACGACTTGAACGACTCCTTGATAACATTTTACAAACCTCCTCCAAAACGGCGCTTTATTGACTCCAGGTCCTGGAGAGCTGGCATAACCGCTTTGGGCATCTATATTATCCTTTCAATCGTCATTGGTATCCCGATTATTGTCAAGGTTAGTATGACTATCTTATCTATCAATATCTTCTCAAAGTACTTCATAGAAATCCCGGAACGATGATCCGCAACCATTCCCCTACTACGCATCTAACTATGCTGATCGCCTGGACAAGAGCACTTCATCACACTACGTCACGAATATCAACAACATCTCCAGTTCCCTTGTTGAAAATGGAATCGTTTGCAACAACTGGACAGACACCAGTCAACTCGACGACGCGCAAGGTTCTGTGGTTGGAGAGTACGTCCACAACTAATCCCTTGGCGAACAATCGTGACTTTCTTTCCTTAGCGTTCAATATACTATATCATCCAATGGCCAGTTCAGCATTACGTCCAATACATCCTACACGAGTAGCATGAACGTCGTCCTGGGTGATTTGTTCGTCGGCATAAATCCCAACAGCTCCGAAATAAATACAATCATATCCATCAACATGCAAGCTTCCAGTATTGACCTCTTCGACCAGACTCTCGTTTGCTTTGCTTTGGCAACCGACATCACTGGTCTTTCCATCTACGTGTGTACTATTGTCTTTTCGCAGTGAATGTTATCTAAGGCTGACATCAAACAGACCCCCGACAACTTGACCTTCGAGGATCAATTGCTCTTCAACGTCACCCTTTTGTACCCCCAGTCACCTATACCTGCCAAAGTCGAATCTTTCGCTACCTACCTTCCTTTGTTCACACAGACATTTGACAATTTTGGTGAATATGTCGATTTCGAGAAGGTTTCTATAGAGGGCCCTGTTTCCAAAATATTTGTCGGTGTAAGTGGCCGTGCTTATTCCACATTCATTAATCTTATCTGTCTTGAAGTTGCTGGAAGCCCGCAAAATACTGGTTGAAACATCCTTGGAGTCGATTTTCGGCCAGTTTTCGGCGTCAGATACCCTCACTGTCAGCACGATACAAGCGTATGCATTTACCTTATTCTTGTTAGCATGCGATATTAATATATTTTTGTAGGCCCATCAATGCTAACATCACGCTCTTCAATGATCCAGACTCGAATTTCCCAACGTATCTTGAAGTCAATACCTGGCAATAGGTTCGTGGCCTGCAGATTCAAAGTCTTGTTTCTCGACCAATACTGTGTCTTAGCAACCTGACGGCAAACGTTACGTTGAACTCACCCAACCAAAACCCCCCCGTGCGTCCGAACTTCATCGCAAATTTGCGCACCTTTTCTGGTCAAGCCACAGCAAGTTTCGTACACGACCCGACATCGCCACCGACAGCCATAAAATTGCGCCTAGAGAACGACCTTGGTCCAGCTACTGTCACATTCGACGAGAAATATCAGGGCGTTTTCCAAGTCAATACAAAACTAGGAACCGTGGCAGTGACGCAGGGCGCCACCTCTTCTTCTGATCCGTGGGCTGTAGCTTTGGTGCGCAACTACGCACTGGAATATGTGTCTAGCACACGGGCGTATGGTTGGATAGGCTGGGGACCGCGCTCAGGGTCCTTCCTCACCGAACAACAGGGTGAAATAGTCTTGGAGACCTCGATAGCAGATTGCACCCTGTTTTTTGACGGTTGAGGTTCGCCATCTCATTCTCTCGGACGGTTCACTTGGGCTTTGGGTGGTTCACACACACACAGACTTCTCGCACTGATCTACCATACTTATGCACGTCGCTCAGTTTGGTTTAAGAGCTGTGATCTTCCGTAGGCATAGCATGTGTATTTGCTTGGTATTTGCACTACTTATTTGCACTCACTTCACTGTATATCATAATCACCTGGCAACGTAATAGAGACAGCCGGAAAGTGGCCGAACTGTATCGAGTCAAACAGAATGTCATCGGCCTCGGGCATAAGTGTGCATTCAGGGTCTACTGAGACCTAGTACATGCTTGGCAGTGTGCATCCGTTCTCGACCATCCTACTGATGTACAAGCGGGACAACCATCACCCCTTCATCATTATTGGGAGGACCCATCGTGCGCCAACAAGGCGCGCACAAGAGGCACGGACTTTCACCGAGGCGCATGTCGCCCACGATCGAATGTACGGCTGGGACTTTGCCACATGCACGACAGAGATCCTGAAGCGTCGGCGTCAGGTGAAGTGTTAACGGATAGCCTGATGGCGGATCCGAAGCGTGGGCAAGCCTGCATTATGATATTTAGGGATTTTACGCAAATTAAAACGAAACATGCATGCCTGATCTGATCGATGACGAAGAAGTGTTCGCAGTTGCCTTGATGCAGCATCCAGTAAGGTTGATGTACTCTTAGCGTGAGCGCATTGAAGGCGGTTTCGCTGGCAGAGGTCGATGCATTTTTTATTTGCGGCTGTTTTTCTTCGGGGAGTTTTTGAAAGTGGGCTATTAACTTTCTGTAGAAGGGGGAGTTAGGAATCTGTCAACGGCGGCGCGGTTCAGACCTACTCTGCGTAATCGGTGTTTTCTCTCCCGTCTCCGTAAACGAGGCCCTCGATGTAGAACAGACACCCAGAATGCTCTCCTGTCTGTTCGATGAGGTTGTAGCCAGATAGGTCACCGTTGCATCTAGCTCTTCTACTGGCATATGACTGGAGGCACATGGTATGACGCGCAGCAGATCACCCAACGTCTGTGTTGACAGTACAGCGTGTTGCGACGAGCGTGTCAGGCAGCTTGGAAGATAAGTGATGCGGTTGTATACAGTTAGCGAAATAACCGCGTCTGGATATGAAGTTGTGTCGGGGCTGAGGCTCCTGAGAGAGTCTGGGGTTGAACTGTGCGTTGCACCAACTTCTCCATGGCTAAGGGTACGGAGAACGCCTGTTCCTGTCTTCTTGGGCGTATCAAGTGCGTTATAGTCGGGATTCTTAGCAGCACGCATACATAGCGCTGACTCCAAGGTTAATCTGCACAAAGGTGAGAGAAGGGTGATATACAAGCGTAGATACATACCCCCAACATCTGAGGTTGACAGAATCAAGCTTCTCTTGCAGCTGCAGTACTCCAGGGGCAGATTCACTACCTTCTGGAGCGACAAGGCGCTTGCGCTTTCTTCCTTTGGGCGCCGGTGCATCTGCTTGACTATGCACAGATGCTACTGTAGACTTATGCTGGCGCAGCACGTGCGCTGACAAGACAGGGTTGTCCCATACTTGCTCAAGAGATGCCTTGAGCTCTGAAATGCTACGCTGATATGGAATGAGCGCTACTATGGTACGGGAGGGAGATGAGTACCTTCCAGTGACCTCTGCTTGGACAGCATTTCTATGCTCGGGAGTTAGTTGCTCCCATGAAGCATTGGTAAGAGTTCCTGACAAAAGTGCGGAGTTTGCTTCCTGTATGAACGCTGCAATATTGATGGGTTGCGATGGTGGCCCGAACTGAGAGTCAAAACCGCGGCTCATGTCGATACTGACCATTGACGGTGCAGTAGGGGACAGCAATTAATTTTAATTAGTTTACGTAAATGAAGTTCAAAAGATTAGATAAATAACATATAAATTCGAACATCTCATCCTGGTTCTACTTTGCTTGCTACCCTGAACAACCTCGGTCGCCCCTAGACAAACGCGCTGAGCTTATTCGCGATTCCGAATCATGGTATATCTGAAGGAATACATCGATCAAGGAGTGCAGACCGCATGTCCTCTACAATCAGCAGCAGACTTGGCAACGGTTCGTGTTCCCCAAGCTCCCCTCGATGATCCTGGACAGCTTTTACATGAAATCACAATCGAATTACAACCAGTCGACCCTGAACTGCCTCATTCTCCCTCCTCCGTCGATGATAACAGCGCATATAGTCGGTCCAATCTTCAAAATAGCCCCGTTAGCCCCATGTGCGCAACCTTGGTATCTCGCCGCGTTCCTAGGCGCAAGTTATTCCTCGTTGAGCGTCGCCCAGAAGGAAAGACCGTCGAAAGACGCGTTATTTCTATGCCGGATAACAAGCATATCAAATTGGACACTCAGAATGGCATGCGGGTGGTCTCCATGCCTGAGTATCTCGCGGCTGCTGTTGACCTGTCTCTGGATTCCATCGAGTCTCCTTCCGCTGGAGCATCCTTTGAATCGTTGTACCTTGAGAAACGCCATCGAGTCAGAGTCTGTCCCCCACCCTCGGACGTACCACGCACGCCTTCTCCGCCATCGTCTCCCGAGTCGATCCTCATCATCGACAGTCACGCGCAGCTTCCTGATGGATTCCTTAGAAGAAAATATTCTCAAAAGACAGCTGTGTCCTCAAACGGTTTGTGTTGACTAACAATTGCGACGCTGAGGTTCATATTTTTCTATGTAGGTTGGACAACATGGGCGAGTTCTCCTCCTCGCCCTATCCCGGCACTTCATGGCCCGCTTTCGCTGCCATATGCTCGTTGTCCATCGTAAGTGAAATCTGTGATGAATGCAAAATAACTTACCATTTTTAGGGGAGCTGAAGGAACAATTATTGAGGAGCCGGGTAACGTATCTCGAATGATATGGGGTTTAGGCAGAAACGACTCTCATCAATATCGCGGTGATAGCGAGTATACGGATGATGAAACACACCATAAAGCCTCCCCTCATCCGCAGGTTCCACCGCGAATGCAAAAGAAGCATGGGATTCAGAAACCTCCTGCTCAGGTACGAGCAGCAGCGAATGGCAAGAAGTCATTCAAAGGAGACGCTGGCGGCGGCGGAGCATCCATTCGTCACCATGACCACGAACGTCGAATTCATGGACACTCGCAGGCACCTCATCCACCGGAACCAAGAGCTGAACAAGCAATCCGCGGTCTTCCTTTCTCAGGTTCTTGGTGGTCAGAAACTGGTATCCCAACTGTTCGTGAATCAGAAACCCACGAAAGAGGCTATGGCTCGTCGCTTAACGATCAGAAACTTCTCTTGGATTTGCAGCTCGCATTTGCGCAACAGTCGCTTCAGAACACTGCACTCAATCAAGCTTACCCTGAAGGTCTTAAGCCAGTGTTTCCGGTTTCGAACTATCCTCGCGCCACCCCCACTTACCCGAAAATCTTCGTGGAACCGCGTCTCAACGAGGTGGTCAATGCAGCACAGCGTCAGTCCGCCATGGAGATTGCACAACAGTATCGTCAACGTCAGGAGTTCCGTCTCAAGCAGCAGGGTGCTCTACCCACCCCGCCAAGTTCTTCCTCTCCTCAGTGGTCTTCAAACTTTTCGCCCTACCAGTATCATTCTGTGTCTCCTGAGATGGACTTCCAAAACACCCTAGGTCTCCCTCATCACGTCCAGCAAGCACAACGCCCCTTCGTGGATGCATCCCATCAAGCCCGCAGGTTCTTGTACGATCGTCAGGACAACAATCTCGAGACTCATTTCTTCAGTGGAAGCGGCGGCGGCGGGTCTATGCTCTCGCCTCATGACAAGGGCATCCCTTCTACAGTTAATCATCATCCTTCGGATGTTTCTGGCGGTCTAGCCAACTATTTGCGCGATTTACAGGCATTATCTTCTTCAGCATTGGCTCAGCAGCCTCGTTATGCTGGTACCGCTGAACCTCATCTGGCGGCAGCAGCTCACCATCCTGTCAGTACTGGTCGTACCGTTGTCTCCGTTGCTCCTCCCTCGCCTGAGTCACCCGGGTCCCGGTCTCGCAGTATTTCCTACCAGCAACCCAGCTCTGCCCCCCTTGCGCGATTAGTGCAGCGCCGACTGTCTTCTGTACCGGAAGAGGAGCTCAGCGGTCTTGCGGATACCTCGTCTACATCTGCTTTCCAGTTTACCGATTGCCACCAGCACAGTCTCTCCTCCCGTGGCCATTCTGACGACAATGCAACACTTCGCAGGTATCACCAAGAACAACGCCTTGAGGTTCCTGCTGTCGGTCGTGTCAGAGTACCTAGCCCCGACGCAGTTGACGAGTATGGGGCGCAGCCATACTCGTTCCCTCATGGGACATCGCCCGCAAAAGTCCGTCTTCCCTCGGTACAGGAACAGGAGGAGTACGAGCGCCAAAGCCGCATACAGCCGCGACCCAAAGGAGGGAGAGCTGTGGACTCGTCCCAGCAGTTCAAAAAGAAACCACGCGGAAGGAAACTAAGGAGCGACGTGCGACCATAGTTTTCCTTGGATGGAAGAGTCTCGGCCACTTTTTACTGCCGCTTTGCGTTTGTTCTTTTTGTCCCGCATGTTTCTCAAAGTTTTCGTGTTGTCTTTTTTTTTTTTTTTTTTTTTGCGGATTACTCAGGAACGGTTTATCATAGACATCATTGGAAGCATACTGTAGATAGACGGACCCGGACCGTTTGACATATCCTTGCACGCACGCATTCATTTCAGGAATTTCTATCGAATCGCGGTACATGTACAAGTACCATTTCACGGCTTAACGAACAAATCAGTGAACTTGTCTACCGACAGCTTGGACAGTGACTGTGCGTCAGTTACAGTGTCCAGGATCCTTGCGGCAGGTATCAGCACGGTCCTACATTGCATAAAGCACGCTATGACTCACTTCTGTTGGTGGGCATCATTGAAATGCGCGGAGATGTGCCTCTTGAACTTCTCCATGAGAAGGGGGATACCCTCCTCGCGGCGACGCTTGTGTCCAACAGGGTACTCGACCACAACCTCGTCGAGGACCGTGCCGTCGTTCAATTCGACGAGGAGAGCATTTCCAATGGAGCGCTGCGACGGTTCATGGTAGTTCACTGAGAATGCCTTTTCCTCCACGCAGAAAATTTTGGCGCGGAGCGCGTCGATACGGGGGTCGGCAGCGGAGGCATCGGTGTACGAGTTCGAGGTGAGCTCACCGAAGATGAGGGGGTACGCAACCATGTAGCTGATCGCATGGCTTGGAAGGGACGCGTGAGCGAGTCTGCACCGTCATGAATGGTTTAAGACGACTTACTCTCTGTCGGCGAAGTTGTCCAAGGGGCCTTGCTTGTCGATGATGCGAATAGCAGCCTCTTGCGTACGGATGCGCACGCTCTTGATGTCGTCTGAGGACTTGCCGAGTGCGTTGAGCTGCTTGTGGATGATATGAGCGGCCTCAACGGCAGTTTGAGCGTGAAATTCGGCGGGGTATGAGATCTTGAAGAGAACGTTTTCCATGATGTATGAACCGAAGGGCATCTGGAACTCGAATGGCTTTCCCTAGAGGTCTAGTCAGCAGGCGGAACTGCTACATCTGAGGAATAAATCTTACCTTGAAGAGGACGTCGTAGAAACCCCAAGTCTTAGCTGTAAGGACCGAAGGGAGACCAAGCTCGCCCTTCTTGACGAGGAGGGCAAGGTTGACGGCACGCGAACAGGCATCACCTGCAGCCCAAGACTTGCGAGGGCCGGTGTTTGGTGCATGACGATAAGTGCGGAGGGATTGTCCATCGACCCACGCCTGCGAAACGGCGTCGATAGTCTGAGAGTGCGAAAGACCCCTGTATAGCATTTTAGTTGCGGTCACTCCCGAAGTAAGGTGCACTTACAGGAGTTTGGAGACGACGGCGGTACTGGCGACTTTGACGAGTACGACATGGTCGAGACCAACGCGGTTGAAAGAGTTGAGGAGGGCGAGACCACCTTGGATTTCGTGTGCCTTGATCATGCCCTCGAGGATGTCGCGAACGGTCAGAGGTTGTCCCTGGCGAGCGAGGTGGTCCGCCACGGCAAGAATAGCACCCAAGTTGTCTGATGGATGACCCCCTAAAATATCCGGAGTGAGCTCACGTTCAATAATTTCTAGCAGACGAACATGCACGACAAAAAGACACAGAAATCCACTACGTGTCTCGATAGCGAACTTGGCATTACTGTCTTACTCACATTCAGCAGCAAGGAAGCAGTCATTGAAGTCCAACCAGCGGATGATAGTGCCAATATTGAACGCGCCACGGATGGGATCCAGCTGGTAATTTGTGCCGGGAACCTTGGTGCCTGCGTCCAACAATTTAACATTTCATCGTGAATAAATGTCAGTTTATCGCACCATTAGGCACGACGGTGCCTTCTACGACAGGGCCAAGAAGCTTGGTACACTCCGGGAAATTCAAACCCTCCAGTCCGCAACCAATAGTGTCAATGAGGCAGAGTCGCGCAGTTTCGAACGCGAGGTCCGAAGTGACCTGGTAGTTGTGAACATAGTCTGCGATGTCCTTCAAGACCTTGTCCGGTTCTGGTCGAACGGTGGATTCTCCGTGGTGAATAGACATGGCGCGTGCAGCAGCTCGAAGTGTCAGGTTACTTGTGACCCCAACTGATGATCGATAAGATATGGAAGCACTGATCGACCGGTTGAAGGAATGATGTGGCGCACGCCGAAAGACAGACAACATCGCTGAGGAGGAAGAAAGGACGGTTATATAGCAGGTCACTCCGCGATTTTTTAAGTGCTCGCTTCCCGTGGCCCGTGGGCATATTACATACCGTACGTCCGGCTACATGTGCAACGGAAACACATGTTTTATCCCCAGGCGCCTTCACCGTTTGTTCACCATCGACTTTCCTGAGCTCGTCTCTAAAACAAACACACTAACTTCTGAGGAATGCGCTCGGTGGTCAGGCTATCAGAATATCGCAACCCGCGCATGCCGCCGTAAATTTCGCCTGCAGATTGCGAGGTAAAGTCATGGCTCATGAACACATACTCATAATTCCCAAATCCATTATCAAGATGGTCCATGGAACGACGGTTTTAAGCCTTCTATATGACCTGATCTATGGAGAAGACCCGCTTACATATTCCTCTGAAGTTCCCGTATCCGAAGCTCTTCCTTGATCTTGATCAAATCTCGACAGCTAGCGCTTGTCCTCATGATGGGCAACGGGCCGTTGCTTCGTGGACATGCCTAGGCCTTAGGGAGTTCCTGGACCCAGGACGCATGATCTTACTGCATTATTTCACTTTGCCAACCAGGCACAACAAGAAAATAATACTGTTGTATACTTAGATCCTCTGAATCATCTGACAAAGGGTATGTCCCTCCACTTTCAGCAACAGGTCACTTCTCTACCGGATCACAGATGCCCATTGCAATGACTGTACACGTTATCAGCTGACGCTCGCGGGCCGACAGTTGACCAAATCATCGTCGAGCTTGGAAAGACAGGTGATACGAAGGAGCTACTGTCTTCCTAGGGGAGGCTGAGCCCTCTCCATTCAATGTCTATATATCTCTTTCTCAAAGCAAAGGTCAAAACGCTTTCTGACTTTTTGGCGAGTTAAACGTCTTTCACACAACCTTCAAACCAAAGACGATCACCTGGTCCAAGGGGAACCACATATCTCAAGAAACCGAGCATTATTTCATAAATGGGAAATATGGACCACTAAGCTGTCGTGGAGCACCAGTGGGTGGACGATCTTCCACTGCTGCAGCTGGAAAGTACACGTGTTCTGCCAGCAATGCTGTGTAAGTTGCACGACGAAGTGATTTGAGAACGACAGCGTTCGCGGACCGCGTATGCGGATGATGGTGTTGTGCCAATGCTCCCCTTCTGGCATCTATTCATGGATATATTGTAGGGCCCTTTGATCAACTTCTCGATTCCTCGCTTTGTCACAGTTTCGCATTTGACGCCAGCGGACGCGTGTGGTACCATTCCATGGGCGATCAAGAATTCCTGAAGAGTGAACAGCAACATTTTCTCATGCCATCATCTGAACCGTCCACAGCCGTTCTAGATCACCAACTCATCCGATCATCTCCTACTTTCCCGACCAACCCGTGCACCCTCGCAGATGTGAATGAGGACTCAGAGGAGGTTGCACAGAGCATTGCGCTCCGTATGATCACCGATGCCTCCACCATCAGCGGTGCCCGCATTAGTGTGCATTCCACCTTGTCGAAGGAAGACGACACTTGCTTTCTTCAACTTGTCACTTGCCATATACGTGAATGCCTGCCTTTATCTCGGTATCTCTTCGCCGTCGCCACAATTGGTGCCAGCACTTCAAATACCCTCGTCATCTGCTGGTCAATTCCGCATGTATTGTCTACTATAGGGCGATGCTCCAACGGACAATAAACAATGATTCAAAAAAAAAATCTGCGGGTTAGATGAAGATGAGGTGCAGCGGGCTGCGCTCCTTGCGTCTTCTAGATTTCTAGGACGCGTCGATGCAGTTCAAAACACGGGTACCCCCTTTGCTCAGGCTGCCTCCGTACGGCATACGACGAGGCCGCCTTGTCCAAGTCCGTGCGCACTCCCACCGACCCTCTTCTTCCTCCCCCTGAATCGCGCAGCATTGATCAAATTCTCTGACGCTCGGCCCAAGCTCGAGCGAATGACGCCCCAACGAGCGTACGACGTACTTCACGATTCAACATCCCCAGTGCCTGTCTTTCTCGTGGACATACACACAGCGTCACAACGTGATCGTGATGGCGTGATCCATAGATCTCTCATAATCGAACGAAACGTTCTAGAATGGCGTTTTGACCCACGCTGCGAAGTGCGATTAGCAATCGCAGATCGCTATGATTCGAAGATCATCTTACATTGTCATGAAGGGTACATCAGCTCATTTGCTGCGGCGTCCTTCCATGAGCTTGGGTTGTTGAATGCAACTAATATAATGGGCGGCCATGTCACGTAGATCGCGGCTGATCTGCCAGGTCAAATAGGGCCCCCGTCCACTGTTAGTGACGAGGAAAGCTAAAGTCAGCCAAGCATAGTCTGTGTCTATTGATGTAATAAAGTCATCTGCGCGTGTAAATACGCGATTTCGCGATTGCAGCTCCCAATCGCTCCTTCAATCGCTCTGAGTAAGCCCGAGGTCTGGTGTGGTATTTCCTCCTGCCTGGCCCAGTTTCCAGATATATTGACCTCCTCATCGAAGTCTCATTTCAATCTTCTACAACACTCAATTGCAAGGGTGCGCTCAAAGGTTTACATCGAGTTCATATTGATCATTTCGGACGCATCAAGCATGCATAAGTAGTATAATATTATTACGAATAAGGGGATAATCGTTGTTGGCTGAGACTGACGTCGCGCTTCCTTCACATATTGGACAACAGCAAAAGACTGCCCGCGCCAAGGATTGCACCAACGCCCACTATCGAAACCGTAGAAAGAGTCCCAAGGCTAACTCCGAAAGGGCCATCCCAACTGGAAGGAAGGGACAAGGCAACGGAAGAGGAAGGGACTGTGAAGCCTACGGATGAACATGCAGCGGCGTACGCTGATCGAAGTAGTCAGTAGAGCGTTGAGATGGTGATAGAAAGATGGTACCGGTAAGAGCAGCGGATGAGCCAGCGCGGGGGTCGGTGCTTGTCGCGAACTTGGCGATCAAGTCGTTGAACATGCATTGCTCACATGATGTGATGGCCATGACTGTGCTGGATGAGCACAGACAAGAATCATTGGTGGTGCAATTCTGAGGACGGAGGGAGATTAGAAGAAGGGATGGGAAGGGATGGATGGGGGACGTACGGCGATTTGAGCGGTTGCGCTGGAGCACGGGTTCTGACACTATTAGATGACGGTTAGGACAGGGGGTATGAAGATGTAATGATAGCCTTACGTCAGTCAACAGGTATGTGTCGGTGACGTTGAGGAACTGGGTTGCGTCAATAGTTCCGACAGAACCCCCGACAGCGATCGATAACGAAAGAACTATTGTGAGGTGATATGGGATGAATGCGAAAGAGAGGGTGAGACAACTGACCTTGACCAGCAAGCAAGAGGGACGAAGCAAAGGCAAGGCAAGTACGCATGACTAGCAAGATGTCCTTCCAGAGGAGACAAGAAAATGATTCGGCGGAGTAACTTGAGAGGGTCTTTTGAGGTATTCCTACGCCATGGCAGTGTTTGGTTTGACAGACACAGCTGGTAACACAAATCATTGAAATTAAAATTAGTACCCGCTTGGTACCGTGTCGCAATCAAAGGGTGTAGACAAGCATGCACGTGCATAGTCTCCCCTAGCTAGACCAAGATAGTCAATGTCCCCGACTCCCACGATTAGAAGCTATTCCCTGGTCATTCGAGGTCGTTCGTTGTGAAGCTTCCGCGTCGGTCTCCGCGTGTGCTCGACGTCGTGACGAGGTTTGTTGTCCTCGTGTGGTCTCAGATCGAACCTATATTACCCTCAATATTACCTTGCCACCTTAAAATCCCGTCAGTCTGAATCTTTTGCACCTGGCCCCTGAAATCATCCCATCATATCTCGTGTTCTCGCTGTCCATCAGTGTCTGACCCATTTCATCACGTTCGATGGCGTGTCTATTGTCGTGACTCATAATAAGGCCTCGTTGTCGATGTCGCCTCGTGAGTTTGAGATTAGTCGTTATTGTCACTGTACCCTGCTTCGTTTACTGGCCTTTCGTGAGCCTGTTGACGCGGCGACCCCTGTTGCGTTGAGGTTGTCGGACCGATAAGTTATCCGCCGTGATTCCATTATACTGAGCAGACCGCACAGCACCATCCCACAACCCTGACGGCTCTCGTACTGTCTAGTTGTGCCTTGACTATCCCAGGACCCAATGTCAAACGCCGGGCGAAGGCGGTTCATGTTAAATTGTTCATGCGATTTTGGCCGATTTCCAGAGCACGCGCGTGGATTTGGCTTCATTGTCCCTTCGATCTGTAACCGACAGGATGTCAAATGTTGAGCTTCCCCCTGCTTGCGGGCGGCTTCTATTCTCTCTTTTATGTGCACACTTTGTTGCCACCTACGGCGCTGAGGTCGCTGATGTACTTCGGGGTTCCCCTCCTGTACCGTTGCCCAGACGTATCAGGTTGCTTTTGGAATTTTGAATTTTAGTCGTGAGAAACATTAGTGCATTGCTGTAGGCAGGACTTGTGATATTCATTCTCCATATTGTCATCTCTGTCATTCCAGGCACGCCCTAGGCCAATGAGAGCGAAGACGAGAATGAGGACAGATGTTATACACACCATTCAACAAATCCTGGCGGGCGAAACCAACATAAAGACTGTCGTAAGTCTTTCTGACTCTTTCCTGGTACACTGCAATGTGAACGAGCCTCAATCTGTTTCTCAGCCCCAGTGAGCATTGGACATTCGGTAATTTACAAGCCTACAACAAGCCTACAAAACTGCGTCGTAGGTACTTCAGTATGTATCAAAGTGTTTGAGATTTCCTCTACTTATTCCAAGATCTCCATTGAAATTTGTTTGGAAACGAACACGTTGATCAACTCAGCAACAAACTACTAGTAACTCACGTGTCGTGCCATCAAAGATATTGCACTGATGCTGAAAGTAGAAACACAACTCACCGCCAGCTCTGTCACTCGCATACCAAGAAATTCACCTCACCAAAGAAAAATTCACCTAAACCTGGCAGACACGTGCGTGGTGTACGTTGTGGCTCGTATCTTCTGAACGTCGTTCTGTTTGTTGAAACAGCGAAGCTAGTACCTACACTAGCAGGCTTGAATGCCGCAACACCCGAGCTCTCGATCATGTCCCGAACCCCTCGAGATTGAGTGATTGAGTACTCAATATCAATGTAGATATTCAGCACTCGTCTGTCATTGTGACGTTTGTACCAATGGAGACAAGGATAGCGGGTTGTGGCGTCACAGCGTGAACGCGGTCCCTGGCTACTAGGGGCCCTATGAAATTTCGACAAACAAGTACGGACTCCGGAGAGACAAGCTGGACCCTGGCACCAATCGGAGTCGGGGACTTGGTGCGTAAGCGTCGCTACGATTTGTATTGCAACACAGTAGAAACTTTTGCAATGTAAGTCAAGCGAGATCTCCCAAAGACGGGGAATCAACACAGCTTTTCTGCAGGTGATGGGAATGCTTTTTGTGCCTCTTCCCACGTCAGTGGCAGTCGGGGGACAAAGAAATGACCCAAGATAATGCTAGACATAATCTACAAGGTGAGGTATCTTCTACAGCACTAGCGTACACCCGAGAGTAATTTTAAATAATCCTGTAATGTGATGCTATAGTCTATGGACTCGTGATGGAAGGTATCTGGACACTCATAGCAGCGAGGTAGTCTCAAGCAACAGCACGATGCCTAGGAGCATGGTGAGCACCGTCAAGATAGAGAGTCAAGTTTTACTCACTGTGCACGATGGAAGGTATACTCTGTGTGGTCACGTCCACAACCAGGTCTGCTTTCTTTGGCACCTCATACTCGGTGTCAACACCGACGAAACCTCTGATCTCTCCGCGACGCGCTTGGGCATAAACACCTTTGCGGTCAGTGCGTTCGCAATGCTCAAGAGGCGTCGCCACATGAATGAGGAAGAAGTTTCCTCCTGCACCGCCATTTTGGACAACAGTATCCTTCACCAACGCTCGTGACCGCTCTTCAGGGGCGATAGGTGCAGCAATGACAGCTGCCCCAGCGCGGGCGAGTTCGCCTGCGACAAAAGATATGCCTTGCAAGTTTTCGTGGCGCTCATCTGGTGTGAAGCCCAGCCTGGCATTAACATCATCTCGCACGGTCTCGCCCAGGAGAAGGGATACGCTGCGACCACCCTGTTCGTTGAGTGCGACTTGGAGGGCCTTGGCAATGATGTCTTTTCCAGAATTGTAAAGGCCAGTAAGACACAGAACAAAGCCCTGCTTGTCTCTTGGTGGGTAACTCTCTCGCAACCTCTTCACCACAGCCCTGATACGCTTGTTAGATTGATGCGTAGGATACCGAAAATGTGAACGTACTCGTAACTGAACCAGTCAGGGATATGTGCCCCTGATTTCAATCGTCTGCGCAGCTCCGTGCCTGAGATATCCAGAGTCTGCGATCCAGCGGGTATTTCGTCCACAGGTTGATACTCATCGGTGGAGGGGAGGTATGTCATTTGTTGGAATGGAACCATCTCGATCTGCAGCTCATCCTTGTACTTCTCAACAAGTTCTTGTGCGTCATATGGTCCGTAGAAATCTTTGCCTTGTGAGTTCTTTCCTGGTCCAGCATGGTCACGACCGACGATGAAGTGTGTTGCACCAAAGTTCTTTCGAATGATTGCATGCCATACCGCCTCACGGGGACCTGCCATGCGCATGGCGAGAGGAAGGAGCGCAAGGTGACCCATGCCATTTGGGTACTTGGCCATGATGGCTTCGTACACGCGGACACGGGTATAGTGATCGACATCTCCTGGCTTGGTAAGACCGACGACGGGGTGGATCAGGACGTTCGCCTGACGTTGGCGAGCAGCACGAATGGTGAGCTCACGGTGAGCACGATGCATTGGATTCCGGGTCTGGAAAGCGACGACTCTGCGCCATGCAAGTTTTTTAAAGTGGGCACGGAGCTCAGTAGGGGTGTCTGTCGATGCCTTATTAGCGATGCATTCACCCCAGAAAAACTGGTACAACTTACATCGGAGAGCAACGTAATCGAAATGTGATGGCGCCTGTATGGCTTGTACCTTTCCTCCCACATAGAAAGGCTTGACGCAGTTACGGAGGTACGCGACGGAAGGGTGTGCTGCGTCATCAGCACCAAAAACTTGAATACACTCCTTGACGCGGTCATAGGTGTAGACATCATCAACGGTGATGATTGCAAGTGCTTCATCATCACGAGGATCACGGAGGGCAATGCGAGCGCCAGGTACTATGCTGAGACGTTCGACATCGGCAGAAGATACGTCAAGGGTGATAGGCATAGAAAAGAGGGTGCCATCAGACAGCCGTAGTGTATCGACGACACTGACAGAATATGTCAGCCTTAATTTCCGTGAACCCGGTATCTCTGCTACCTTGTATAATCACCTTCATTCATGAACCCTTCTAATGGACTAAAGCCACCATTGATAATCAGTTCAAGATCACAAAGTTGCCGCTATTTAAGGTCCAGGTTAAACTTAGTGACAAGGTTCCGGTGAATGGGGAGACAAACCTCGGTGAGCACAATGTCCTTGAGCCTTGCAGCCTCTTCTTTGAGCTGTCCGGATATCGGCTCATCTCGTGCAACAAGGTCCTGATAACCCATACGATGTCAGATGGCATACTGAAGCACGCAAATACAAAAACATACTTTCAGAATTCCGCCATGAGGTGTACTGGCCATTTCTATAAGTATCTGGGTATGATAGGGAGTAGTAAGTAAGGGACTGTTGCCTAGACCAATATTAATGAGCGTTAACGTTTAAGAGGATAAAATGTGAGCAAAAACCTCTGTGATGACTTATGCAACGTCGTCATATTGCGATCTGCGATGAGACGATATCACGCAATCGTGAGCAAGGGATATCGATAATGACGAATATAGGACACAAGCTTGTGACAAAGTGAGCTGACACAAATTTCAAAGACACAACGGCTTGCAAAGAGCAAGTATGGCGAGCCTTCCGCTAGTCAGTTAGTAGACCGAGCAGCTTGCAACTTTGCAGGTATTATTATTTTGTCAGAATCTGCTAGGGCCTCTCCGAGGAGCCCGTAAAGTGACTGATGGCGTAAAGTTGACTTCGGATTAGCTATAGTCTAATTCTTTGTACCTTTTACATAAGCTGAGATTTGCGCTTCAAGTTATCTCCCACTTGCCCTCGGCGACCATTCTTTTTGCTCGTTGATATCGACAGCTATTAATTAATTACCAGCTGAACGACACTAAACCTTCAGTGATAAGTCTCTATCTTTTGGGGTGCTTGGACATGACGTATATTTAGAAGGGATAAACCTGTTAGGCAACCTCCTGACCCCACGTGGGATCCGAAGTCGGGGACTGCTAGCACGCCTTTCGCCGCCGCGGGGTATTCATTATACCTCTGGCAAGGACTCGTGGCAAGCTGAATGCGCAGAATATAATTATTTTGGGTGCCGTTCTCATGCTGCTCGTCACTCGTCCACGTCGAACCGATCTATACCCGCAGTTTACCCAAACTTTACTTCGGTTTGATAACAGAAATACGACCAGAAATGGAAAGGCGAACGTCCGGTCCGTCCTAAGCATTTCGACACTACTAATACTTGTATCCTATATTCGAGGAGGCAAGTAACGAAAGTGGCATTCGTGGAAACAGGGTGGGTATTTGTATCGGGATTTCCAAGAGCGTTCCCGAATAGCAAGGGTCAGGAGACTGGTGGGGATATAATATGTGATTGCGGAGTCTGCATGGGAGGTCATGAGATCAGAGGAATAACCTCTTATCTTCCTGAGCTAACAGGATGACCAAATGTGCCTGCCAGATGGCCACAGCGCCGGGTCGTCAAGCATGAGATGCATGACTCGAAGATGAAATTATGCAGCTTTCTTCGTGAAAAATGTGGACAACTTCGACATTCCTGCCACATTGACCTTCTTCAGCTTTTCTACGCCGTGTGACGACTTGGCGTCTTTTTTCCTCTTCTTATCTCCATCGTCAGTTGCAACAGCATCCGCAACTCTGACGTCTTTTTTCTTCTTCTGATTTCCATTGCCAGCTGTACCAGCTTTCGCAGCCTTAGTTCTCTTCCCGGTGTCGGGAGCAGCAGCGAGTAAGGCAAGTTCTTCATCCCTGACTGTTTTCAAATGGGCATCCAGTTTGGAGAAGCTAATGGACTATTAATGTCTGCTAGCCAAAATAAAAAGGACGCATACTCATAAGACGCAATCAAGTCTTGCAATATGTCCCGGGGGAGGTATTGTGATAGTAGTTCGCAGGCCAACTTGATCCGTCCCGCTGGAGAAAAATGTATATATTAGCAAGGGATACGCGATAAAAAAAAATGACATACATTCAAGCAGTTCCTCTTTTCCATCATCCATAAGGCCATCCTTCGCCAGGTTCCGTACCAGAGTGCGAGACATCTCCGCGACCCTGGGGTCGGATAAGCGTCCCACTTTCCCTTTGAGATTTTCCAGCACAATATCATGGGAGTATCTATATACGGTAATCTCCTCCGTTATAACTGAGCGCAGGCATGTAAATAAGTGGTTACGCGACACTCTAGACACTTACCCTTGACGTCACAGACACGCTTTATAGAGGACTGGACAAAATCCAAAGACAGAAAAGAAATAACGTCGTCTGCGGAGACTTTTAATGATGGGTCTTTCTGAGCGTCTTTCTCGGACACATCAGAAATCGTCGCAGCGATTTCTTCTATAATGTCTGGCATGGGTCGGAAGTTGCCTTTCGAGCCGTCGCGCTGTTAAACAGACATTGTTTTGGGAACCAGCACTTTGTGATTGATAACATACCGCTTGTGGAACGCGCAAAAGATTCATGAGCAAGAACATGGGGTCCATGGGCGTCATCACCATAAGTTTTCCATCTGAATACCTGTGCGTCAGAAGTACGTACAATTGGAAACGAGATCTGCAATACCCACCAGCGACGACTTCCTCTCCTACGAACCAGGTCCTTGCATTTGTCGGGGATATCGCTTGCACCTCTAATATCGAACTCGTCTTCGTGGGATCATCCTGTGAATGTTGATCATGAAGAAGAAATAACGATGAGAGACCTTGTCATCGTAAGCGCCGAGTATGTCAGAAGTCGTGTATCAGCTAAACTAACCTGTACGTGGGTGTGGAAGTCTTAAAAATCGGGTTGCATAGTCAGGATGGCGGTTTTCTTGATTTAACCGCGTGGTCAGTGTGCCAATAATGTCTGCATAAAATAGCGAAACAAGTTGACATGGAGGCTAGTGTGAACGAGGCAAAGAGCTTACCAAGTGGCAGTATCGCAAGATGAGTTGACATGATTTGTGAACGAGCCTTCGTATGTACTGGTCAGACCCGGGTATATGTATTACTTGCTGGTATAAAGCTGTAGGCAAGTAGTCGATTGAGTCAGTCACGATGTTGTTCGCGTTGTTTGCGCGTTGTTTGCATGACTACCATTTAGGGACTCCCCCTTATTCGCGGTCAATAGAGACATCTGCATTACAAGGCTATACGCTAACACAAATCGCCGCCTCGCCCGTACTCACAGACCCAACACCCTCAGCGGTGATTTTATCAGATGGGCAAGGAGAAGCCGTACTCGTTCCAGCAGTCGTACCGTCGGCAGGGGAATCGGCCGATGCTGAAGGAGTAGACGTTGCTGGGTTGATAGGAGTGGCCGTGCCACCGTTGACAGTTTGGGGAGTCGCACTTGAATCTACTGCTGCTGCGTTTGCCTGTGCGCCATTAAGGTTGTCGGTGATGTCAACGTTCACAATCTGGGATGTCACAGTGGAGGGTGTGGCAGACGTAGATGGGCCGGACTGTTCTGTCGAGGATCCACTCGAGCCATCGGACGCGCCTGCCATCCGCAGGGGTGGTAGTCGCAGCTGCATTTCCAGTTGGAGTGCTTCCCGCAGGGTTGGCTGGAGTTCCGGGAGCGTTGTCATCGGCAGGATTGCCAGTTGATGTTCCAGATGTTGTGGGCCCAGTTGCACTGCCAGGCGTCTCTGAAGGTGTATCAGGTGGAGAGTCGGCGGATACAGGACGAGCGACAGAGTTGGCAGGTGAAGCGGCTGGTGTGTCGTTCGCTGGCGTCACCGACTCAGGCCCAGCCGCGGAAGCTCCAGCACTCTGATCACTCTGATCACCTGACGCTGAAGAACTGTCTGGAGCGCCTCCTGAATTGGTTGTGCCAGCCGTGCTATCACTCCCTGGTACATCCCCGAAAGCGCCGGAAGAGCAGCTACCTTCCTGACGAGCGACGAGCAGACCAGAGGATGAACGACCGAACCCATGGCACCAGACTAGCAGTTCAGTGAAAGTGCGCTCAGATAGTCCAGTGGGAGGGCTGAGTTCTCGTCTGCCAAGGAGAACGAGGGCGTGCCGAGGGTCTGGATAAGCGACGTCCGCGATGACGCAGGAGGATGGTGACTAGAATGGCGGGCAAGGCGAATCAACAGTGCACTTTTATGAATATTCGGGAACCTACATATTGGTGATGAGTGGTGACTTCAAGAGGCACTGCGAGCACGGCGGGGAGGACAAGAGCGAGAGCGAGGGTTGAAAAGGAGCGCATTATGAACGAATGTGGGGTAGCAGATGGAAGGGAGCAGAAGAAGAAGACGAAGTTGAATTGTTGAAGTCAAAGGACAAAATAGAATGGGTTGACGAGCCTGAAGAGCGAGCCTTTATATGCCTCAAGCTCGGTGGCTGACATGAACTGCTCGGTGATCGTTGGCTGACAGAATTCCGGGTGCCTGTGTAGACCTGCACGTCATGGCTAGTATATTATATGTCAGAATTTCAACGTTCGCGAAGCCTGCCGTCCGACGTTCATCTAATGAACGTCGAACATGCAACCTCTAGAGCAGTTTTGAAATACAATCAATCTACCTGCACGAAGGGCCGTTGCGCATACCAAGTCCCTCGGCAGGATTAGTGACAGTTACCTTCGAATTACCCATTCATAAGGACGTAGCGCAATTCTGCGACATATACATGAGAACATGTGTTTTGACCACGTCGAGCAACCGAACACTTCATTCGATCCCAAACATACCCAGTAAGCTCAACAGTTCAGAAATCAGAAATCGCCCGGGGGCACTGCAATTGTTTTGGGAAGTACTGTTCTCGATCCAAAGCACAAGTGCCTTCCAGATTGGGAAGACGCGTAGATGTGTGAGAACATATGCCCTCTTGTGGCCCTCCTGCTGTCGCCGTCGTTTGCCATGAAGAGTCGGTTGAAAAAGGATGCTTATTGCTTCTGAATTGCCAGGCCAAGCAAAGCTTCTGGATACCTGGTCAAGCACAGCGTCAGTATCCCATATCACACATAGTGAACAAGGAACATACCAGACCAAAGGATGTGAGGTAGAGGCAGTACAACATCACCGTCAAAAACAATGTCGCTCGTCTCGAGTATGAGCAATCCTGGTGCCTCCGCTAACCGACTTGGTATGGAAGGGACACAAAGTACGCATTCTCGACTTTGCGCGATGCGGAAGGTGATAGGTGATCATATTCCTCTTATTCCTCGAAAAAGCCTGTGCCGAGTCTTGTAATGAGCTGAAGCGCTGATTTTTCATATGGCTCTTTTCCAGCCTGAGCATACCGCGATCGTCGTTGTGGTGTGATTTTCGCGCCCAGCCTCGAGCCTCACAAATTACAATAGAGAACAGTGGATTCACACAACTCTGTGCACGAGTAGGTTTCGACACAGAAGTTCGTAATCACAAACCAGAGCTCCTGGTGATTCCTCTGTGTTTCTCGGTCGATCATAATGTCCTTGGGTTGAAATGCAGTAACATCGTGAACCTGGGTGCGAGTCAAGTGAAAATTTTTATTGCTCCAGTTGTTGTTGAGGAAACCCAAGTCCAGGGTTAGCCTAGTAGAATAATCTAGGGAGAACAACTTTTTCAACAGCGTACATAAAGATAAACATCGACTGTGAGTGAACACTGAGTAGGAAGTACACCTTCGGGGAATCTTTCCCTAGGATCCAAACGAGAGCAATCGCAAAGTAGGAACTGGCTAAAATGTATAAGTTGTGGCGAAAGGCCATCATGATGGCTGCTTGAATAATAGTCAAGACTACTCGAGTCCTAAGGGGGGATCCTAGAAGGACGGGTATAGTCGGGACTCCAGCCTTCTTGTCATCATCAAAGTCACGCACATCCGTCATAACCTTTGGGAGAGCTTGAGTTGGAGGTTTGATTACAAGCAGAGAATTTCCTTACAGAATGACAAGTGCGATTGACCGTCGACCAGATGATAGTCTCAATGAGCATCCATGGGGGCGCGGCTCGGTCTGTCACCTGCGATACCTGCAGCGCTGAGTTAACAACGAAGAATACCCCACAACTGTCATCAAGTTAGAAACGATAAACTCTCACGATGTGATAGTACATACCCTCGGATGATACCGTTGAATATAGCCTTCATGCCAGGGACTCGTTTGATGACGAGTGAATTGCTAAATGTCGGCGAAGAACCTCGCACTTGTTTATCATGTTTCGCACGCATGAGATTCTTGAGCATTACGCCAATCCGCTGAGGTTCAAGCGGTGTCGCCCACAGAAAAGCAGGAGCAGCAAAAACTGCAGTGACAAGTGTCGTTTTTGGTGGACATTGACATAGGGCAATCACAAGCATCGATGCATTCAACGCCAGGAAAATACGGCCAATGTTAATCAGAGGGGCGAAGCGCTTTGCGACAGCCGCGCCGCAAGCGCCAATGGCAACTTCTTGATCCTTCAAGTGGTCAACACCAACAGCAATGATGTCGCATGTCACCCATATGGTGATCTTTTTCACTACTTAGTTAGCAGACTGAAGGGCCGTAACTCACAATAAGAGGGCTTACCGGCCTCCAGTCAAGCTGCTCGGCGATTATGTAAGACACAAGGGATGCGAGCGCAAAAGTGTTTATCGCCACGACGATAGGTCGCAAGATCACAGTGTCAACGAAGGTTGAAACTGCGGGCGTAGCCATGTCATAGAGGATAGGTTGAATCTCTCAATTCAGCTATGAATAAGGGGTACACAAGGTGTGCGAGGACTTAGCTTTCCTAAGAGTGTCGAGCACCCTCTTATATGATTTCGAGCCCGCTCGGTTTCTAGAAAATAAGAAGGTTCTGACCAAGCTAATGTCATGTGGAGAATGATCACCTATAACGCATTGACTCGTATATCTCCAAATTCAGCGAGTACGAGAGAAAATACCCCAGGGGCCAGCGGTGAAGGTACTCGCTGAATTTGGATATATACTCAATGCGGCCATCTACAAAACCACTCGCTTACGACTTCAGTAGCGCACTTATGCGATTGGTGGAGATGATGAACACAACCAAAAATGTGTGCTTACGAATGCAAACCTGAACTAAACCAAAAGCGAACTGCTCCAAAGCACTTTGAGAGAGGAACTTCGACCGAGTCGGCTGTTTAGATGAAGGAACTAGTACTTAAGTAGTTGAGCGATCAAGAAGCAGACCCGAAGAGACCTGAAGTTAAACCAAAAAAACAAAATCACCTTGCTTGCAAGGTCATATGCCATCTCAATAATTCTGCAAATCGTCCACTCGCACAAACACCGGCAAATCCCGAGTGACTTTTCTTATTGCTTTCAGCGTTGCTTCTCCCGAATGCACGAGCACTGTTCATGCCACCATTTATCGTGTGATTTTAAAATTATTCCGACAATGATGTTTTTATTCTGACGAGATTACATAAAATTCTGTCATGTCACTTCTTTCGTAGTATTATGTACACCGACGTTAACGATCAGCCACGATCAGCCACTAATTTTCGGAGTGTTGAGCACCCTGTTATGACTCCGGGCTAGCTCGGTTCCCTTAATTGCCTCTAGAAAAAAGTCCGAACACCCTCACGGCATTCACAGGGTCCAAGACCCCAGAAACCTTCAGAGAAAGGTGCGATTGACGGCAGGGTGACAGCATTGCCAACTCGTACTATCTGTTCCCGTACACTCGGCACCCCCAGAAGTCGGCAGTCACGCTTTTTCGCAGGGTTTTGTGTGACTGCATGTGACCAATTGAAACAAAAGTGTCACATTTTCCCGCTAAAATGTGTGACCTGCCGACTTCTGGGGGTGCCGAGTGTACGGGAACAGATAGTATTTATGCCTCACTTCTGCAGCTCCCATACTGCTTCCTTTCTCCCCCCATACTGTGGTGTTCGTCGTCACCCATGTTCTCTCCTGTATCTTTCTCGTGCCCTCGATGGCCTTCTCCTCTTGTTGTCATCATCATGGTCGTTATCGTATTTTCGTCGTGTTACTTTAGTATGTGCATAAAATATAGTGCATTGTTGTAAACTGTGAGTTTAAGGCTTGGTTCTTGGTGAAAAACATGCGAGTATTGTTCGGCTACTATGTGTGAACCGAAGAAGCTTGCTGCGAGTGGGATTCAACTCTAGTCACTGCTTGAAATATTGCATTGTTATATTCACAAAATATGTATCTAACCTTATCATAGATAATCAAGTAAATAGTAAGGGTATATGTATGTGTAGCAAAGTGTGAAGAGAGGGAGAGGGAAGGTACAGAAGAAGGGGGGGAAAGGTGCGAGAGGCGCGCTGAGGTAACGAAATATTGCGGGCAGTCATTAATTGAAGGGGGCAGCGCCGGGGTGACAAGAAGGTTCGGGAGGTTGATGTGGACAGCGGTAGGTCGAAGTTGAGCGTGGTGGGCAGACGAGGTCCGCGGCAGGTCAGCAGGAAGATGAGGAAGGTTGTAGCTGAGCGTGTGCGCGGCAGCACTACGTTGAGGTACGAGTGGGGAAGCGTCGAGGATGGTGCCAGGACAGTGGGAGGTTGCAGGAGGTTGCTCCTGGGCGTGGGTGGCAGTGGGAGGTTGTAGATGGACGCGGAGGGCAACACCAATGCTGCAGGAGGTTGTCGGAGGTGGCGGTCGGGCATAGGGAGCGACGGGAGGTCATGGGCAATAGCAGCAGGGAGGAGGCCTAAGTACTACGCACGGTGGAGGGTGCAGCTGTGTGTGGGTGGCGTCAAGGTCGTGGCAGGAAACATGGACGAGCAGTAAAATTTGGGAGCGGCCATCATCATGGTCGACGATGAAGAAAAAAGAAAAACAAACAAGAATGGAATAATAATATTCAACTTACGTAGCCAGCCAATGTCTCTGGGGTCTGTCTCAGGGATAAAGAGACCGGGTGTTCGGACTTTTTTGCAGAGGTGGTTGCGGCAACCGAGCAAGCTCGGAGTCATAACAGGGTGCTACAGACTCTAATTTTCGGTGGATACACCTGATTCGGAATGCACAATCGATGGGTAATGCACAATGCACTCCAGAGTTCACCACTCTACATATATTTCATTCGGAACAGATGGAGGACAAGTATTAGCATATGTTCAATAAGACTACCAAATCAAATATTTAAAACCGGCGCTGTGAAGTCTTCCCGAGATGAAACATCGTGCGAGTGTACCCAAAATGAGTGATTTTTGGACACTAAATGCAAGATCCACCCAGATCCCATTAACCTACCAACATAAGAACTTCAACATATGTGAAATACACCATTCTGAATCTACTCCAGGTGTTTCTATGTCAATAGAACACCACCACAGCGTGCTATTCACGATTCATGAGCAAAGCGTGACAGTCAGGCTAGATTGGAAAATCACACTCTCGGCTTGGTTGAGTCTCCGCTTTGTTTGCATTCGCCAACACTGAACTTTCATTCGCTTTGCGCGCTGTCGGACTTTGAATATCATTGTGTATTAGCCGAGGTGCCGCGCGTGACATGGTGTGACGAAATTGTGCATTTCTATTGTGTTTTCGACATCTCAACTTCCAGTGCTGCCGCTGCAACAAGCTCGCAATAAAATAAAATAATTCTTGTTGGGCCTAATGCGCAGAGACCTAAGGTACACACTACAGTATATCCGATACGAATATGTGTTGTTGTTGTGTTGCTATTCAGCAATAAGTGAAAATTGTGCATTTCCCATCGAATGATAGTATCCTCGCGGGTGGTGATAACAATTGCAAATAAAGCAAGGTCTCCATTCGGCTGCCAAGCCGCGGCGAAAACCAGCAGTGCCAGTACTAGTATTACACGTAAGTGGCCCCCAACCAACAGCAGGCTGGTGCCAGCAATATTAATAATGTCACAATGCGTTCATTTTGCAGGGTCTGAACTGTGTCTACTAGTAGTACTAGTTGATCGTAACGGCGCTCGACCGCGCCAGTCCCCGACATCTGTACTGCTAGCTTGCAACGAATTGTTATCGAAACTACGTTGAGTGATACATGATATCTACTGATTTTCTGACCGGAATCAACAGCTAGGCTGTATTGCCCACATTCTGTCATACATATCAGTCCAGCTCGAACTTCATTAATGCATTGACTGAACTACGATCTATCATAATTGACGCACATGGAGCATATCGGCTCGATCTTGTTCCTCGGCCAGCTGACATCCACCCCGTACACATCAGATAATGGTGCCTTCGCATTTTTCTACGAATGAATGTCAGGTGGAACTCTGTCAGTTTGCTGTGCATATCATACCATGAGCATGTTTGTCAACCCAGGATAACCCACATCATGTCCAATGACGGCAATAAACAGAGCAAAAATACGTGTGTTGTTGAGGTCGAACACAAGATGGCCTTCCTTTCCGAGTTTGTCCGGCCTCCATGAACAGTCGTCACTATTCAATAATATAGATGCAGGAGGAACTACACCTGCCGCACACAGGAAGGCCTAGGAGGCCTGTAAGACACAACTTGAATGCATGTTGAAATTATGATAACTGTTATGTCCGCAGTATAGGGGCCGCGGGCGTTTCAAGAAGATAGAAATCACATCTGTTGAAATAGTCGCCACATGGAGACAAGAGGGAGGGAGACACCGATATCCACGTACATGTGTTCGATTTGAAATGGGCTTTCAAACAAATTTGGTACGCAGAATAGCATTTCCTCCTCAGGCAGGTTGTGACTAAACCACGTCCATGGGGTGAATTTCGTGAACGCCACGTGAATGCCACGCGAGCTTCACCCAACCGACATTTATTGTGGACAGAACCCTCTCCCACTTTTAAAGTGGGTGTCAGGGATTTTAGCTGTGTCCTCATTCGAAGGTTTCCCCCCCCCCCCCACTTTGCAGCTGCATTTCGCGAGTCGCACCTGCTATCGTAGTATATACCTTTTCCGGTTAAATATAGACTATGAATGATAGTCATAATTCAATCAATGAATTGCATGGTCCATCGTAAAACCACAGTGGCATGATACACTACCATCAGAAAACCGCAGATATTGTCATATAAAGTCATATAGTTTCGCGTTTCGTGACATTGGAATATAAAGCAACATATGATCATGAAAAACCACCGCAATCTTAATCTACGTAATCGCTAGCAAGAACTCACCGGTTGGCTAATGTAAGTTGGGCGGCGGCAAGGAGGAAGAAGGGGTGCGGGTAGGAGAAGTGCTGCTCTACGACTAGGCTACAACAGTGCACAATCATGAGACCTATCCATCAGCGCCGGTTTTTACGCTGCAATACAAGTGGAGGGCAAGCAGCGGCAAGCCGTTGACCGTTTTCGGTGAGAGAAGGAAGTGCGGGGTGAACGTTAACTTTGATCGGAAATAATGCTTCCTGAGTGGTGATTGAGGTGTTCGCGTCTGCGTACTTTGTTCGAGAACCCGAATAATTTCGGAGTGGTGACACATTTCATATTTGCCATCACCGGTGAGCGCAGTGCATTACCTACTATTGATCATCTAACCCCGGAGATCTGAGGGCGGCCGGGGAACATTGTGCAACGAATGAATGAATGCTATCGTTCCGGTGCAATCGGCAGTCGGCAGTCACGCTTTTTCGTATGACGGAATGTGACTGACGGTGACCAATTGTAACGAAAGTATCACGTTTTCGCGCTAAAATGTGTGACCTGCCGACTTCTATGGGGTGCCGATTGTACCGGAAGTAGTACATTGCCGAAGTGAAGTGACTTCGAGGTAACTTCGGTTTAACAACTTCGTTCACTTCGAGACGTTATCAAATATGTAGATCAGCCAGTCGAGACTCGACTCCAATGTTAACACGGGAAGAGCAACTGCAACGGGATTTAGAGGACAGATGCTGTGCGAGAACTGCAGCACTACGAAGAAGCAGCACTTCTTGATGCTGAACGCACAGCTGATATTGTTCGCTTTTGGACGAGTCTCTCGCAAGTTCGTGCGCTGTTCAGTTGTTTTTTTACCTTTATATCTGTACACAAAAAGAGCACATTCCCGCTGCTTTTTAGCGTCGCAATGGATGTCCTTCTTGCGCAAGCTTCATCACATGTCCGTTTTAAACGTGTCTTCCGAGTTCTCTTCCAGCAAAGAGACGGGCACACTTCGGCGTGCCAATCTATCATCATCGGTGCTCGGGGCACTACAAATCCTCAAGTTCTCTTACAAGCAAGACCAGCTGAATTCCACGTCGGATTTTATTGCTGAAGAAGTGGATAGTATTTCGGGATCTGTGACTAGGAATGCCATAAATAAGCTCGTGGCAGCTAAGCAAGCTCAATGCACTCAGCAATTCGCGAATAAGAATGAGGATTAGTACTTAGTCTCTTAGATTATATCGTAAGGCTATAGCTATATTTAGTCAATCTGCCAACTGTCCCGCCCATTGCGGACTTCGCGAAGTGGAACGAAGCGCACTCTTCGTCCACATCGAAGTGTACCGAATTGTATCTAATTTCCACTTCGATTCGCTTCCGTTCGCTTCACGGCCACTACTTGAACGAAATCTGATACCAACTTTTCCGAAAATTTGAATTTGGGCCGAAGAGGGGGAACCCGATACTGTGCCGAACTAGTCAAGAACTAGCAGCAGTATCACGGCGTCGCAGATTCTAGAACCATGCGATCAGATTGCGATCAGACTGGCATGGCTTTCATGAACGGCAAATCTCAGGCCTCGCACTCCACCCATCATGTCACTGTCCCAAGTATGTGGAATCGGAATCCTCTCGATTGCTCTATGGAAGATAATTGGAAGGCTTATCGAGAAAACCCAAAATTGATCTTGATGGTCCCAAGAATGACCGCTGGCTGACAGGTTCTTGGCTGAAGCTTGAGATTACACTCATTTATCTGACGTGCGAATGCCAGGCAACATGCCGAAGGTGTTTCAAGAAGGCCTTGACTACTGTCTAGGACTGGCTGAAAATTACGGTGGAGCAGTCAAATTACAAAGTGTATTTGGAGTAAGTTCAAGTGTGAAGTGCCGTCACTCTGAAGAACCCTTGCGAATGTTGTTCTCCCCAGGAAGCCCTGTATATATCTGATCCACTGGCGTTGTATCATGTTGTTGTGAAAGACCAACATATCTTTGAGGCAGCCGATGTCTTCATCATGTCAGGATTTGTTGCTCGTTTATTATGTTGCCGCATAGATTAACTTCATGTTATGAAGGAACAACAAGGTAATCTTCGGAGACGGTCTAATAGCCACTGTCGGTACGATGCATCACTGTAGGGGATTCAAGGTATCTGACAGCATCGTCTAGGAGAGCAGCATCGGAGGCAACGCAAGCTACTTAACCCTGTCTTCTCGACTTCCAATATGCGGGAATTGCTACCCACATTGCAGCTCCTTGCGCATAAGCTGACCTCTATCCTCGTAGCTAAGCTTCCGGATGATGGGTGTAAGTAGTTTCACACTCATCGATAATATGCATCAATATGGGCGGTTTGATTTGACATTTGAAACAGCATGCACAGAGATCGATGTACTGCCTTGGCTATCTCGCAGTGCCCTTGATAGCGTCTGCCAGGCGATCCTTGGTCATCCAAGCAATACTCTAGAGGCTGTAGAAAACGACGAGTATACTGAAGCACTCCGGATGATAAGGTACGTGATACGAGTTACAGCCCCTTTTTATGACCGTAAGATTGTTCACTCGGCGTTGTAGCCCCATGGTATCAAAGCTCATGCAGCTTGGGCCATTCGTGCCAGTGGTTATGCACAACTTCTCACCATACTGGACAAGGAAGCTTGTGGATTGGATCACAGCGCCTTGGATACCCACCCAAATGATGAATGATGTGCGAAATGCGCGACGAATCGTTGAACTTATGGACAGCGGTAGCAAGAAAGCTTTCGCAGAGAAAAAGGCAGCACTGGAGACTTCAGCTACTTTATCTCCTGCTAATGCTAATCCTGAAGTCGGTGATCTCGAGCCAGGTCGGGGGAAAGATATGATGAACATCATGCGTCAGCTCCGTAACGTTCTAGTCCGCATTTTACTGAGCTATGTTCAGTCAAGGCAAACTCTGCGTCTTCTAGTTCAGAGCAGCTCACCGACTGCTGAGCTGTTGGGACAAATGAAGTAAGCTATCCACTCATCATAAGCAGCGAAATGTTAATTTGTTGCAGCGTCATGGTATTCGCTGGTTTAGATTCGACCACCTCTGCTCTGTCTCATTGCGTTTACTTGCTCGCCAAGAAGCCACTGGCCCAAGCTCGATTGAGAAGCGAAATCCGTGATGCTATCGGGAGTGTGTCTCTCACACAGGACGGTTCTTCGTTTTTCGAGCAAGAAAATCCACTTCTTAATCTGTCCTACGATGCGCTGACGAATCTTCCATTCCTTGACGGAGTTGTCAGAGAGACATTGAGGCTTTATCCTTCTTTTCCACACATGCCCCGACAGTATGTCGTTCATCTTCACCAGGACCACTAATCGAGTACTTCGACAGAGTGAGGAAGGCAACTACGCTTCCACTTCAATTCCCGGTTCGCTCGTCATCCGGAGCCGAAGTATCCGCTATTGCAGTGCCTGAGAAATCATTTGTCATCATCTCAATTTTGGCTGCAAACCGCAATCGAACGATATGGGGTGATGATGCGAATGAATGGAAACCTGAGCGATGGCTTTCTTCTTCTGGGAGAAAAAATGCTCCAGGGACGGATGATCCCTTCGATGGTGCCGAGGTGCTGCCATCGAAGCCATCCATCGGGGTCAAAGACGGCGTCAGGTATCCTGGTGTTTACTCCAACATGTCAGTCTTTACCTATTAGGTCATGATATTATGTTCACTGACCATACGCAGGATGACTTTCCTCGGCGGTAATCGTTCCTGCATGTCAGTCAGATACGCAACATAACATGACCATCTGTACAACTAACGTCATATCTTACAGCGGGTTCAAGTTTGCCGAAATGGAAATGAGTAAGTCCCAATCGCACGTTGTGTATGATCGTTGAGTCTAATCAGTCTTGACTCATCAGAGGAAATCCTCGCGGCGCTTATGCTTCGTATGCATTTTGAGCTGCCAACTGATCAGGATGCCAACGGACATACCAAAGAAATTCAGTGGAAGTTGGAGGCATTCTTCACACCTGTCGTGAAGACACCAGCTGGAGATGGGGTCACGCCGCAGGTCCCACTGAATGTTCGACTGGTGCGAGAGGAAGACTTTACATGGTAGGAGTATGCTGGGAATCGTGGTGTAAATTATGTCTCACGAAGATAACCGTGTGCGTGGTTAGTGGTTGGTTTCACTCTACCGTGAGGCGGTCGATATGAAGATCGAATTGAAACGCGAGTATGTAACACATAGTTATCAAACCTTCCTCGCAATTGCGGAGATGATTGAGGTTGAGGTCAACAAACGCACCGAGGTTGTCCACCAACTCGACAGTCTTGACTACTATCAATGGTGATGATGTTCGCACATATATCGCCTCCTATTACACGGCAGACCCTCCATTTTGTAAATCTGATGTCAAAAATAGCAATTGTCTATCCAATATCTCACGCGCAATATTCATTGCTTTTCGCGCGACATACAACATAAATCACAAGTATATAGTGTGATTATGTTCAAAAACATTTATTGGCCCAGTGTCTGTGTGACTTCTGTAGAATATAAATTATTTGTTTAGGTGATCTCTGTCCCATGGTAAGATATCCGTCTCCATAAAAATCAGAGGTGTGACATCTGCAGTGAATGTCAATCCAATGGTCACCCGAAATTGTAAGCAGGATGTATTCATGAAGACATACAGAGCACCATGTGGTCGCCCGAAGATGTAAGCAGGGTATATTCATAAAGACATACAGCTCTTGGTAGTCAGCCAATAATGTGCCACAGTGGTACTCAGATAGAAAAGATGATGGAACACCATGCATTCAATGAAAGTATAGATTTACACAAATCAATTAACATCAATCATAGCTAAACAAGGACTTGGAACAAAAGTGCATGCAAAATTTACCACAACAGCTTCTTCTGAATTGTCTCCTGCCATGCAGGCTGTGAGCCTTTTGCAAGAGATGGAACCTTATGGCGACCAGGGAACTCCTGCAGATCAAGCTGAAGAAAAACTTGACCATTGCCCTGTTCATTGGTCAGTTGGGTGAATAAATGGTGTACATCAGTAAACTACTAAACCTTGCACAGTGTTTGCTAATTTTCACAGCTCTCACAGCACCACAGAACCTCATAGAACTCAGCAATCACTGTGGAAACGAGATTCTAGCTCCACTGTAATCCAAGGGTGTTTAGGTGTATAACCCAATGTGGTACAGATGCAAGACCTATTCCAGACCCAAACTTGATGTGGATGAAATTTGAGCATCTAGGAGTTGTGATACCACATAAATGGATGCAAATCAGACCTTGGTTCAAAAATGAACTGTCCTAACTCAACCCAATGCAGACTTATTTTTGCCTTTCTCTCCACCTCGTTAACACCCATAAACTGACAATATCCATCCTCTGGAAAGACAACATTTTCACAACCCAACCCTTGAGTTTATATGAAGTGAGTTCCTTTTTTTCTTCTGCCAAGTCCCTTTGACCAGAACCATCATGCAACCTCATTGCAGCAGCACAGCTTATCCTGCCACCCACATGTCCTAGCTACCTTTAGCTAACTGGTTGTGCAGTTCTCAGCAGCTGTAAGCCCTCTGGCACAAGTCATGGTCCCAACTTCTTTGATCAGTTCTTTGGCCTTGATGACCAACCTAGCTGCATGCAAGTGCATTGTTGATTCAAGGGAAAGGCACTTTGAAGCTTGAAGCTATTGTTAAGGTCATGCTCAAGGGAAGAGTAACTCAAAGGGCTTGGCTTCAGCTTGTGTGCTGTGCCCCTTACCCAAGTATGTGCCCTTAATTTCCAAGGGGCAGAAGGGAAGTCTGACAGAAGTCCAGGTAAGTCCAGAGGTCAGATGGTAGTGACAGAGGTGACACTAATGTCATGGGTTGCCTTAGAGATCTTCCAGGGTAAGTGCATTATGTTGGGCACACCTAATGCTTCAAGGTACTGCCCTATGGCTTCCAATCACGATACTTCGTAATATGGGAGCCAGACTTTATTTCCAGTTGTATACTCAACCTCAAACAGTGAGTTGATTCCCTGACCATTGTGATCGGTAATGTCATATACCTGATCTGACTGCTCCGATATTAATATCCGCTCTGCCTTCCGACCACCTCTGCCCCATCCATCCCCCACTCTGTCCAATCACAGTCCGCAGTCTGCTCCTACGCTTCCGCTCAACCGCCCAACCGGTTCCCTTCCATAACGTCTCCATTCAACTGGAACCTCTTTCCCCTTTTAGATATATACTTTCCCCTTCGGTACATAGACCCTTACCTCTGGATCACCGGTAACTTCCTCTTACCGCTCTAATCACTGATCTGACGCAGTACATATTGATATCCACTTCGACTTATGTCTTCACCTGTGTAAGTACTTACAAATTATATCCTTGGTACATAGCTTTACAACATAGTTATCCTGGTCACTGCCTCCTACTTAGAAGTATATAACATATCCTGTACTTAGATATTTTCCCCAGTCTTAATATTACTTGTCTTCTTGCAGTTTCTACTTGTGAGAATTCTCAGTAGGACCTTGCCTCCCCCGGACACAAGTTTCACCTTGTTGTCACCTCCTGACCCTCCACTCCGACTTAGAGCCGTGCTCTAAGTCTTCTCCTTACTTCTCTGCTCCTATCAAGTATTCCCCCTGCTCCTATCCACCCTCCGCATTATCCTCCGCCCTCTCTGCTCTGCTCCTAGTCGGCCTGCCAGCTAGTAGCACTTACCTCCCGACCCTCAAAGCGGACCTAAGTGGACCGCTTGTCCTATCGTTGGACAATGTCGGACCCACTCCAAATTTAGGGGCACGTACTCAGCTAAGGGCGCAGCGCAAGAGCTGAAGCCAAGCCCCGACCCCTCCACTTCCTGAGTCGGCACGGTACCTAACAGGTAACTTGGGCGACTGACCATTCTTCGAGACTTCCCAAGTCAGTGACTTGGTCAAGTTGTCTCCTGGGGAACTGTCAATCATCGTTTGGTATGTGAATCCTAAGTAAATGAGCATGGAATGCAGGGTGAAGCCCACATTGCTTGAGGTTCACGGGGAGGTCTAATAGGTAGGAGTTGTTGCGGTAATCCTCAAGGATTTTGAACGGACCAATAAACTTCAGGGCGAGCTTTTGAGCTCTGCCCTTTGGTAGTGAGAGGTTTTTGGTAGATAGACAAATGAGGTTGCCCTTTACAAAGGGCGACTCTTTGTGTTTATGGTTAGGGATTGTGGTGTTCTTGATGCGAGCTGCGATGAGGGCATCATGGGCGCTCATCAATGCGTCCTTTATTCATTGAGCAAAGATATGTACACCGGGGTATTCAGATTGTGCATTCCAGATCATTGATGGGGCTGTCACCCATAAATCAGTACAAAGGGAGAGTACTTTCACGAAACTGAGCTAGCTGAGTTTATTGTGAACTCAATGGCTGGGAGTTTAATTGCCCAGTTGCGCTGATCAACAGATATGATCTGTCACAGCATCTGGGTCATAGTTCGGTTTGCCTGTTTGGTCACTCTGTCAGACTGTGGGTGAAATGATGTGGACATCCTTAGCTCGACACCCGTTAATTTGTAGAGCTGTTTCCAGAATGTACCTGTGAATAGGGTGTCGCAGTGTTAAGGTCATGCTCAAGGGAAAGACAACTCAAAGGGCTTCAGCTTCAGCTTGTGCGCTGCGCCCCTTACCCAAGTACATGCTCTTAATTTCCAAGGGGCAGAGGGGAAGTCTGATGGAAGTCCAGGAAGTCTGGAGGTCAGACGTAGGGGGAGTTCAGGTGGAACTCCGGAAGGATAGGAATGGATAGAGCAAGGCTACTATGGATGAGTCTGGAGTAGAAGTGGAACAGAGTTAGACTACCCTAAGGTAGAGCTGGAGATTTAGTCCTAAGGTTTTAACCTGAAGACTCGGAGGTAGACAAGAGATTAGACTCAAGTCTGGAGAAGCAGGAATGAGCAGAACTAAGATGATATTTGAACTAAGGAGTTCTGGAGTATTACAGGGGTTTATATACTGTAGGTATCATGTAAGTAAATCAGTCAGCAAAGTAGAAGCTATGTATGAAGCATGTGGAAAGTCTATTAGTAAGTGCATAACGGATCAAAGCAGTGAAGTCGGAGATGAAGTACAAACAGATGAATCAGTAAGAAAAGCGGAAAGGACATAACTAGTAGCTGGAGCAATAGTTGTTCTAAAAGGAGATAATTGAGAGTGCGGAGATGAAGGCGGAGCGCCAGGCGGACAACAGGATGGAGAATCCGGACTTTAGTAGGGGAGATCCGGAATTCCAGATCTGGAGGTATGGGATATGACACGCAGTCACTAACAAGGTTGGAGGGCATCCTGTCAAGGGTCTCCAGCAATCCATAAGGTTGATGGTTAAAGGGTTTGGTTACTTGGCAAGTGCCACATGAGTCACAGAACACCTGCACATTTGCTGCCATTTCTTTTCACCAGACATTATCTCTAAGGTAGATTAATGTCTTAGATGGGCCTAGGTGGGTGAGTAGGGAGTTCACATGTGAGATGACAATCTCTCGCACGCATCATTTACTGACTAGAATATCTGGGATGCAGAGTACTCTGTTTCCTTTGTCTTTCAGGAATATCCTGCCATTACTAACCTCAAAGTTTTTGTAGAAATTGGGGCTGGAGATGATTTTGGCGAAGAACTTATCCTTGTCATATTGGTTGACAAGGCTTTCATGGATGTCAACCATTGGGTTGCAGAGGGAGATCAATTCAATGAGTGAGGGAGGGTGTTCCAATGACAGGTCTTCTGCAATTTGTGTAGACATGTCATGATGCAATTGTGGGTCCATGTTTGTACTTGCACTTTCAGTGCTGTCTGTACTTACTTCTTTACTTCTCAGGTTGTCTAAGTGCATCCTTAAGCTGTCTTTAGGCATTCCTACTGGTAGTGAGCCTGTTTCTGACGGGTCTGCCATTGTCTCTGGTGGTGTTGGTGAGTCTTTTACTGGTGGGTTTATCTCAGTAGCTGCTGCACTCTCGCCCTCTAGGGATTTGGCTGAGTCTTTACTCAGCCGCAGAATCACTCTACGCTGAGTCAGTATCGGCTGTGCAGCGCTTCATGGTGAGTCTGTGCTTTTCTGGGTTGAGGTGGCTATTGCCATTTGAGTGGGCATACTCATGGTGCTGCTTTCAGGGACTATACCAGTTCTAGGTCCATGGCCCAACACTTTGTCACCATTGGTTGTGTCGACTTCCTCACCAGGGAGTTGGTGAGGTCCGCACTAGATGGGGCCCATGCTTTTGGACACCTTCACAGTAGGAGCCCTTGGATATGTTTGGTTGCTTGACTTGTCAACCTGCGTGGGCGCTGTGTGTTTGAGTGCTATGCAAGTGGATTGGCGTGCTTCTGTCACCCCTAGGAACAGTGGGGTGCCTGTATATATGGGTGCTGTCACAAAGTTCAGGAGCAGTGAGCGTGTGTCATATACCGGGTCTGAGCACCTCCAATACCACCTGTGAACATCCCCACTGCTGGTCCGACCCCCTGTTTCCCCATCCACTCCATCCCTCCTTCTCTGACAATGCACGAAGTGCATCTCAGCAGGACTAGCCCTATTACCTCTGCCCAACTCCGCTCCACTCCTCTGACACTACCCCTATTTCCTCTGACACCATATCCCTACCATCCAACCCTATCTGGAGCTCTGCTCCTCTGCTCTGTTGGTCCACCCAATCCTATTCCTACTTCCTCCACCATCTCCACTTTTCCGACCCACTCAGTTCCTCCATTTTCTCTTGTATCAGTCCACCCGACTGCCTCACCGGTCCACTTCTAGACTAGGAACCACTCAACTGGTCCTACCTCCTTTTGGTATCATAGTTCCTCCTTTTGGATCACCGGTAATACCTATACCTGAGTGATTCTTGATCTGTCATGTACATACCATTCTCTGAGCCTCTTTCTCATATGTCTCAATCATCTTTCTAGTAATTCTGTACACTCAGCACATAGCCTTATGTTATGCTATGCTACTTACTTAGAGTGTATAAACATATGTACATCTGTCTGTAGATCTTCAGTCTGAATATTACCTTTTCTAAGCCCTGCTCTCTTGTTCTTGTTCTTGGGTAATACCCTTGACAAACTCCTGTTTGCTGGCCTAGGGAATTGACTCCCTAGGTCGGCCACCTTCTCCACTCATCCAACTTCCCGCGCCTTGGCCACCTTTCCTGCACCTCGGACTTGCAACCAATATTCCTGTACAACTTTCCTCTGTGTTTCCATTCTGCTTTGGACTTCATCTGAGCAGTCTCCTCCACTCTGCTTCTACTGCTAGCTCTGACTGCAGTAGTCCTCTGACTCTATCCTTGCGGGCAGACCAACCTCTGCCCGATGTTTCCATGCTCACCTAGTAGTCCATCGGCCCTCCTTTGGAGGACCTTTGCTCTGATGTCCTGTCGGAGCTTGTAGAACTCGAGTTGGACTACAATCCGAAATTAGGGGCACATACTCGGGTAAGGGGCGCAGCACACAAGCTGAAGCCAAGCCCCTCAGACTCTGTCTTACCCCTGAGCATGGTCTTAACAGCATGGTATGTTGTCTTCACTAATGCTAACATATTCACTAGTGGCTCTGACTGTTCCAGTAGGTTCATCACTGTATATGTGGGACAGTGCATCAGCAAGGGTATTGTCAATTCCTGGTACATGAATTATCTCGAAGTCAAACTCACTAATGAGTTCTAGCCAGCACACTTGGCAAGGCGAGAGTTTCTTTTGAGACCCTGAGCCACTCAAGACCCTTGTGGTCTGTGAATATACAGAATCTAAATCTGATCAGTAAGTGTCTGAAACATTTCAGAGATTCAACAATCACTAACAGTTCCTGTTTGTGAACAGGGTAGTTTTGTTGGGCTGCATCAAATTTGCTGGACCAAAATGCAATTATGTCTGCACCCTTCACATCCAGGCCCTGGGACAGGACACCACTGGCTGCCAGTGAATGACATGTTAGTGTTCAGGTTGATGGGACAGGTACCATCCTGTGCAGACATTAATCTGAGAGCCTGTCATTGCATGTCTCTATGAGCCTGCACACATGCTTTGAATAGGTCAAAGGCATGCTGGTTGGTAGGAGTCCATGACCATCGAGTAGTCTTGGAGGCAACTTTGGATAGGTGTTGCATATCCACTTGCATGCCCTCACATCCAGTGGCAAGGTAGCCAACAGATCTGATGAATTGCATCAGGAGTTCTTTGGAGGTGGGCATTTTCCAATTGACAATTTTATTGACTTTGTGAGGGTCTAATCTGATACCAGCATCATCAATAACATGTCCAAGGATTGATAGCTCGGGCATAAAAACTGTAGCTTGTGTTCGCTAAGGTAGAACTTGTTCTTCCTTAGGGTGTTTATCACAGTTTTTATGTGCTGCACGTGGTCTTCAGCTGTGTCAGAGTATACAACAATGTTGTCAAGATATACATCCATGAAGATGCCAATAAATGGTCCGAAAATGTGATTCATTAGAGACTGGTAGGTGGCCCCAGCATTGCAGTCTCCAATCTGCACCACATAGCTTATCATAGTACCATCGGGGGTGGCAAATAGTGACTTCAGGAACATCCTCGTGGACAATACAAATCTGTTCATAGGCATCTTTGCCATCTAGTAAGGAGTGGTAAGGGTGTGTTGACACATTTCTTAGGATGGTCTCTATGTTGGGGAGAGAAGACACAAGTTTTCTGGTGTTCTTGTTCCATTGACAGGTATCTAGGATGGTTTGAAGACAAAGCGAGTTGTCTTTAGTTACTTTCTTCATCATTATCATAGATACAGCATTGGTACCACTGAAGAACTCCCATCTCCCAGTACATATATAATCATCATGCTTCTCTCTCCAGAGTGGTTTTAATGCCTCAGGACAGTGAGATTGGCGCCAAGAGTAGACTTGGTGCTCGTTTATCAATGGGATAATGTGGTTGATTTCTTGGATAGGAGGCAGCAAGGTCTCATTGGCTTCCTTGCAGACATCTCAGGCATAAGCTCATAACTCTTTGCAGTATTTGTCTATAAGACTAGTCTCAGGTCCAGATTGACTTAGTTTGAGTACTTGGGTCTGTGATCCATGTATTGGCAATGGGTCAATACTCCTAATCTTGATCTCTGGGTTCTTGATAAGACAACTCAACAGTGGTGTTAGCTTTAACAACACTCCATGATCCCAAAACAGCCAATTGCAGGGGTATGAGTTTTTCCAAGATGGAGTATCTAAGCTTGAGCTGATCAACAATCGTGGTCAAAAGGAAATCTGTCAATGAGCCTGAATCTAGGAGGGCTCTGCAGGGCTTGCCGTTCACAAGGACTATAACTATGATGGACCACGGAAGAATCCTTGAGGTAGATTTTGGTCTAGCAGATTGTCACTGGAGGGTTCTCAAATCTGGAAGATCAGCATACTTACTGCTGCTCGTGCAGTATAGAGAGTTAGTGGTAGTGCATTCTTCATCCTCTGACATCTCACATTCTAACAAAGGGGGTAATTCATCATCTTCATCCTGAGGCAAGGGGGATAAGAATTCTTGATCATCATGCTCATTTGGGCTTGGCAGTGAGTTGACTGCGATGTCAACAGACAGGTGGTCAGTTGATGATGTGGTCATTGCCAGTGGTGAGTAGGGTGTTTCATTCCAGGGTGGTCTGAAAGATGCCTTGGTGTGGATAAGGTCATTGAAGTTCTGAGTTCTTTGATGCATCAATAGAGGTAGTTGACATCTTTTGTTCTTTTAATGGAAGGTGGTAAGGGATAGGTGTGGGAAGGGTTGTTGGCTTGGAGGGTGATCAATCCTTGTCAATTGGCAGCCGTAGAGTAAAGAGATAGATAGAGCTTTAGAATTTGAGTTTAAAAATATGTGGCGTTCTTGGAACGTACACATGAGAATCAAGTTGACTTGTGAGAAACTTAGGGTTCGAACAGGAGTAAACTGGCCAAACTAAGCTTTATTTTTTGGGGGAAGGATCAACTGCCTATCCTGCACTAAGTATGCTAGTTTATATAGGGTAAGGAGGATTAGGAAAAGTAGGAATAAAGAAATAAGGGAGGGAATAAACGGGGTGAAGCAATAAGAGTGAATATATCAAGGCTGATTGATATACTAATTGGTAACCATCTAGACATTGGACACCTAAGTCTTTTAACAAACATCACATCAAGGCTGCTGGTCACTTGTGCATCTTCTTGCCAAAATACCACTGCGAGCTCAACTTGATCAAGTTTTTTTGGGGGGCAGTAAAGAGGTATCTGCATGAGAACTGTGATTACACCTTCGAAACACTCAAGACCAACTTGCCGAAGGCTATGGCTTCTGTATGTCTCAGTACAATCTGGTTATGGGAGCATCGGATGCACAGGTGGATGAATGCTTACCGGTCAGGTCTAGAGATGAAAAAGTGCAGTTGCAGGTCAAGGAGTTCAGCTCGAGGAAGTACAAATTTCATAGACGTGTTCCAGAGACTGTAGCATGTCTTTTTGACTAGTTTTACCAGTATCTTAGCCTCACCACCAATTTGGGTCATGTCCAAAAATTTATCTTGCTCAAATTTAATGCTATGTAAAATTGCTCTCGACAAAATGTTCCTATCATTAATCTAAGCCTTTTTACAAGACAGAAAGTTCCTGGGACTTGTTCTCACAATGACAGAAAATTTGCACAAATGTAGCGGCACATATGTGAACTGCACCATAGCTATTGCATGGATGCTACACCCTCCAACAACATGCAGCGAGTACACGAGCTGCAGGAGCCATTAGCTAGATGTAAGTAGTATGGATAATCTGTACTGACCTCAGTGGACTTGGTAGAAGTCACTGAGGAAGTTCTGTGTGCAAATGAAGGTAAAACAAAGGTGCTTATGTAACATAGGTATAATGGACATAGCGAGCATTATAATGTGTAACACTCCCCCTCAAACCGAGCGGAGTCCAAGAGTGGTAGCGAAATGTTTGGCTTTGAGACTAGGAAGGGGTTTGGTGAGAGTATCTGCAATCATATTGTCTGTAGGACAATATTCGAGTAAGATAGAACCTTTGTCAATAGAGAAACAAATAAAATGATAATGAATGTCTATATGCTTGGTGTGCGCTGTGGGTTTTGGTTGCTACTGTGTTATCAGCGCAACTGCGGCCAATTCAAGTGTGTTCGACCCTATAGGGGAAGCAGTGCAATGCAAACCACGAACAACAAGTCGTATTGTCTGACCTGATAGTTGATGTTGAAGCCAATGCCAATGCCGACTCGGCCGAGTGATAAATGAGTGGAATTGAGGAGGTGTGTGTGTAGTGCAATGAGCAAACATTTAAGAGAGTTGGCTGACGACTCAATGAGAAATCACACAAGAAATTGTTCCAAGTGAGAATTTGCTAGAGAAACTACTAAGAACATGGGTGGAATATATAGTAAATGAGACTAAGCGATGAAGGGGAACTCTGGGTCACTTTAGATGCCTCATGGGTCGCTAAATACTTGTTTCTCTGTGTCCATGTAATAAGGTGTGAGGTGGGGCGATAAAAGGCCGATAGGCAGTCCAATTATGCAAATGGGGATGGAAAGCAATCAAAGTAAGAGATATATGTACCAGTAGATGACGGGCCAATGACATGAGACGATGGACAGTGACCGATTGCATGTGCAGACAATGTCTGACTTAGATCGATCATGACCAACTGGGCTGATCATCGGCTGACGTTGATGTGGAGCGGCAGTGCAGGAAAGTGGGTCGGAAAGGATTGGAAAGATAGGGGATACTAGCTCAGTAGCGATCAGCTTCCTACAGTGCGTGAAACATGCCGGAGTTAGCAAGTGTGATAGCAGATTGATTATCACAATGAAGAGTGGTTGGTTGAGTAAGCAGGCAAAAAATCTCTGTGAGAAAACGGCGAAGCCAGATGGCTTCTTTTGCTGTGTGCATGGCTGCAACATACTCGGCTTCTGTTGTAGAGAGTGTGACTAACTCTTGCTTCTTCAAACTCCAGGTGACAGCCCCTCCATCTAATATGAATGTGTACCCAGAGATAGTGTGTTGATGTTCTTGCGAGGCACTGTCTGCATCTGCGAAACCCTTGAGTCCAGGTTTGCCATTACCAAAGGTGAGCATGAGTTTCTTGGTTCCAGCTAGGTACCGGTAGATTTTCTTGACAGCTTCCCAGTGGATCATGCTGTCATATACCTGATCCAACCGCTCTAATATCAATATCCACTCCGCTTTCCAACCACCTCCGCTCCATCCATTCTCTGCTCCATCCAATCATCGTCCGCATTCGCCCCTACGCTTCCACTCAACCAGTCCCCTTCCATAATGTCTCCATTCAACTGGACCTCTTTCCCCTTTTAGATATATACTTTCCCCTTTGGTACATAGACCCTTACTTCCAGATCACCAGGTAACTCCTTTTACCGCTCGATCACTGATCCGACGCGTACATATTGATATCCACTCTGACTTATGTCTTCACCTGTGTAAGTACTTACAAATTATATCCTTGGTACATAGCTTTACAACATAGTTATCCTGATCACTGCCTCATACATAGAAGTATATAACATATCATGTACTTAGATATTTTCGTCAGTCTTAATATTACTTGTCTTCTTGCAGTTACTACTTGTGAGAATTCTCAGTAGGACCTTGCCTCCTCTGGACACAAGTCTCAACTTGTTGTCGCCTCCAACCCTCCGACCCTCCTGCTCCAACTTAGAGCTGTGCTCTAAGTCTCCCCCTTATTTCTCTGCCCCTTTCAATATTCCCCTCTGACCCTTTTCCATCCTCTGCATTATCCTCTGCCTTCCCCACTCCTACCAAACATTCCCCCTGCTCCTATCCACCCTCCGCATCACTCCCCGCCTTCTCCACTCCACTCCTAGTCGGCCCGCCACTAGTAGCTCTTACCTCTCGATCCTCAAAGCAGACCTAAGCGGTCCACTCGTCCTATCGTCAGACAATGTCGGACCCGCTCCAAATTTGGGGCACGTACTTGGCTAAGGGCGCAGCACAAGAGCTGAAGCCAAGCCCCGACCCCTCTGCTTCCTGAGCCGGCACGGTACCTAACACATGCTGGGATTTGCACTGTATTGGGCAATGATCAACACAGTAAACGCGATATTGAGGTGCATGCCAACTGCAAGATGCATCAGTGAGCTGACAGGCCTTGCTGATAAGGAATGTTTTTCATTAGCATGGATTCAGCTGGGGTCTTGGGACATTGGGATAGAGCAAGGCCTCAAGTCCACGAAGTTGTACTTTGTGAAGATGCTCTCAATATAACTTTTGTGTGAGAAGGAGATGGTGTGCAGTGTCACAGTCACGCGTGACCTTCATACCAAGGAGTGAAGTAATAGGTTCAAGGTCCATCAACTTGTAGCATGCAGCTACATCATGTTTTAGCTCTCCAATTAGCTTGGCGTTGCTACCGGTTACTGTGCAATCAGTCAATGTGGGCTGTGAGAATGAGAATATTGATGCCAATGTGTTTGTGGAATACTCCCCAATCAGATTCTGACCTATTCATCCCCAGGCTTTTGAGGAGGCAGCACAGTTCTTGGTACCACTTGAGAGCACCTTGCTTGGATCCATATAGTGCGACGTGGAGATGAGTGACGGGGTGTTTGAACTTGGTGTCAACATTGAGACCAGCTGGTAATTCCATGTAGATTACCTCATCAGTGTCTAACTTCCCATTTAGGAATGCACTGTGGAAGTCGAAAATGTCGATGTCCCATCGTTTCATGCTGTGATAGCCAGAATTGTGCGAAGGGATGTGAGGCGTGCTACAGGGGCATACATGTTCTCAATTTCCCAATCAGCATTCCTCTTTATTCGAAATACCCACTTGCACCCAACAATGTTGATGTTTTCTGGTCATTCAACAATGGACCAGGTATGTGCTTCTTCCAGCACAGTTAATTCCTTGTTGATTGCACCTTCCCATTTAGGCCAATCAGTCTGTGCAGCTAGCTTCTTTGACCATGGTGGGATCCACTCCCTCCACTGCCGCTACTCCAGCAACCATCGCAAAAACTTCATTGTTGTCTTCGTCAATCTCGCCATACTCCCCCACCATTCCTAGCTCAGCAGCCAGGTTAATGGATTCCCCCACAGGCTGCATCCCGCGAGGTAAGTCTGTACTGTGGCCATCAGTGGTACCTGTGCCATCGTGCAGGCTCTTGATGTATGCTGACTCAATTCTCACTCTTTCAGAGCGACGTGGTGGGGTGGCTGCCTCGAATTGCGGCCCTAGGTGGTCTTGGGAAGAAGGATTGGTAGGTGCTGGACCTACATCATCGCCTCATACCATGCGGTTGATTGCTGGACCGACATCATTGCCTTGTACCGTGCAGTTGTCAAGGTCCACAGGTATGCTAACCTCTGCCACATTGAATCTGATGCTCCTCTCTACAGCTATTCTCCAGGTGTCTGGGAGGTAGACTCGGTGGCCATTGCTGTCATGGTCAAACCCCACCCATCTTCCATCAATCACTCGCATATTGAGCTTTGAGCCATTAGTCGAGTGTACCTTGACACAGCAGCCCCAAACTGGTACATCTTTGAGGTTGGGCTTCATTTTGAATAACAACTCATGGGGAGTCTTGTTATCCAGTGTGTGAGTCGCCGTTCAGTTCTTCAACCAGGTTACATGCATGATGGCTTCCCCTCATAGGAATTTGGGCAATTCGCTGGCGTGCAGCAGCGCACGTGTTTGTTCGACGACGGTTCAATTAAGTCATTCTGCAACTCCATTGTGTTCTGGTGTGTCGTGCACAGTAATTTTGCATTCTGTGCCTTTGCTGTTGAGATGACAAGTAAACTCATCTCCAGTAAACTCTCCTCCACAATTGGAATGGAAGTGTTTGATCTTTGTGTTGAACTGCGTGTTCGCCCAGGCCTCATAGGACTTGTACACATTGAAGGCTTCGTCCTTCAGTGTGTAACAGACACAGGTGAGAGAATCTCATGAAGTCATCAGTAAATGACACAAAGTATTCTTTGTGTCCAGGAGTTCGAACAGGTGATGGGACCCCAAAGGTCGCTGTGGACTTTGTCACCAAACTTCTCATGTCTAGGAGGGTCTCAAATTTTGCCAATTCGGTTTGCGTGTGGCTTTTGCATACTTGCACGAGTCGCATTTGTCCATTGTGGCATCAGGAGGGGTCCAACATGATTCCAGTGATGACGCCATCCTTGATCATTTGTTTGATGCTCTCTCAGGCTGGGGCAATGTGCCTGAGCCTGGCATGGATCTCTCACATGGTGAGTTGCTCATCTGTCTTTGCAACTCCGGCAAATGGTTTCTTAGGACCCTTGATGCAGTACAGGCCCTTGTTCACTGGGATCTCCCCCAACAGCTTCTTCTTCTCATTGAAGATCTTGCACAAGTCTGCGCAAAATAACACTGCATATCCAGCTGCTGTCAGACGGCTAATGGAGACAAGTGTCACACCCATCTTGGGTGCATAGAGGACATCTTTGAGGAGAACTCAAGTTCTCGACTCACCATTCAGTAGGGTGATGAGGATGTTCCCCTTGCCAGTGGCCTTGAAGGTGTGTTTATCGGCTGTGTCATATACCTGATCTGACCGCTCTGATATCAATATCTGCTCCGCCTTCCGACCACCTCTGCTCCATCCATCCTCTGCTCCGTCCAATCACAGTCCACATCCGCTCCTATGCTTCCGCTCAACTGCCTGACCGGTCACCTTCTAGAACGTCTCCACTCAACTGGAACCTCTTTCCCCTTTTAGATATATACTTTCCCCTTTGGTACATAGACCCTTACTTCTGGATCACCGGTAACTCCTCTTACCGCTCAATCACTGATCCGACGCGTACATATTGATATCCACTCCGACTTATGTCTTCACCTGTGTAAGTACTTACAAACTATATCCTTGGTACATAGCTTTACAACATAAGTCTCCTAATCACTGCCTCACACTTAGAAGTATATAACATATCCTGTACTTAGATATTTTCCCCAGTCTTAATATTACTTGTCTTCTTGCAGTTTCTACTTGTGAGAATTCTCAGTAGGACCTTGCCTCCTCTGGACACAAGTTTCATCTTGTTGTCACCTCCGACTTTCTGCTCCAACTTAGAGCTGTGCTCTAAGTCTCCCCCTTTACTTCTCCGCCCCTATCAATCATCCCCCTCTGCTCCTATCCACCCTCCACACTATCCTTCACCTTCTCCGCTCCGCTCCTAGTTGGCCTGCCGCTAGTAGCACTTACCTCCCGACCCTCAAAGCGGACCAAAGCAGACCACTCATCCTAGCATCGGACAACATTGGACCCGCTCCAAATTCAGGGCACGTACTCGGCAGCTAAGGGCAGCAGCACAAGAGCTGAAGCCAAGCCCCAACCCCTCCACTTCTTGAGCCCAGTACGGTACCTAACAGGCTGTTGTGATTGGTTTCAGTGTGATGTTGACAAAGTCTTGGAACAGATCGTGGTAGGATGACATGTGCCTCAATGCACTGGAGTCAAATAACTCGGTTCAAGATTTGTGCTGGGAGTTGGAGCTGGCTAGTGTCACGTATGTGAGCGATGTTTGTTCTTCTCCTGCCTCATCTGTATCATCCATTAACCAAACACCTTCAGGCTCCTCATCATTGTCCTTGTCCTTGGCGCTGGCCACAGTCTCGGACTTCTTGTCCTTCCCTTTGCCATCAGATTTCTCGCCTCCCTTGCCTCCAGCACCACCTCCACCTGCTCCATGACAGTCTCGTTGCGTGTGACTGTACTTGCCGCAGTTGTGACAGTTGCCCTTGATCCATTGGGTCCGTTTGCCTGTGTTGGCATTATACGCTGCACATCGTTGTTTGACAAGCCAGTTCTTCTTTATCTTCGAAGCATGACGGTCATACTTGTCTATGACGGTTGATATCAGAACGTCCACGGTGAGTTGGACACTCAAGACTTTTGCAGATGCTGTCAGTGCTGATAGATGGGGATTTTAGGATGCTGGCAACGAGCTCATGATTATAGCTGTGAAGCTCTCATCTGTCAGGGCATGGCCGAGCGAGGACAGTTGCTCTCTGATGACTCACATTTTGTCAAAATGCTCTCGGATGTTGCCCTTCTCAGGACACTTCTGGTCCTGCAGCTTTTGCAATAGCTTGACGGACATAACTTGAGAACACTTCTCGAAGGGGTTGGGTAGGTACATAAAGATCTCTCCTGCTGTCACCAAGTTCTTGACTTGTATGAACAGGGAATCAGGGATCGTTCCAGCAATTTGCTGCGTCAATATTGCCTCGCCCATGCACCATTCCTTCATAGCAGTCCTGTACACTGAGAGCTCTCTTATCTCGTCTGGCGTGGTTGGTATCCATGATGCTCCTCTTCCTGACAACATCAAGGGATCTACTGGTTTCTTCTCAGTCCCTTCTAGGTGACCGAGCAACCCACGAGCATCAACAGACCACGACAACCTATCCTTATAGGTCATCCAGTTTTCTCTGTCTGCGATGAGTTTTGGGATGCGGAGAAAATCATCTCCGAGTTTGGTGCTTGAGCTGGACATGGTGGCAGGCTTGTTTTTGTGTACTGTAGTCTAGTTTTAATTAACGAGTGCAGGGCTCATAACCTGCAGCGAGTACATGAGCTCAGTGGACTTGGTAGAAGTCACTATATTGAATGTATATATCTGCAGCGAGTACACGAGCTGTGGGAGCCATTAGGGACGCTCAAAGTTGGGCGCACACATCACACACCGCACACCTGCACACACACACGACCCCCTCGCACATGCACCCCTACCCAAAATGGTAACCTTAGATAATTGTCGGACTTTAGACTAAATCTTGCAGCGCACAGTGCCGAACAATACTCTACAGTACTTGTCGTGAATGGTCTATAGCTAAAGCAGCGTTCTTAAACCTTGCCCAAACCAGTTCCAAACCTCGTCATCCCTAAACCCCAGTGAAAAACGGTCCTAGCCATATCTATGGCAAACAACGGAAATATTAGTTTTATTCTAAGAATATTGTGATAACTACACAAATCGATAAATGTAAACTTACGTCAACAACGCTAGATCACTGCGCTGAGTAAATGTGTTCGATCTGCTCATGTTCTGACATTTTGCATACTCAATCGTACACTAATCAATTGATCACACAAATTGTGCAACGATTCGATTACAATCACACACTCATTTTTTGTACACAAGTACTTGATTATTTTATGTAATCAATTCAAAGTCGTATTTCAAGTGATCACGTGATGTATAATATATGAAAAGGCACAACATGGTATATACTGAACAATACACTGTGTGGAAAGGGTTTAGAAGGTTTTAAAAGGACTGGTCAAGTACAGAGGTTGAGGCAGGGTTGTGGATGTTGGACCTAGTGGTTGGCTGATGAGCTCGACTTGGAAAGACCCGAAATGTTATCTAAGTTGCCGGTTTGGGGACAAAGTCTAGGCCAAACATGGCAAGGGTTACAATGGCCCGTAAGGTTTAGGGATGACGAGGTTTGGAACTGGTTCGGGCAAGGTTTAAGAACGCTGCTTTAGCTATAGACCATTCACGACAAGTACTGTAGAGTATTGTTCGGCGCTGCGCGCCGCAAGATTTAGTCTAAAGTCCGACGATTATCTAAGGTTACCGTTTTGGGTAGGGGTGCATGTGCGAGGGGGTCGTGTGCGTGTGCGGTGTGCGGTGTGCGACGTGTGCGCCCAACTTTGAGCGTCCCTATTAGCTAGATGTAAGTAGTATGGATAATCTGTACCGACCTCAGTGGACTTGGTAGAAGTCACTGAGGAAGTTCTGCGTGCGAACGAAGGTAAAACGAAGGTGCTTATGTAACGTAGGTATAACATTATGGACATAGCGAACGTTATAATGTGCAACACGACAACAGTGTGTCGATGTTCCAGACTGCCTCCGTGCCTTGTGACCCATGGCCAATCACATCAATCTCTTCGATAAATCCCGCAGGTGTGATTCCTTTATCAACCTTCTCCAGCTCATCGGCACCCCACAGAAGTCGGGGATAGTACCTTACCTTACCAACTTCTCCGAAAATATGAATTGTGGGCCGAAGAAGGGGAACCCGATACTGTGCCGAACTAGTCAAGAACTAACAGCAGTATTACGGCGTTGCAGATTCTAGAACCATGTTATCAGACTGCGATCAGACTGGCATGGCTTTCATGAACGGCAAATCTCAGGCCTCACACTCCACCCATCATGTCACTGTCCCAAGTATGTGGAATCGGAATCCTCTCGATTGCTCTATGGAAGATATTTGGAAGGCTATCGAGAAAACCCAAAATTGATCTTGATGGTCCCAAGAATGACCGCTGGCTGACAGGTTCTTGGCTGAAGCTTGAGATCACACTCATTTATCTGACGTGCGAATGCCAGGCAACATGCCGAAGGTGTTTCAAGAAGGCCTTGACTACTGTCTAGGACTGGCTGAAAATTACGGTGGAGCAGTCAAATTACAAAGTGTATTTGGAGTAAGTTCAAGTGTGAAGTGCCATCACTCTGAAGAACCCTTGCGAATGTTGTTCTCCCCAGGAAGCCCTGTATATATCTGATCCACTGGCGTTGTATCATGTTGTGGTGAAAGACCAACATATCTTTGAGGCAGCCGATGTCTTCATCATGTCAGGATTTGTTGCTCGTTTATTATGTTGCCGCATAGATTGACTTCATGTTATAAAGGAACAACAAGGTAATCTTCGGAGACGGTCTAATAGCCACTGTCGGTACGAGGCATCACGGTAGGGGGTTCATGAGAGGTATCTGACAACATCGTCTAGGAGAGCAGCATCGGAGGCAACGCAAGCTACTTAACCCTGTCTTCTCGACTTCCAATATGCGAGAATTACTACCCACATTGCAGCTCCTTGCACATAAGCTAACCTCTATCCTCGTAACTAAGCTTCCGGATGATGGGTGTAAGTAGTTTCACACTCATCGATAATATGCATCAATATGGGCGGTTTGATTTGACATTTGAAACAGCATGCACAGAGATCGATGTACTGCCTTGGCTATCTCGCAGTGCCCTTGATAGCGTCTGCCAGGCGATCCTTGGTCATCCAAGCAATACTCTAGAGGCTGTAGAAAACGACGAGTATACTGAAGCACTCCGGATGATAAGGTACGTGATACGAGTTACAGCCCCTTTTTATGACCGTAAGATTGTTCACTCGACGTTGTAGCCCCATGGTATCAAAGCTCATGCAGCTGCGGCCATTCGTGCCAATGGTTATGCACAACTTCTCACCATACTGGACAAGGAAGCTTGTGGATTGGATCACGGCGCCTTGGATACCCACCCAAATGATGAATGATGTGCGAAATATGCGACGAATCGTTGAACTTATGGACAACGGTAGCAAGAAAGCCTTCGCAGAGAAAAAGGCAGCACTGGAGACTTCAACTACTTTATCTCCTGCTGATACCAATCCTGAAGTCGGTGATCTCGAGCCAGGTCGGGGGAAAGATATGATGAACATCATGCGTCAGTTCCGTGAACGTTCTAGTCCGCATTTTCACTAAGCTATAGTCCAGTCAAGGCAAACTCTGCGTCTTCTAGTTCAGAGCAGCTCACCGATGCTGAGCTGTTGGGACAAATGAAGTAAGCTATCCACTCATCATAAGCAGGGAAAATTTAACCTGTTGCAGCGTCATGGTATTCGCTGGCTTAGATTCGACCACCTCTGCTCTGTCTCATTGCGTTTACTTGCTCGCCAAGAATCCACTGGCCCAAGCTCGATTGAGAAGCGAAATCCGTGATGCTATCGGGAGTGTGTCTCTCACACAGGACGGTTCTTCGTTTTTCGAGCAAGAAAATCCACTTCTTAATCTGTCCTATGATGCGCTGACGAATCTTCCATTCCTTGACGGAGTTGTCAGAGAGACATTGAGGCTTTATCCTTCTTTTCCACACATGCCCCGACAGTATGTCGTTCATCTTCACCAGGACCACTAATTGAGTACTTCGACAGAGTGAGGAAGGCAACTACGCTTCCACTTCAATTCCCGGTTCGCTCGTCATCCGGAGCCGAAGTATCCGCTATTGCAGTGCCTGAGAAATCATTTGTCATCATCTCAATTTTGGCTGCAAACCGCAATCGAAAGATATGGGGTGATGATGCGAATGAATGGAAACCTGAGCGATGGCTTTCTTCTTCGGGGAGAAAAGATGCTCCAGGGACGGATGATCCCTTCGATGGTGCCGAGGTGCTGCCATCGAAGCCATCCATCGGGGTCAAAGACGGCATCAGGTATCCTGGTGTTTACTCCAACATGTCAGTCTTTACCTATTAGGTCATGGTATTATGTTCATTGACCATACGCAGGATGACTTTCCTCGGCGGTAGTCGTTCCTGCATGTCAGTCAGACACGCAACATAACATGACCATCTGTACAACTAACGTCATATCTTACAGCGGGTTCAAGTTTGCCGAAATGGAAATGAGTAAGTCCCAATCGCACGTTGTGTATGATTGTTGAGTCTAATCAGTCTTGACTCATCAGAGGAAATCCTCGCGGCGCTTATGCTTCGTATGCATTTTGAGCTGCCAACTGATCAGGATGCCAACGGACATACCAAAGAAATTCAGTGGAAGTTGGAGGCATTCTTCACACCTGTCGTGAAGACACCAGCTGGAGATGGGGTCACGCCGCAGGTCCCACTGAATGTTCGACTGGTGCGAGAGGAAGACTTTACATGGTAGGAGTATGCTGGGAATCGTGGTGTAAATTATGTCTCACAAAGATAACCGTGTGTGGTTAGTGGTTGGTTTCACTCTACCGTGAGGCGGTCGATATGAAGATCGAATTGAAACGCGAGTATGTAACACATAGTTATCAAACCTTCCTCGCAATTGCGGAGATGATTGAGGTTGAGGTCAACAAACGCACCGAGGTTGTCCATCAACTTGACTACTATCAATGGTGATGATGTTCGCACGTATATCGCCTCCTATTAGGTGAGAACCTATTTGGGCTTCGACACGTTGTCCGACGTTTTCCGGTTTACTCAACAGCTTAGACTTGTTTCCTATCATCTTAATTTTTTTTTTGGATTTTTGGTCTACGGGTTGAGCCCAGCTCAACGCAGGTATTTCTCGTCATAGGTTCCGTGCTTTGGACACCCGTAATCCTCGAATCATGCAACTCTCCGCAGCTGAACTCCAGGTCAGTCTGTTTCTCCGTACGTACACGACAAACTAGCCTGACGAAGGGTATTTGCAATCTTAGAAGAGACACGAACTCGAAGGAGCTCCCGATCCATTCCCATCTCTCGGCGAGGCGACACCCATTAAGCCCAGACGTGGCGTTCAGGACTCTGCTGACGCAGACTCGGATTTCCCAACTCTCGCCCCTTCCGCACCTGCCACCGCTTTACCTGGCAAGTCTGCTTGGGGCTCTGATGCTGGCCCTCGCATCAAGGCTACCATCAAGGCTACACCAGTCATTACAGATTCTTTCACGATCACTCAAGTCGAACTTCCTGTCAAGGATGGCAAACAGACTTCGCTCGGTGAAGTCATGAAGCAGGTCCTTACAATGTTTAAGGTCAAAATAGAGGCATCGACAAATCAGAGTCGGCAGACTACCTTCCACATGAAGGCTGAGGTTCAAAAGGAGATTGACAAGGCTAAGCGTCACCTGCTGGCCACTTTGAGCCCCATGGTACATCCCCCATTTTCTAAGCCGCCTCTTTCTGCATTTGAACTGTGTTACTAGGTGACTTTGACTTTGAATGCCCCCGCATCCACCATTCCTGCTATAATCGGTCTCAAAGGTAGGATTTTTCATTCCGTAACTTTCCGTGAATTTATCGTTCATACTTATAGGCGCTACTCTCAACAAGGTTCGCGAGGCTACAGGTGTCAAGGTCGATATTCCTCGGAGGGACGGTACAGCCAACGGACATGCAAGCGGAACAACAAACGGAACTACTACCCCCATCCCAGGCGATGAGGAAGAGGAGGTTATGATACCCATCACTATCGTCGGCGCGCACCCGCTTGCCTTGGAAGCTCAGGCAACGTTTAAGGAGATCATCGCTTCTCGGACTTCGAAGATTACCCAAAGGGTTCGAGACATTCCGGCTCATATTCTACCTTTCGTCCTTTATCGCCGCAGCCTCTTCATCGAGTCAGCGCAAGGTCTCGATGTTAATCTCGCCTTAAACCAATCTGAACGGGAGATCACTGTCAGTGGAGATCGCGAGGGCGTCATTCGTGTTGTCGAGACCATCAAAGCTACCATCGAAGCATTCAGGACGAGCATAACTAGTCTTAAGATGTCTTTACCCAAGCGCCAGCATCGTCTTCTTGCTGGTAAAGCAGTCGACGAAATCATGGTGCAGAGCAAATGTTTGGTTATCGTTGCTTCCCCCGAGGATCCTGGCGACGAGGTCACGGTGTGGGGCATGGCAGATGATCTTCCTACTGGTTTGAGTGCTGTCATGACCAAGGCGAATTCGCAATTCATTCACGAGTTCCCTCTACCTGGTCCCCTGACGGTTTCAAAACAACTCCTCGCATATATGACACGTATCAACTACTCAAAGACCTTGGCTAATGCACATCCTGATGCCTCGATCTTTACACCATCCCCTGCTACCATTGCTCAAGCATCAGTTCTCAACATCGACATTGTTGGTGAGAAACCGGTGGTGGACGCGGTGGTTAGGCAGATCTCAGAGTTGATTGGCAAACTCATTGGTGCAACGAAGGAAGTTTCTATTGATTGGCTCATCCACCGCGTTATCCAGGGTAAAAATGCTAAGAAGTGCGTATGATCTGCGATATGGCTGAAGGACGAAGCTTATCCGATATGACTAGATTAAAGCAGTTCCACGAGGGGCACAATGTTCAGGTTTTCTTCCCTCTGGAGTCTGCCGAGGAATCTCAGGTTCTATTGGTTTACGATCCCCTTTCTCCTTCGGCGTCGCCCTCGCCTGTGGAGAAAGAGAAGCATTTAGATGATGTCGCGAAAGAGCTCCTCAAGATGGCCAAAGAAGTTGCGGATGTGAAAAGCCAGACCATCTCGGTCGAAAAACGCTGGCACGAAGCTGTCGTTGGTCAAGGAGGCACGACTTTGAATGCGTGAGTTCGTCATTTCATGGGACGAGCACATTAACGAACGTGTTCCAGTATCATCGGTGAGGACAAGACACTCTCTATCAAGGTTGGTGCACAAGTTGGCGACGCATCCGGCGAAGATGTTATCCTTGTCCGCGGCGCCAGCACCGATGTCGATCGTGTCATCAAAGAGATCCTGCAGGTCGTCGAGGATGCTAAGAATGATGCCATTGTCAGCAGCTATGTAAGTTTGGGATTTTGTAGCTATTGCTCTGGCTGATTTATTCTGCAACGTAGTCCACCGAATTTGACATTGATCGGGAGTATGCTGGCCACGTCGTGGGCGCACAGGGCTCAGGCATCAACAGGCTTCGCGATATTCTCGGTGTGAAGGTTGATGTCTCGAACGAATCTGATGAGAAGGAAAAAGAGGCAGGCAAGAAAAAGAAGGCCGCTCATCAGAAATCCAAGGTCAAGGTAGCCGCCTTACTTACCTTTCTTTCCTTTCCCCCTTTCTCACTTCATTTGCAAACAGATTACTGGTCGTAAGGAAAACGTAGAGGAAGCCAAAAAACGGATCTTGTCGCAAGTTGAGAGGCTTGTAAGTTATGGCATAACTTGATAGTCCCGTTTTTAACACTCCCCCAGGCCGACGAGACTTCTGAAGTTTTGAAAATCCCTAACCAGTACCACGCCCAGCTCATTGGTCAGAGTGGCAGGTACGCCATTCGGCTGGAGGAGAAGTACAGTGTCAAGATCACATTCCCTCGTTCATTCACCGACAACGGGGAGGGTAAGACCAGGGAGCAACTCAAGCCTGATGAGGTCCTTATCAAGGGTGGCAAGAAGGGCGTTGCTGGTGCAAAGTCCGAGTTACTTGACGCTCTGGAGTTTGAGAAAGAATCTAACAAAGTTCTCAAATTCGATGTCCCCATTCGTGCCGTCTCCCGTATCCTTGGCAAAGGCGGTGTCACCATCAACGAGATCAAGGATGACACTGGCGCCCAAATTGATGTCGATAAAACTAACGATGGGAATGGTACTGTCACGCAGATCACGGTCCGTGGCACAAAGGAAGCAATCAATGCCGCAAAGAGCGCCATCTTGGCTATAGCTGATCAAGTCGGCGAGGAAACCACAGCATCCCTGGTCATCGAAACCAAGTTCCACCGTACCATTATTGGTGCTGGTGGGCAGGGTTTGAAAGATCTCATCATCCGGTGTGGTGGTCCTTCTGACACCAAACTCCAAGCTGGGCTTGTCCGGTTGTATGTTTGTCCTAGTTGTATCTTGGCGTTTTGCTAACGTTTTTGTCAGCCCTCGCCAGGGTGAAACTTCTGATGATGTTCGCCTCCGCGGAGAGCCCAACTTGGTTAACAGGGTCAAAGAAGAACTTGAGAAAATGGTGGCCACTTTCCGTGACCGTGTTGTTCTGGCTGTGGAGATTCCGGCGTCGCAGCACCGTACATTGATCGGCAGAGGTGGCCAACATCTGAATGACCTTCAGAACCGATTTGGAGTTCAAGTGCAGTTCCCTGGGTCGCGTTCATATAATCAACTCGACGGCCCCGAAAATGCAAGTGATGTGGCGGACACTGATCCAGCCGACGTCGTCAAGGTTTCTGGTCCTCACAAAGCCTGTGAGGCGGCAATTGCCGAGCTCAAGGTATGCAACACCTCTTTTGTTTGCCATTTTCTCGTTCTTATATTCCCTGCAGACCCAGGTGAAGCCTGCTGCTCCCGAGAGCGTGACGGCGATCGTCTCAGTACCACTGAAGTACCACCACGCCATTTCACAGCAGGGCCACTTCTTCCGTACTTTGCGCAACTTCGGGGTTTCCGTCGAGCAATCTGCCAAGCCTCAGAAGCCAGCAGTCCCTACTGCTCCCCCTCAAAATGGCTCTACGACCGCCCGTATTGATGATACTGAGGATGTGCCATCCGTCGAAATTCACTGGCACGTCGCTGAAAACTATCTAGACGCTGAGGAAGGCGACTCTGAGTGGACTTTGAAGGGCAGTGACGCTGCTGGTCTGGAGCGGGCCCAGAGCCTCATCCAGGAAGCTATTGAGCAGGCTGCAGCCATGACATGTGTGGGCTTTTTGACCCTCCCTGACCGCTCTGCGTTCCCGAGAATTGTAGGTTCAAAGGGTTCCAACGTCTCTCGCCTTCGAAACGAGACCGGAGCTGACATTACGGTCGGGAGAGACAACAGTACTATTGTCATCATTGGTAAGTCGGTTCACCTATGCGAGATCACTGTTTGACGTGGTACTTCAGGTTCTGAGTCTGCTGTTGATGCTGCCAAAGAAGCAATCTTGAAGCAAACATCTTCGTCTGGCCGCCACTGAGATGTTTACCATGTTGTTAGGTTAGGTGTACTTCATACTGTTGTCTTGAAAATCATTAGCGGACCGGACCACACACTATCTAGTCACACTATTCTCTGCAATACAATCGGGCGGATATTGAAATATTCAATCCATCAAAGAGGGACACCATCGACATCATCTGCATCCATAGACATTCCGTCCAGGTCTTCCATCGGCTCGCCGTCGACGTCAGGGTCCTCGCTATGATCCAGGGGAACACCGTCAACGTCATCATCAAGGGGTGCACCATCCACATCTACATCTATTGGCTCTCCATCCACATCCATATCTTCGATCGGTGCGCCGTCGAGATCATCGGTGTCGTCTGCAGAACCAGGGGCTGCCACATCCTGTGCAGGCTGGAAAGACTTCGCTTTGAACTTGGAAACATATGAAGATTGCGCCTCAGCTGCAGCAATGCCAACGTCCTCTGCCTTTGGCTGGTTCAAATCAGCCTGCGTGGCGCCGTCCAGCCTAGCACGCAGTTCCGCAGTAAAGTCTGGAGGAAAGACAATCCAGTCCTCCCAGATGTCGACTACTGCAGTGATCTGGTTCTTGAACGTTTCCGCGGTGATCCGACCAGGAAAAGAGTGATAAATGGTGGCGAAATGATCGAACACTACTCCCAAGCGAGACTGGAATTCCTGGCGAAACTTCCATGCGCTTGGTACTGGGGCTGCTGAGTTGTGCAAAATGTCACAGATGAGATGCAACCGAGCAATCTTGCGCGGCACAGGCGTCCCATCCACCAAGAGTGAAGAGATAATTATATCAGATACCTAACATGGTTAGAATGGAGCTTTCTTTTGGAGAATGTAACTGTACCTCACGAGCGGCTTCCGCGTGCTCCAAACTAAATGTCATACAGCGAGCGAGCTCGCCTCTCTTGCCAGTAACACCGCGAAGCATTGCCTCGAACCGTTTGCGAGCTAGCTTGCCTAGAACAGCTTTGCGAGTTCGCTCTTGCTCTGACTCTTCCGCAGAATCGGTCGAGTAAGTCGAATTATATCCCTGGCAAATGTTTAGCATGGTTTACTACGCAAAAGCTATGCGCACACCTCGTCATCAAATTCTGCGCCTGTAAAATCGTCTCGCTCGACTAGACCTTTGTAGAATGCGTGCCGCCGGTGCTTTGCGCACAGTCCGTCAACATCCTCATGGAAGAAATAATTTGGCATACCTTGCGCTGCGTCATGAAAGAGTACCTGGGGTTGTTCCTTTCCCATTCACGGAGATTCTCTTCGTACTCGGGTCCATGGCCTTTGACCTCAGCGGCCACAGCACGAATAAATGTGTCGGTGACAGCAGCGGCCTCATCTTCCGAGTCGTACCTTCTCGAGGGGCTGGGCGACCGCCTGCGTGGACTGCGGCTGTCATAGCGTGAACGACTGTATGAGTGCCGCCGCCGGGGTGAGCGACTATCATCTGGGGAACGACTACGAGAACGTCTAGAGGACCGATAGCGTCCCGTAGAGCGAGACCGTGAGTGACGCCTTGGCGAATGTGACCTGCTCCTCCCCCTACGTTCCTGTCCACGCGATCTCGATCTCGACCTCGACCTGGATGTCTTGCTCGGTACTATAAAACGCATGAAAAAAACGCCTCAAAGCAAATGCTATGATCTCTACCATAAAGAGCCTTTGCAGCCATAGGCACAGCTTTGCTCCATCCCACACGAAGAACCGAGCCCCCCCAATCAAGGCCATCGACCTCCCTCAGAGCAGCTTCTGCATCTTTACGCTTCATAAAGGACACGAAGCCGCTTAACCCGGCATTTCTGTTGCGGCGTGAAGCAGTCATGTCACCACCAGGACCAGAAACAACATCTCCTCGTGGCCACATGATTTTTACCGAACCAACGGGACCATGACGGGCAAAAAATGTCCCAAGAGATTGCTCGGTAACACTAGAGGGTAAATTGGCCACAAAAAGATTGGAAGTCTGCGAATGAAATCATTGAAAAATGAGAAAACAAAAATTTGTGAAGTCAACACTCACCTCAGGATCACCGCGGTCTTTGCTACCACTCTGCCCTTCATATGCTGTAATGCAAAAACATTTGACTTGATTGTGATAAGAGCAGATGAAAACTCACCTGCTAAAGCAGTCACTGACCGTCCATGGGCAGAACGGGAATACCTGGCCTCTCGCATAGCTTGCTCCCTGAAAGAATGGTGAATAAACGCGCTTGAGAGCAAGAACTTAGTTACCTCTTGATCTCTTCAAGAAATGAGTCCATGGCTCGTTTACCTTTCGGTTTCGGAGCATTACTTGATGCAGTGGACTAGTCAAGAACATAAGCACAACTGAAGGTTGCTCGCATAAAGCAGTCCACCTACGTCATCTTCATTGGATAAAACTGGCCTGGTGCGTGACGAAGACTCCGCAGAACCTCTGACTGGCGGTTGGTAAGACACTTTCGTACCGTCCGATGCGCGAACGAATCCTGAACCAGCCTTCCGCTTGTCTACACTTTCCCCCTCAAACGCATCAATGAAATCAGCATATGCCTTTGCAGCACTCTCTTCCTCCTCTCGTTTTTTTGCATCGGCAGCCTCCTTCTCCTTTTCTCGGCGGGACTTGCGAACAGTGCCTTGCGCGTATTGCGATAACTTCATGTCGTCGACGGTCTTTTGCTAATGTATGAAGCGATTGGTAAGTGTTTCAAGGACATAAATAATGCCTATTCGTCGCACTGGGAACGAGGAATCTTCGTCGTCGTCGAAGAACGCGGCCAGTCTTGATTTTGTCTTGTCCATTGCACTTCACAAGTCTTAAAGTCACCAAGTAGAAGAGTTAAATATGATACTTAAGCGTAACTGGCGACTGGTAACTACAGGTAGTAAGATTCCCACGCGCCCTTGCCCATTACAACATCTAATAAGTACACCTAAATGCCAGCATGCGAGATTCATCACGAAGATCTACATCATCAAGCTTGCCAGACCGCCTTGTGCGTATGCCATCGGTTTCATTGGCGGATGAGGTGTAGCTTCGAATTGGAAGTACTTTTGTTCTCCTTCTGCATCTATTCGTATCTAGCAAGGGTGTGAGTATTCGAAATCTTGACGAACAGTATACAGACATACAAATGCTCCCTTGTTTCCCACTTGATCCACGTAGTTTGGGGCTGAAAAGACGGTTGTGCAGAGGCCATCATGCTCTACGGCGTACCCGTCTGCGGAACCAAAATTGGCGTCAAGGTCCTTGAAAGCAACAGAAACACTCACCCTGACGAACTTCATGGCTCCGAATGATGCAAGTAATGCCATTTAGTAAACACCACCTCTTCGTAACGTCGGGACCGAACGCAATGCCGACACCCTGGAAAGGGAATTGTGAGCTTCGCGGCGATCGGACAGCTAACTAACGACATACGCGTTTGCTGGGGCCGCGACCAGGAAAGCGTTTGGGGATCAGTCCAGAGAAGCTGAAATGAACTTTAAGTGCATGCATGCATGAGTACAACATCAATACAGACATCGGCTAGGAGGCATGTCAGCAAGGACTGATTGGAAGAGCGGGAGGGTACGCACACATTAAGCCTTCTTGACCTGGCTGCCGTCCAATTCGAGGGATTTTGCGAACTTCATCTAGGGTGACACCATCTTTGCTGAATAGTCCGCCATGCACGACGAAGTATCTCTTGCGCCCTTCTGGTGACAGAATCGTTGTAGCACTTGTTGTGGCGGGTGCTTTCGTGGCGCTCACAAGCGTTGCCAATGGTACTGAAGAGCCCACGATCATTCAGCTGAGCTGAACAGACCCACACATACTTACAAGTGGTGAAAACGTGAGCGAATAACTGTTAAAGAAGTTGTAAGTACTTCAAATAAAAGAAGAACGGAGGCGATGGACCTTGTATGTCTGCTCTCCGTGTTTATGCTTTGCCTCGCCTTCGAAGCCATATGTTCGGTTCATGTCTTTTGCTTCGTGATTACCTCTATTGATGAACATGCGTGTAGGGTATAACCCTTGCGTGACTTCAGTATTGAAGCCCTTCATATAGTTACTGTGCTCACATTTGTATGCGAAAGCGGTAAGAATAACCTCAATGGACCACGATCCCCGATCAACAAGATCACCATTCATAAGAAGACAATGCTTCTCGGTGGGTGTACCCGTCAACGAGTATAGATGCAATAAATCATAGAATTGACCTAGAATAAACACAGTTAGCAAAAACCAAGATCAAGTGCTGCAGCGCTCAGACCGACCGTGAACATCTCCAATGACGTCGCACGTCATGCCCTCTTCCACGTCTAAGTTTACAAGACTTTCGTCTTTCACAAAATGCGAACATGCTCCAAGAATGATTTCCCATGCGTACCGTCTTGGAAGATTTTTGCCCGACTTGAACCATTCGATCATTCCTTGGATAAACTCCTCCGTCATCACATATTTTCCGTCATCCCCAATGCTCAACCGTGGACCGACATATGTTTTTTCGACCTCACAGCCGCCTGAAAATAATGAAAAGGCAGATGTTATGGTCATTAAAATCGCTGACCTTCTGCAATAATCTCGTGACATCTTTCTACAGGGTTTTTCTCCCCTTCTACTTCGATTGCCTGCCCAGAAGATCAGCCACGAAACTAGCTAGAAGTACAGAACATACCTTCTCAAATTCTATCCTGCGTACGAGCTTTTGGGTAGCTGTGAGCTGTGATTGGACAACTTTATTTCCTGGCTCTAGCACGACGACTTTCTTGAAATCCGCGATCGCTAGCTGAGGTTTCGCAATTTGTAGATAGCATGTTGCACGGCTAAGGATGAGCGCTTAACGCTTAGATTATTTTGCACCCACAACCTGCCACATACCGATAATAGGCCTTGGCATATTTAGGATCGACTTCGATGGCCTTTGCTGTAGTCCCGTAAGATGCCAAAACACCTGGAGCGATTCATACAGGAACTTACAAGCATCCGCAAGCGCGAACCCATATTCTTCTAATTTTGTTCGAGCTGCAGCGCGATTGCACCAATACGTTGCATCCAACGGGTTCAGCTCTATGGCCAGGGAGTAGAGTCTGATAGCCTCTACGAAGTCATGACCTGTCGAGCAGATCGCCCCAACCTTCAAGATCAGCGCGAATTTACAGTGTCGATATTCAACACGCACTTGCGAACGCCTGATTTGCCTCTGCCTTGATCTTTGCGGCCTGTGCCCGATCCTCGTCAGTCACATCTTTTAGACTGAGGGATTGGATCTCCGGAGAGGGGAGAGATGATAGCGCCGTTGATGCCCGAGACAAAGGCGCAGAAGACGATGAATCACTCATATGATGAAGAGCTCACTAGGAAGTGTATATCGTGATCTGCAGCCCAGTGGTCATTAATGTACCTCAACCTCTGAAATTTTCTGAGAAAGGAAATTCTCGTCGGTGGCTTTATATCAACAGGCTAGAGCCTTAGACTGCCTTAGACAGTTGAGGTTAGGGATGTTCGATGAAGACTAAGATTCGCACACAAAGGAGCTCTATACTAACCAGAAAAAATAAGTACAATAACAGGACAGACAGCGTCACTATAAAGCAGGTATAAGGGTATGTGGTATCAGGATCGTTTCAAACTCTCGCTTAATGCTAATAAATGTGTCTAAAATAGAGTGCCAGTGAAAATGGTTGCGATGGGAGCGAATGTCGCTTATTGGCAGACGTTCAGGTTGAAGTACTTCCCAAGAGGAGGGTTGTGCTGGTAGGCATTGACATCCTGGCACCACCCGTTCAAGAATTGGTGCAAACTATGGACACGTAGGATTAGATCGCAACACCCCAAGAAACATAAAGACATACTAGTCGAGGTTGTTCTGCTCCCTGCAGTTACCGCCGTGGGCAGCAGCGGTTGCGTCGTCCTGTACAATTATCATCAACACCGGGATTCATAAAGTATGGCGATAAAATAAATACATAAGTCATCCCCTTGAACCAGCCATTATAATGACCAATGCAGGTGAGAAGGTCGCCGTCGTTGTCATTGAGCAGCTGTGAGAAGAACTTGGCACCAGCACCGATGTTGAAATCCTGGGCAGAAGTATGGAAATGATCAAGACGATGCATCTGAAATGATAGCGACATGACTTACAACGTCCTTGCAATCACCATTTGGAGCACCAACGCACTTGTCACTGGTGAGCTGCATTAAACCTTGCTCGCCAGCTCCACCGACGGTGCTCGGAATACACGAACTCTCCTGCATGGCAAAAGATGCGATGAGAATAGCAGGGACTATCGCTCAATGTCAGATGGAAACATAACAAGGACTTGATGAATGACACCGACTTCCATACTGGCTACCGTATTTCTCAAATATCGGAACGAAGTCCTTGCAATTTGTGAATGCAGAACCATCTTGGTATGCGACTGCTGACAAGTCAGCAGTAACGATATTCTGGATTGTCAGCACAGGTGGCTCCCATCCGCCACTATTAATCCCGCAGGTCAGGAAATCAATATGGCCATTCGGACCGCTCAATGCAGTGATTTCCTCTAGCAAAGATGTGTCATCAGCAACCATCCCTCCGTCACTTGCAATTCAGGAAAGTCGCACTTGTTGCACCGCTAGATCCACAACCGTTGGAAGAGACGACTTGGACAAGTCCACCTCCAGAGTTGTTGTTACCAGATCCGTTATCAGATGTCGGGGGCTGAGGAGCTGGTGAAGTTGGGGGTGGAGTCGGAGTCGATGTTGCAGTCAGAGTCGATGTTGCAGTCGGAGTCGATGTTGCAGTCGGAGCCGATGTTGCCGTCGAACCTGAAGCTGAGGTTGAATTTGCAAACGATGCAGGAGCTGACGGTGTAGGAGTTTCCGAGCTGACCTATACAGTGCGGTACAATAGCACGGGTGCAAAGAATTCCTAATAAGCTTCTCCGCAGACAACATTCAAATTCAAAACACGACTGACGGGTCTCGGCCTGCAGGTTTTGTTCCTCCGTAGCTTGGGTGCGTTAATACCAAACGCACCCTTGTTTCGAGCAGCAAGAGTGGCATGTCTACCCAGCACAGAAGGCTTCTCGAAGCTGTGTCCAGCTTGGACGGCGACGGCGACGGCGACGGTGGTGAGCACAGCAAGAAGTGACGCGGTGAGTTTCATTGCGCAGACTGACAGGAATAAACGAGTGGACTGTTTTAATGATAGGCAGAGATGAAAGGCGGCAGAACCAGTTCAACCGAGAAGATGAGTGAAGAGAAAGATGAGACAAACTTGAGTGAGCGGAAGACAAAAGAATATGTGACTATGTTGTATCACACATTATTACATATAGCTCGGCAAGCGAAGTGTTTGTGCTTCTGGGCCTTGTGGCGTAGTTTGGACCATCGCTCGGGACTAGCTTCGGGTGAGCAGGTGACCCTCATTGTTATTGTCGTTCTTCAGCAAAATTTGGCGGCGCTACATTCTGATTGCGTTCCGGTATTTAGAATCGCCCGACGACGATCTTGTATATATAGTATTAGCCCGACATGAGTCCCGGAGGCAACAGATACTCACATCGCAGGTCTTAGGTCTCCCAAGCTCAGTGACGCCGTCTTGGGTCTTGGAAGTGGTTCAACAGACCGGCTTAGAATCATGCGTTCCACCCTAGTAGGTGCGAAACAGAACATCTATTACGTGAAGGTGCGAGGCAATTCAAGACAACACACTGCACTGTTTTCGTAGGTAAGCTGAGCGCGTATTCAAGAATCAACAATTGTAACAGTTAACTTACAGCGCCGATTTTCGTTGCCTAAGAGGGACTCTGCTTCTCGTCACTTAATGCATGTCCATCGACATGGTACATCTCCATCTCAAGTTGTCTGGATTCCTCTTAGAGACGGTTGATGACTACTTATATATGACTCGAGTTCGAGCGCCTTTGCGCCACTATCTGTGGCTATGGTTTCTGATGTTCACTAGCACTGCTTGCCAACAGTTTCGACTGTCTGACTGTCGAGCCTAGTACGGTTCGGGTGCCTATGGCGGGACTGCTACTTATCTTTCACAGCAACCACTCGGTGCGATTTGATTGGTCGCATTCCGTGCACCCCATTTCCTATCTACACAGATGGTTTTCTACATCCTTCTGTGTGAGAGATCTCACGGCTTTGGATGGGTTCGTGCAACCTCATGGTGGGAGTTTCCAGTTTGATTTAGACATGTTCCTGATAATGGTTTGTTTCCACTGCTGACATCCATGTAGGCTCACATAGTATCCCTCAAGTGGAGCTCCTCTGTCGCCCATACAAGTCCTACCGTTGCTCTCGTGATCTCATCAGACTACTCCTTGGCAAGTGAGTTACTTCCCTGCCCAAGCAGGTTCTTGTGCTCCCGAACAGGGGTATTTTGCATCCCAGTGAATGAGGTGTTAGTTATAATTTGCTGCCCGGTACAGTGTATTCAAACTCGCACCTAATACACGCATCGTGTATAGCGTTTTTGTCCACTTCAGGTCGGTGCAACTCTCTCCACTCTATCTTGAACCGGATTCCGCGTGCTGTCGGAGCCTCGGAAAGGATCCTGGTGCTACAAGCAGTTTTGGCTTTGTTGCGTTCAGAGACACGAGAGAATATTACGTGGAAGGGTGTGGAGTTGAACAACCAGTGTTCAAACCCTTTTAAAACCCTCCGTCATAGTATTGGCCAGTGTGACTCCAACTAGATGCTGACAAAGGTGAGTGACAGAACCTTTGTTGAAAGCAATTTAAAATCTGACGCCAGAAAGCCGTCTCATCTCAAGGTGGTCTGACCTGGCAGGGAAGTTAATATATCGTACGTACATATTACGATTCGACAAGCACAAGTCAACGTTCTTGAAGTCTGGCTCATAACAACCAGGCCCCGAAACCCTGAGGGCATAAGTAATGACTTTCAGGTTCGTAGGGTAAACAACTGACCCAACCAGACGAGTCTTCCGTGCAGGCTCTCGGCGAATCAACCAGTTTAACAAGGTAACATCCCATTAGTGTACTATGTATGTAGGGCAATTCTATCTATGTAGTCTAGGGGGCCTGCCACACCTTTGAAATTGCGAATGCCCCAATTTGGGGGAGTTCCCCGTTGAATTGCCATTCTCGCCGGGTATTTTAGACGCACTTTCAGCGAAGATGGGAGACTGCTCTCCGTGGTGTGGATATAATCTCGTGAGGTGTCAACTGAAGGTCGTACTGAGGTAACGTTTTACACGTTATTGGGAGTTGTAGTACCTGTTTGATCAGAGGATGCGCGACGATAGGAATCATTTACCTGTAGAAGGACCACGTACATCATCAACTAAAACCACGTACTCGGAGCACCACCACCACAGGATAATGGAGCACTGCGATGGTCGCGGGACAACATGCCGACTCAATGTTGACTACGATATCGGCGGAAATTTTCTGCGATCATTGGATTATTGGCACGTTGACTCCACGTGTATTGTAAATGCACAGCTAGTACTAGTCATGTATGCACTAATTTTATTGCTCATGACAAGTTCTGGGGTCAGAAAACACATGGCGGACTAATGAAGCAGTACGCCGAGATCTACTGAGACCTCCGTGACGTAGATGGGCATTCGAGGAAGGGTGACTTGATAATTTCGACGGGCTGGCTGTATAGGACTGAGGAGTTGCGCAACTTGGAAGGCTTCCCCAATGGGACATTACAGGCCATGATGCATCAAGCCACTCTGGCAGGTGTCCGGTCTTAAGAGTCAAGGAGAGTCATGAGTCATGGAAATGACTGCGAGAAATTTGCTGCTTTGAGAAAATTAAGGATGAACTAATAAGACACATAGGGGCGCTATAGGAGGTCAGCTTCGTCGCTCAGGCCTCAGGATCCGATACAATAATAAGGAGACGAACAAGTCATCTTATCACGAGAATAACCCTGTGAATTCGGAGATCAGTTGAGTGTGAATTGTTTGACGTGGCATAACGAAACGGGCGGAGTGGGCGGACAAGGCGTTGTCTGTGTGGGTGAGGAAGAGCGGCGAATTTGAGTTACAGAATGGTAGGCAGCGCAGGAATTTCACTGCAGGGCAGTACTACCGGTGCGCAGTAATAGTATGAAAAACAACAACAAGTACTGCCACCGCCCCGATGACTCCATTGGGGATGGCGCAATCCCGACGATGAGGAAGGCGGGAAGCGTAGACCATAAACAGTGCTGTGGGAATACTAGTAGTTCTCAAGGTACAGGGAAATAAATTGCCCATTTACACACAGGTCTACAGCGAGCACATTCGGGTTTTGAAGATCTTCTAGGATATATACACAGGAACTAGAGAAGTACACTGGAGTGAGTACTGAAAGTCGAGGATAGGGAGACGGTGATTTCAGAAGTAACGGAAACTTGCGGATATGTAGCAAATATTGGGCGCGAACCTGATATGATATCTGAACACATGTTCATAGCAATTTTAGATCAACCAGGAGCTCAAGGATCCGGAGCTCGTCAGTAATAATTGTAGCTCGGACCATGTAGACAAATGTGAGTCAGTTATTGAGGCAGTGAGTCAGGGATTGGAGTCGGGAGTCGGGCAATGGAGTCGGGGAGTCGGGTACACGACGTGTCAAAGACCCCGAATGTAGGGTGTTCAGGGTCCTGATATACCCAGTGACTCCTTCAGCTTATAACGCCCGGCTCAAGCCTAAAACCATTCATCCTTCTCTGATTCTGAGTACTGCCAGGTACTGCCTCTCAACGACTATATCTAAGCTTTCCTCCAAATCTCCCGGATTCACCTACATTCACCTCATTTTTTGTGTTGTGTAGCCTTTTCGACAAGGCTATATAACTATCAGGATAGTCTAAAGTCACTTTAAGACTTTAGGCGTACTCCTGACTTTCAAGGAGTCACGATGTGCTCCTCAGTAATTCCGCGTCTTACCAGCCCGATCTCCGTAACCGTCTCTCAAGTCTGCAAACTTACTTTCAACTTCAAATTATCATCTGTAAACTCCATTAATGCTATCGCCAAGTCCTTCTAGATAATCCCGCTCAAGCTCGTTCTATCTGGCCTTCTAATATTTGCTCTCTCGTCTCGTGTCTTTAACTCTACTCAATTCTATGGTTCGCGCCGTCGCTCACTCATTGGCCCATCGAGGGCCACCAACAACAACGTCACATTCGCACACTCGGGTTCGCTGGCAACCCTATTATGCCAACATTTCCTCAGTTTCTTCCCGCCCCTCTCCTTCATATCTCATTACACCGGCTTCATCTGTATCTTCAATATCCCCTTCACCTCTATCAGTCTACGAGCAAGAACGCCCGCGAAATATTCAATTTCATCCTAGGGAATGCCAACTCCGCGACTCTCAGAAAACAAAATATGTAACTGGTTTAGTCGGTATGTTTAATTTCAGCTCCCATTTTTGGCTTCCAATCTGAATTTCGGCGTCCGTATCCGTCAATAGATCAAGCTGTAAAATCAATATGCGAAATATGGCATCCTCAAGACATCCCTTTCGTTTTCTTGACGTCTTCTCGTCCGACTGTTGCGACCCCTTCTACCGACTCCGTTATTGCATCCCTTCCAAGTACTTCACTGCGTAGGCGTAACACTCAACTCCCCTCTCCCATATCTCCAACGACACAGCCATCTCCCACGCCCGCCCCATGCATTCCAAATTCGTACTCACTCCATTCGCCCGAGATCCCCCTGACGCCCGGTTCGGGCGATCACACGCCGCGGTGCGACGTTGCGCCCATGAAAGGGTTTGTACACGAGGTGCTTCGTCGCTCTCGCACGTCAGGCAGCGTTCTGCAGACCGCGCTTTGTTACCTGGAAGCTATCCGCGCAAGGGTTCCAGAGCTAGTCACGCAGGAGAAGGAGCACTCTGGGTCTACTTGCGAAAAGGTGTCGGTTGAACGTATCGTTCAAGGTGAGGTCAGCGCTTTTAGCGCTGGCCTTGATGGACCTACCTCTTCCTCGGAAACATCGGCGGGCGATGACTTGCTCGATACTATCCGCATCAATCCTATTACACTCGAGGTCGAATCTTCGTTTTCAGAGCTGGGATTAGATGCTGACAAGGTTTCTCTGCACAAGCCTAAGCAGAGTAGCGGCTGTTTGACGCCTCTTCCTCCACTTCCCTCACCGCTTTTGTGCCCCCGCCGTACTTTCCTCGCGTCACTCATTCTTGCATCGAAGTTCATGCAAGATCGCTGTTACTCGAATCGTGCATGGGCTAAACTTTCGGGTCTTCCGCCACGAGAGATTGGCCGTTGCGAACGTGCGCTGGGTGAAGCGCTTGAGTGGCGCCTCTGGGTCGGCAAGTTGCCGGCAGCGCCAGCCGCTACCGGACGCGCTCTCACAAAGTGCAAGAGTGAAAGTAACATACTGCTTAGGAGCAATCCGAGAACGCAGTCCCTTACGGAGACTAGCCCCGTTGCATCACCACCGCCTTGCGCAGTGGGTTCACCTCTGGTAACAAGGCCTCGTGTGGGTCTCAGGCGGCACGCCACGCTACCCACACATGCATTCTATCGCGAGGACTCATGTATGGCGACAATTTCGTCTGCCGCTGAGACTTCGCTATGGATGCCAACTGCCGAACCGAGTCTGGGAATGGATAGCAGTCCAGCAAACTCCGAGATCAGTCCACCTACGCCTGGTCTCAGCTACTCGCCCACGCCCACAGAGTCATCGCTTGGAGATCGCACTATTCAGATGTCAAGTTTCATGGATATTTCGACGCCGCCGCCGCCGTCCTGTCAGTTCGCCGCTTTCTCGAGCGCGCAGAACGGCAAGATGTTGCAGCCGGCACCGATTCCGCTCATGTACTCGATGACGAACGATGCGTGCCAGAGTCACGACGTGGATCAGCCGTTTTTTGCAGCGGGTCTGTCGGCATCGAGCAACCAATCCTGGTCTTCAGTGTATGCTTTTTGACTGCTATCGCCAATGGACGCCCGTGTTCCCCGTACTAACCACTTCGGTCGATGCTTCTTATGCCTATGCTCTCTATCTTTCTGTTTTGTTCATACTACTTCTGTACATATAGTTTATCTGTCGCGTGTCCGAGTATGTGCTATGTCTTGTCGGTTTGAGAGCGCAGCGGCATTTGCTTAACTATGAACAATCTCGACCGTCCTCTTGTCTTCTTGTGTACTATTATAAACATACCCAATAGACTTGCTTTGAGCATCAACGGTTTCCGGACAAACTCTCGGTAACAGACTTGCTCGAGGGTGCAGCACTCGCCTCGACCCCAGGCGTCAAATGTAAGGAGCGATTACGAGTCTATTTCACCAGGCAATGTGACAGACTGACAGGTCAATTGAATTCGGCGATAACAGGACAGGGACATCTTACTTGCGGATGGACACCTGAGGGCTACTAGTAATCAATCACACGTAACTGTCGCAGGGAGATGTATATAAAACACGACATGGCTCCGCGGACGTCACAACAGAATATCGTACAACTTGATGTATCATCACACACTTCTTTCTTTGTCCCTGATAATGCCGCAATTCACCGATGGGAAGGACGTTGTGGCGCCTCGTGAAGCTCGGAATGATACTCGAAAAACTCCAACAGGTAGTCATCAGGATGGATGGCACGCCATGCATGTGGATGGCCGTCATTGTCAAAGGACGTTGTAAGATGATGGATAGCATGTAGCTTCCATCCAGATGATCCCTGACGATCAACATTAAAGGGGCAATGAATCAGGTCAATGTATGGCTCACCTCGTGGTGGATCCTGCCACAAAGGAAGCCGTAAGTCAGTGCAAACCCCAAGACGCAAAATTCCGAGCTATAATAGAATAGCACCGCACCTGACATGAATAAATCCCTCGCCCAGCTCATCATTAATAGCAGGAAGCCTCAGCTTCCCGAAGATAATGTGTCCGTAGCTTGCTTGTCCATTTCGGACTTGCGCGAGATCATCTCTCGAGAAACTGGTGAGTTCCTCGTCGCTTAGCCCCGCTGCTCTAGCCCACATTGAAGACTCATGGTGGATTTTCCAAGAGCGGCGTGACTTCTTGATCGACTCTTTGATCGCCTCGGCTACTTCATAAAGGGCGTTTTTTGCGTCTTCGCCAGGGGCGTGCGCGTCATCCAGAACGACTTGTTCTGCAGAAGCTGGCAAGAATTTGTAAGATGATTCAATTTTTTAATACTGAAAGTTAATCTACCCATCACAAGAAACGGCCACTTGAATGCAAGATGTGTGCGCTGCAAAGGTTTGACACGGAGCGGGACAGGAGTCTCAGTTCCACGTGGTTACTTGAGCTGGGGGAACGCCACGATTCCCACAAGACGGACAGTTTGACTTTCACGACCGGGGTTTGCCGTTTTGGCTTTGTCCGGGTGCATAAGTTAAGAACTGATCCGTGTTTCGTGTGTATTGTATGGGCAATGGGCGTCGGATTGTTCGGGGACATTAGATATAATGTTATATTCGTTTATCTAAAATTATAAGGACGGTGGGGTGTTACGAAGCGCGGAGATCAGCGCTCGCGCTCCCAAGAGCAGAAACTCGGGCTTCCTCCGTGACGGGATGACGAGGTCAGCCGACTAACAACTCAAAAGTCTCCCATGGATCTTTCGTCAGTGCCTGGTTGTCCTGAATGACGCCACGAATGAGATCAGGGGTAAGCGCCCCCGTCATCAATCTCTATCCCGACGTCTTCGAGCCTTAGTAGCGTCAACAGATCGCCTGTGCGACCGGATGCAACGTCCCGGTAGATGTCCGCAGTGCCCGCATATTCCCCCTCACGCACAACCGGTTGGAGCTGCCTTCTCAGCGGTAATTATCTAGAATTTCAGCTTCTTGGGGGGTTGAGGTAAGGCGGAAGACAATGTACCCCTGCCGAGAGGATGCTCCCGTGTTGGACGATTAATTCAAGATCCTTGCTTTCAAGACCATAATGTTTTATAAAATGAAAGTTGACAGCGAAGCCCATTTTTTCCATACAAGTGTGGTGGGACAACTGTCTCGAAGGCCCTGAGGTGAAAAGTTACACTGTGGCTACGTTATAGAGCGGCACGTACAAGATCTTCATCGTATTCTGCAGCTTCTAAGCTAAAGACCCTAGAAAGAACTCCGCCTGTAGTAACAACATCGCATTCTTACATAGGCGACGGTCAGTGCAGTGCCAATAAAAGACAAGTTGACAGAGATCGGTATCATGAGCCCCTCGGTGCTCGGAGAAGGCGAACCAGTGTCCGGAAGTGAATTGGGAGCCGAGTTCGTGCAACGTCGAATGTCGCGTAACATGGGTCCTGCCAGTGGTCTGACCGCCAAGATCGTCGTCATATTTCTTCGATAAATTGTCTCTTGCTGTATCCATTTAGCCCAATCCATACTAACAAAGCCCGTTTTGAGACTAGAAGTTGCCCGTGCGATGGGTACCCGCGACAGCTCCAACCGCCAGTACAGTCAAAAAAAATCTTGCACAGTTGATCGAGTCTGCCAGAGAAAGGAATGTGGATGCTACACCGGAATACTAGTCAGAAGGCAGTAGCATGGTGAAGCAACATAAGGGCAACCGCGACGGTCCCACCGTGAAGAACACCGATGTGTTTAATCGCAATGCACATAAGCTTCTGCGAAGCTTGAGTGGACCATATACTGTAGGCGCGTCAAAGGCTCGAGTGAGCCCGTCAAGCCAGGACCCTGTGATGCTCTCGGGGGATATTGTACACCGGTGGATATTTGATATTGTGAATTGAGACAGTGCGGCGACTGACATGAATGCCACTGTCAGGATGTGCATGACCCTGCAAAGTTCAAACACGAGTGTGGGCTTCTGATCGGTCCCGAGACGGCCCCAAAAGACGGAAGTGTACATGTCATGTCGCAAGTACCGCGGCATTGGCATCCAGACTCGCTGAGGTAAATGGATCAAATATGAACTGAAGAGACCTCGGCGACAGCAAAGTTCTCGGACTCGGACTTGACGTCAGGAATGACAGGGACAGGAAGGAGCTCCTTATACACGAGGTGGTACAACAGGATTTCTCGGACTTCCTTATCAGCCTCGGCCTTGGCAAGGTAAGTGATATGGCCCTCTTGCCACAGGAATTCATGAGTGCGAAGAATTGACAGTTATGAGGAAAATTAAAAAACGAGGAACCGACTCAAGCGGATGTTTGAAGTTGATCTCCCACCGGACGTCAATTTAAGTCTCTCGACTCTTGATGCGTCTAGCACAGTCTGCGAGCAAATACAGAGATAACGAGGACGGTAGAAGATAAAGCTTACAATAATACACAACGTTTTAGGTGTCGGGCAGACTCGATAGCGTGCAAGTGAGTACAAGACGCTGATGGGACATATCTTATAAGCGCTCACTCGCTTATACTTAAGCTCTAGGTTGAGTTTTATTAGGCTCAGAAGTACTCAAAGATGAAAGACAAATTGAAGGCAAAGCCAAAATTATTACCGGGAAACTCCGGTAGGTTAAATTAGTTTAGAACTCCGGTAGGATCCTCACAGGATCGCGACCCACGCCAACAGGCATCAAGGACACATAGCGAACACTCACTTTTTGTTCAGCGCTTATAGTCAAGTGTCCCAGCGATCCCTAGCAATTGTCAAATCAAAGGTACGTAATATTGTGGCAGTACTTACTGCAAGGTACGAATATTCCTAGTAATGCAAACTCAAATGTTGATGCTTAGTACACCAGAAAAAAGCATATTCATCCTCGAGTGCTCCGCCACTGTCCACAATCGACCATTCGACATTGTTGTCGAAATATATCATGCAGCCACCACCACTGGTGGTGCAGTACGTGTTCTCAGATCAGTGTCCCAAGCTGCATCGCATTTTAAAACTATCCCGCCTTATCCGCGACCTGCGTACAATACCCCTCGAAATAATCGCCCTGCTGGTCGGACCTGGTCCACAGTTGTCAGTCACTAATGACGGCAAAATGTCATGATTTTCGTTTTAGGTGAACTCAGTATCGACGAATTTCGAACCTTACGATGCCCTACTATGCCTCGGTGTGTGTTGCCTTGGCGAATCGAGAAGGGGACAATCGCCAGGACCCATCTTCCGCCACCTCCAACGATACTGACATGACCGCGGAGTTACAGAGGAATGTCAGTGCTGGTGTGAAAAATACTTCAAGTTCTCCCAGCCCGCGGTGGCGGAAATGGAGATGATTCCACACATCCTTACGGAGAGCGTACGGAAAGCCAGTAGGTAAAGAATGATCTTCAGTTACTTCTATCATTTCACGTAGTATGACCGAGAGTGCGCACATGATAATTTCAGAACTCTTAAAGTTAATGCCCATTACTTATGTAATAGTGGATCAGTAGTTCCAGGACTCAGATCAAAGAGACTATGTCGTTGTGCACGTGTACCCGAAATTGCTGTGCGCTTTCTGTAGACAAGCGTCTATATCAATGTTTACGCCTTCAGTGACCATCAAAACGACGGGCGCAACCCTCTCTTCCCCCCACGCCGTTGTCACCGCCGGGATCTCCAACCTTACACAACCTTAAATTCGACGTGAGTCTGTGTTGTTGATCAAGAGTCTAATAATACCCGATCTATCCATCAGTTGAGGGCCTGGGAGACAGATCCTCTGTGGACCGCCGAATCTTTTGCGTGGACTCTAAGTGACAGTGTGGGCAATGGGAGAATAGAAATTATCAACAATTGTACGTGATCTGTATACCTATGAGAAGGGAGGGCATAACACTGCCCCTTGCCTGAGAATCCTCGTTGAACGACTTGGGTGTTCAGTGATGATATTCTTGGGCAACTGTCATTCCACGTCGACGATTACTGGTGCGGACACTTGGGGGGGCGCAGTAACAGCACCTCCGACTTGAGTTTCTCGGTACCTTATTTTGATACCAAGATCGGTATTCAGCCTCATTTTGATGTGATGTCAGGTCTTTAATTGGATGGTAGGTTTCAGCGTCTTTATTATTATCATATCTGGAAGATCATGCAATCATGCGAGCTATTCAATTGTTTTGGTCACCCCGAAATTGAGCGGTGTTTGCTTCATTGATTGAGTATTACTATGATGTTCCACATTCGTGCTTCTGATATATGACATCCTGGACCACATGTATTGACCCCCGTCCCGTGAACGGTCAATCATGCCATGTGTTGTTGAAACGTGTTGTCCTGAAAGGCAACGATCGGGTGCGCCGTCAGCATAAGTTTCTGGGCTTTAGTAATTGAGCAGCAGTCTGCCCTTTACGGCCCGTAGAAAAGTGTCAAGATAGTGTCACAGTGCGCAGTTTGGCACCTGGTCTGCTTAACACTGTGCAAGAAAACCAATGGTGCTGTACTTTGAGGAGCGCCGGTGTTCTGCACTTCATCGGACACATGCTTCAAAGCCGCGGGAGCGGTGGAGATTAGAAACAGGACGGGAAATGCTGGAATAGACAACACATGTACGTGAAGGGTCAGAAATGTCGACTTGCGGGGACCTGGCAGACGTTTACAGTATAAGGTGTGGAACTTTACATACAGTTATAGGTCATAGAAAGCAGTTGGACGGGTTGTCATTCACATGTAGAATTCCTCATTACGGTATGGTGAGGACGTTGTACGGAGACTGGAAAGAATTTAAGTGATAAAATGGGCTGGATTAACTCAAAGTTTATGCTCAGTCTTACCACGCGATGTGTCACTTGGATATAACTACCTTGATGGAATAGAAGTATTTAAAAGGATCGACCACATGTTTAGAATGTATCCGGTTGTGATGGCCGACGAATTTCCTTAAATGGAGTAGCGCATCAATCAAATTTGGAGTTGCAAGCAGTTGTCGAGGTGCATAACAAGCGCCTTGCGGTCATTTGAACAAAGAGATCAATATCCAATTCAGGTAATTGGATCGTCGAATTTGTAGTAAAAAAATGACCGGTACCTCTAAGGTTTAGGGCCGACTGAAGACTTCGGCCATGAATTGAATTCTTTAATTCCTGAAATCGCGGCCAAGACACGGCCTCAAAATTATTGTTTATCAATGCACCCTTGCAGCGTGGTCTATAGTGTATTCGAAGAGATCGCCCGCTCCCCCAATCTGCTCCTCGTTTTTTTTTCTGATTTTTCCCACCTATTTACAACAACACGCAAAGAAACATGATGCGCAAGTGATGTGTGGAAATTGATTAAAAAATCCCCACCTTCCCTATACGAAATTTGTTATGGCAGTCTCAAAAATGCAGTTACGACGCACCACGACCCTTAGATCAGAATTTAGTGATTTAGGCCGATTTCCCGGGTCCGTGACAATGCTGTCGTCCCCGTCCATTTTCCACCCCTTCAACCTTCTCTGCTTCTTACTTCGAACGAGATTCAGTTATATAAAGCGATGAAGGATCTTCCTCACGAAAATCTACCTCCCATACTTCCTATTCATCGTATGGCGGAAAGCATCGCGTAGTCAGTTCAATTCTTATATTATATTTCGGTACTCAACCTAACATCTTTTTACAGCTCCTCCACCCCTAACGCTTACATCCCCCCCGCCTCTTATTATCCTCCTACCGCTCACGCTCCTAGCCATGGTCACGTTGTAGTACCCCAGCCACGCCAAGAGCCCCAGCAAAGGAAGCGGCCCAAGTATACAAGGAGCAAGACTGGTTGCATGACATGTCGAGTCAAAAAAATAAAGGTATGCCACTCCATACATCATCCAAATCGAACAAGTATTAAATGCATCATTGCCCAACTCAGTGTGACGAGGCAAAGCCTAATTGCATGCGATGCACTCATGGGCAGCGTGACGTGAGCCTCGTTCTGTAGTCCGAAAAATAAATCTAACAGTATTGCAGTGCACATGGCCAGAAGGTGTTCCTGCCCGCAAGAAATCAACGTCCCGGAAAGATAGTATCGACGGGCGCCCATCCACTGCCGACTCGTCAGGATTATCAGAGACCTCAACACCTCCCACTCGAGACAGCACGCCTCCGAAACCTCGCGTATCTAACGACTACAACCAACCTCCAATGTCCCGTCGCCACAGGCATGTGCATCGCTCGTGATAGATATTATTTAATGACCATAAATCTCTTTCAGTGATGTTTTCGCTCCATTACCTCAAGTAAAATACGAGGAGGACCCGAATCTCAGGCTCGCGCCAGAGCCCACTTCTGCGCGACGGCAGTTGTAAGTCTGGAAGTTGTTATTGATTCCGTTCTGTCGTAACAAATATACAGGGCTCCCCAAGGTTATCCTGTGCATCCAAATCAGAATTCCAATGTTTTATCTATGATATCCGAGATGCACCCATACCCTCCTCAACGATACGACTCTGCTTACGTTAATCAAGCCTCTCATTTACATCCAGCAGCTCCCTCACGACTCATTCCCCATCATCACTCTCAGCACCATGTTAATATGCGTTCGATGAACCAGCAACCAGCAAACCCTCAGCACTGGAACCAACCTCACATGATGACAAGTGTAAACCCCATGGATTCTTTTGTAGGCGTCCCTCCGAAATGCTACTCTTATTATACTGACCAGATGTCTGGTTCAGTTCCCACACCCCCAGGAGAGGAACTTGGTGGCGCCTTCGTCTAACGATCATCACCCTAGATACCCATAAGATTGATGTTTTTTCCCTTTATTTTTCTTAAAGATCCGTCATGACTTTCATATTTGAGCATCATTATGACATATGGTCATCCCCGCTGAGAACCCAATTGTCACTTCTAATATTCTGCTTGTTTTGGACTGGCCTCTAGGATCTGATCCTGCGATCGATGTTCGTCAGTCTTAGAATGATGTGAGGCAGCGAGGACTTGAGGACTTGCGCGCACTCGTACTAAATGGATTCGGGGCAGTCGCTGGCACAAACCTGCACGACCTCTCGAGGCGCAGAGAGCGGCGCTTCATTGACCGCTTCCTGAGCTATGTCACTGATAGCCGTGAGTGATATGATTGAACGATGAATGATTTTAATTGCTAAACCGTTCGATCGTCTTATGTCATTGACTCGGAAGCAGAGTTTTTGGAGGGCGAAACTTGGCAATATATATAAGTATACTAACACTCCGCCGTTGGCTTCGATGACTGTAACTTCATCGTGAGGTATGCATGATGATCCTGAAGAGGTTATACTCTGTACTTGGCCATCAAGGCAGGCTATGTCCCACGCCGAAGTCTCCGCATGTCGTCACGGTTGTGCGCATGGCACTTGTCGTAGGTCAACATTTCGATCCATCACATTCTTACCCAGCGTTCAGCACCAAAATCTGTTGGCTGGCAGGGCATCTCTACTACCCCTTGTATCGCATTGAAAATTCCACGTCCTGTGCTAGCCCATAATTTGCTTGTGAATGAAAAAGGCATTATCGTCTCCCTCGCGGCGCCAGTTACACCTTTGACATCATATACCTCACCCAAACGAAGCCGCAAGTAACCGTCAGACTGAAAATTACACGCTTCGCAATACACCAACGCGGATGACGAGAGCAACATCGTACTTGTACCATGATTGCGGTGAGCACCGTGAAGAGACTTTGGGCTGCGAAGGGTTAGTCTCAGAAATCACAGCATCTTGTGGTCGTAACTTGCAACAGGAGGTGGCAGCATGTACTAACCAGCTTTCGAGGAGTCTGTTGCAAACCCCTAGTCTGTAGCCGAAGTTGTTTGGCTGTGTAAGTATTATATTAATGTCGATACATTTTGCTCAATACATTTGCCTTGTGTCAGCGAGAACACTTTCTTGGGTTTCGACCAGGTCATCATTTGCCCAGCGAATGCGTCGCGACGTTGTTGAAGTGCAGAACGTCAGCACAGCACGGCGTTACGGTGCAAAGCGGGTCAATTTACATGTTGCCCGACGCGCGCGCCCACATTGAATCATTTGATTAAAGTGGCGCAAATCGCGCCTAGGTCTTCCATCCCGATCAGGCATGGGCGAACATAAATTCTGCAGAACATTTGCCAGCAAGAAACTTTAATCAGATTCATAAAGAAATGGGGGTCGCATCAGTCAAACTAATGACGGCGTTGATTTCCCTTGAAGTGACCTCAAATTCAGGGAGCACCCTGATCCCTTTGCAAGCGACTTGGTATCTACACAGATTTTCAGGGTCTCCTTATGCTTCCAGCACAGTCCAGTCGAAAAATTATGGGAGTTGCGGGTAGGCTGAAGCACCTTAGACATGCTTTGATGGAAAACACGCTACTTGAATCACTGCTGAAGACGTCAACATGACACACGATTTGACAACTTAATATGACTATAAACCCTGATCAAGTTCACGAACCTCAGGGCTGTATCACCCGTTAGGTCTCCGGACGCGACCGCGAACCAGTGTACATTTCGTCATCGACGTCACAGCATCTGACCAGAAATGTATCTAGTGGGGGGACAGTGCGATAAACAGAAAACAAACGGACCAAGGTTTAATTATTTCCACTGTACCAGGTTTGCTGGTTCAATGGTGCGTGGTGCGATCTAACGGCGTCACTAGCTCAGCACGTTCAGTTCCGGGCTTTCATGACAATACGTCAGTGTGTCCCAGGTGAACCTTGTTCAAATCACTTCTACCTATGTCAGGATTCCTTATATCATCCTCTTGACAATTAAATTCATGCACTAACCAGAAGAACGTTCCGACGTGGTATATCAAAGCAGAATGAAATCAGCTTTTATCTCTGAGCTCTTGCGCAAGCACAGTAATTGATGGTGCCCACATTGGTTCTGCGATGATTGTTATAAAAGGCCAACTGCGAATCTGTCTTACTTGACTGTTTCTTGCGACAAAGCGGAGACACTCTGTACTCGTACGACTGTTCTACACTCCAAAACAGCAGGACTGAACCAGCCAATCTGTCGGAAGATGCTTCGAAGATGCCGTGTAAATGCAGGATCGGACGTAGTTACACGAGGCCGTTCCCGTTGTATTTGATAGGTACTAACCTGAACAGTTGATACGCACTATTGCTATAACGGCTCGCTGTGAAATACCTTCACGAGTCCACCAACGTTCTGATAATTGATGAAATTCATGACATTTGGATGTTATACCCAGCGAGAAAGATTCAGTGCCCCCATCGACTTATGAGATCCACGTACCTCCATTAGGGCGCGAAGAACGAACGAGATGACCTGGGCAAAGGTAAATATCAATGACCCTCGAACGTGGGTAACGACGGAGTGGATACTCGGGTTTGCAGTGGAACAAACACACGAGACACCCCAATACTTGTTCAATGTATGTGAGAGACTGCGCCTTCGGATGTATCGAGACCGCACCATAGAATCTCTACCACTACGTGCAGTTGTGACTAGTACAAAGGCATGCCACCACTCAATCTGAGGAACCATGCAAGATGGTCGTTTCTTTGCTGCTGCCTGGGCTATACACTGCGGAAGGGTTTGGTTCTAGTAAATTCTGGGCTGCGGCGGGGCTTACCTGCAATAGCAAACTGCTAGAAACCCCAGTAGCAGGTGTAGCTTTCGGCTCTGACCCATTGAACTGTGGTTCGTTATTTGCGAAAGGAGCGTCGAAGGTCCTATACTAAAGTAATTCGGTCACGTGCTTTTGACAAATTATATAAGCAAACCAATCAAGCTTGCCATCACTAATGCATTCTCGCAACACAGGCGTGGGGCGCAGGCTGCGCAGCTGTATTTGTCTCCAGTGATAAAGCTATATGGGGTATGATCAAACCCAGCTTGATGCTCCAGCGCTCGGGCTTCATGGATCTTTAAGTTCACGCACGTGAATCTTCCAATGTCGTATGTTCACAATCTCCATCGAAACTGACTACATATAAATCCTGTGCATGCAGCTTTCCGACCAGCCTTGTCCGAGTCAAGGATCATTCGACCACGACGCCTTTCAGGTAATATAGCTCCTTATCCCGTTGCGTCAGTGTAATTCGAGGCTAACATATGTTTTATCAAACAAGGACAAATTTGTTCCTGCAATGCGTGCCTGCAACGGAATTCACAGAGAATGGCACGTTTGCATTTCACAGAACCCTCCTCCACACTCCGGGGACCGTGGGAGTCGGGGAAGAAGGAACGACTCTCGTAGCATAGTCAGCCAATCAAAATCGTTCCTTCTATATGGTCTGACTAGGGGGGCGGGAGACTAGTGCGTCTAGCACGTTAGGTGGCGCACCCACATACGCAAAAAGCCGAGCAAGGTTTGAAACATGTAGCAAATGTGCTTTATTTATAAGCAATCATTGTCTCCCAGACTCCCCCACCCTAGAACGTCCCGTACACTTTCAACGCTGAAAAGCATCAGGCGCACATTGTATATCAAGCATGAGCTGTCCTGGACTGTAACAGTGGATCGATCCTGGAAGGCAAGCCTACGGGCTCGTTCGCCGAGATTGATGGCATCAGGGCCTATTTGGCCTCCAGCACGGAGAATGCCAACGGGCGTCAGGGTGGTCGCGCGATCATCCTCCTTAGCGATGCTTTTGGCTTACCGCTCGTAAACTCACATCTCTTAGCGGACAAATTTTCGAAGGAACTCTCTTGTGACGTCTGGATCCCGGACCTTTTTAATGGTACTTAATTTCTATTTGCAGAGCGTCATAAGTTTCCTAACAGAACGTATTAAGGAAAGCCGCTTTTTGACGTGGATGGGATGGCAGAGGACCTCATGCCGAAGCAGCCCCGCACATGGCCTCTCTGGGACAAGATAAGGTTCCTCTTCACGATTCTACTGCCGCGCAGTGGAGTTATGTTTCGGAGTCGACCGTCAGTTGTTGATCCGAGAACCACTGCTGTGAGGATACTACGGTTTTTATTGACAGGGCCGTCCTGATTTCTTCGCAGTTCATCAAGAGGGTTCGCGAGCAGCGGAAATATGACAAAGTTGGTGCTGTCGGGTAAGTGTCGCTGCTTTTGAACGAGGTATCTCATATTACTCAAGAAAATACCAAGATATTGTTTTGGAGGATCTCTCGGTGTGAGACTGGCCCCACTCAATATTTTTGATAGCTTAGTAGTTTGCCACCCTGGAGCGGTCTCTGAGGCCGAGATTAAGGCAATCAATGTGGGACCCTCGGTTTTTCCCTTTCATGGTGAGAGCTGACATAGATTCCATCCCCAGATCCCGACTTCCTGGGTGTGTGCCGAAGGTCGGAGCATGTTTGGAGAAAGAGAGGCGTTACGCTAATTCCGTGATTCTACTATGACAGATGACATGGCTTTTGTTCCTGCTATCCGCAACAAGGCTGAAGCGCTGTTCGTGGCTCGTAAAGGGAAGGATGATTTCGTCGATTATGAGTTCATCGATTATAAAGGTTTGCACTGTTCAATTTACGGCTGCTGTACAGTCCTTCTCACCTTGCTTTATCAGGTACCGTTCACGGATTTGCCTGTCGGCCTCGTTTAGACTTCCCCGATGTCAAGGAGGCCTTTGAGGGGTCTATCGATCAGACCCTGAAGTGGTTTGAGCAAACACTTGTGGTGACCTAGGAGGCCTCAACAGTGACATGATGTTCTACGATTTCCTGCTCAGAGTTTCGCACTTATACCCCCTTAGCGTTGTCGTCTTCCGAATCCGAGTCATGTCACTATCTTGTCGCTATCCCTTCTTTAAGTGAAGTGACAATATAATGAGACAAAAATGATTGAGGAGATTCTAGAGTCCTAGCGATATGTATTAGAATACTCTCAACAATTGAGACGGTCAATCGTGGGTTCCCCTTCTGTGACGTTTCGATTAGCCTGAGGTGCCTCTCTACTCTGGGACCTTGGTTAAGTCCAACTAATATCCACAATGCCATGATAGTGTTTCCCGCAGTGGGACCACTTCTGCGCTAGGGTCTGCCAGGTACCATAATGGCGAGTCCGAATGGTACGGTATTACGCAACGTTCGAAGCTACCAGTGAAAGCAGGCCCTAGGAACGACTGTCTTCCTTCTATTATTGAGTCTGTCAACGGGAAACCACTTACCCCTCCCCCAAAGCGCTCGGCTCGCCCGGTAAACCATGACCTCCAGAATTATTATTATTCTCATTACCCCTGGATTTACCTAGTGACCTAGTTTTCCCTTCCCCGCTGTCCTCCACAACGAGATCCTAATGGGCATACCCGGTAGTGACCGCACTGTCTGGGTGCGTCCTTTGGCCTTAGCACCTGCATGCATATGGTAGATCTGATCATCGTGACAATTATTATTATTGCAGACCTTGCAAATTCCACCTTCGACTGCTTCTTGAAAGTTGTTCACTAACTTTTAAACTAGGTGCTTAAGACGCGGCAGCACCAAACTATAAAGCAAGCTACAACGTGCACACGAGTTAATAGGACCAGATATACAACATCAATCAAGCATATAATCGGAGTCCATTCCTTTCTGTGCTGTGCGATGGTATAGTAACTGTATGATGGTAAAGATGTACAGAGGGAGGTGTGAGTGAGTGCAAAAGAAGCACAGTAACAAAGGGGATGCAATGAAGAAACAAGATATATCACGATGGCGACGAAGCACTTTAAGCGAACATTGAAAACAAGCAGATGAATCTATGGCGTTCTGTCAACGGCACCGCGACTTGAAGGTGGTCTCGAATTTCTGATAAAGATAAGTTTCAGTAATCATTGATACCTAGGTCGAACGATCTTACGCTTCCCTGGTGGGTTTGGGCCAGTCCCAGACTTCACTGATCCAGCGAGCCATAGGGACTTCTCGCTTCATGGCGGTGGTGATCCAGGGATGAGATAGCATTCCTCCCGGTGTAGGGCGAGTTTGATGGTCAATAATCAAGCTGCGGTAAACATAAATATGACGACACGTAAAAGGAGACTGAGTGAGAGCTTACGTCTGTCGAATAAAATCTTTCATGTCATCACTCCATACAATGCCATGGGAACCTTCTTCGTCGGTCAGCTGAGGTGGCTGGAGAGCGATTCTGATTTAAGCAAGATTCAAATGCAAGTTCCAAGTACTGACCTGTCCCTGGGTGATATAGACAATTAATTCGATAGAGGTGAGGTCATCAGGGAATGGGTATCGATTTTGTACAAGTTCCAAGAGAGTGATTCCGGTGGACCAGACGTCAGCTCGAATACTATATTCCTTTCCGCTAATGCGTTCCGGCTACAAGGATCATCAGAGATGATGGATGCGTGATCAAGTAACGAACGTACAGCCATATAGAAACTTGTGCCCGTAAAGGTTCCGGCCATAGAGCGAACAAGCTCTCCGGAGACACCAAAATCACAGAGACGAACGACACCTTCACCAGTTAGCAGAATATTGGACGGTTTGATGTCTCGATGGATGGTTTTGAGCGAATGAAGATAGCTCAGGCCTTGCAAAACCTGGTGAATACATGAATATGACTAAAATAAAAAGAAACTTCAATAATTACCCCCTCGGCTATACGTCCAGCCACTCTTTCACTGACACGCGCGTTCTTATCTTTGATGCGCTTTCCAATGGCTTCTAAGCTACCGCCAGCGCATAGTTCCATCATGACTTTGACTTCACTAGACGATGGAGACATATAAGCGCCATAGAAACGGATTATGTTGTGGTGTTTGGATGTCGCAGAGATTGACAACTCGCGTTCGAGCTGTTTTAAAGGCGCCTCGCGAGTGGTAATTGTCTTGCGGGCCAAGATGAAGTTGTTACGTCGATCTCTGACTTTATGAACAGCTCCACCCTGACCTTCGCCAAGTCGCGAAAGTTCTTCTAAAACAGCGTCCGACCATTTAGTAGAGCTATAAATGGTCGAAGTCTCTTCCGTAGGTGTATAGGACTCGATAGTGGTCCTGTCAAATTCAGCAATTAGCTGAGCAATGCTGTTGTCGCTACCATCGGGCTCGGGAGCACGTGGTGTTTGCAAAGTCAAGAAAGGCCGGACGGTTGCGTTGCCTGGGTTTTCACCATCCAATCCAGGCGGGATAGATGCAGGACCTTCATAATAAGCTGCACTGCTGCTACCACCATCGAGAGCGATTGGCAGATAAAGCTTGGGTCTGGATTGATTTGGCCTTGAAGTTGCTCCAGGAAGCTGGGGACGCGATGGACCTGGAGAAGAGCCCAATGGGGGAGATGATGAAGTAGATGTAGGGTGTAAAGATGACAGATCTTGGGGTATTTTACGAATTGCTAGTGGACGAGTCTCTGGTAGGATGAGCGGTGGTAATGGCGACTGTGAGCGGGGAGCCTTGCGTGGTCCCAAAGGACGAGAATGAGTTTGATGCATTGCTGAGTGACGATAAACGCACGCGAACAAAGCGTAGTCAGTGAGAGAAGAGGAGGACTGCCCATTACAACTCTTTCATTCAGTTCGAAATGATATATTCATAGTTTACTCAAAACACAACGGCACTGTAGCCAAGTGGTTACGGCGTTACGTTTAGGTCAAAGAGCCAATCCGTAATGGGAAACCTCGCGAGTTCGAATCTCGTCAGTGTCATTTTTTTTTCACTTGCATTTTTCATTTACGGTTGTTGTGGTCTTCGATCAATCGGTCGATCACTTGTGGACACATATGCCACCGTCTACAGCAAACTAGTCCACAGCGAATGACGGTAAAAGACTTGTAAAAAGCCCAATTTTAAAATTGTACTATCTTTATGTCTCCCTCCCGTTCCGACCAAGGTACAAACCCATGCACTCCCACCCTACCATCTCCCTCGAAATCTCGCCGTCGTCCAGTGCCACTACGGCTGAATAGCATTGGAGTTGATCCAAGCCTTTTGGTCGGCAAGGTATTGATGAAACTCAGCCGTTCTTCAAAACACCCTACTTTAACCCTTGACTTCTCCGACAACACTACATTTCAAGTTCTTGTTGACGGATATGACCCTGTTCATAGGTATGTCTAACCACTTGCCCTCATATCAAGAAGTACTGAATAATGTACCCAGAGGCCTCCCAAAAGAACTTGAAATGGACTCGTCTCTAGAGCAGCTTCTCAGTACACCTACTGGGCAAGCGGTCGTAGAGTGGACAATCGAAGATTGCGCCCTCATAACCTTGACAGACAAGGCATTCGAGTCTAGAGAGAAGGAACAACGGTGGGACCAGAATCATACCGGAGTCGCATTTCGCTTCTCTAAAGACCGGATGTGGCATTGCGTCTGGGCAACATTGACTGATCATCACGACGGCACATGTGTTTTTCGCAGCTACGACGATGTCTACGTTGATCAACTACATCGTTCTCCTCGGAAACGTCGTGCACACGTACCTGACTCACCCATAAATCTTCGCTGACTTATATGTGACCACCGCATCCATGAAGTCCCCCTTAGCATGAGATTTCCAGAATCAAGGATATTTACTTCCACACATGGATCTTGCATCTGTACCACCATTGTATATCATCTATGCCATTGGACTACGCACCGTGTACAATTTCAAGGATGGTGATCATCTCATAGAGTCCAGGCCTCAGGGACGTGTGCGTGCCTAGCGCAGAAATTTTAGGAGGTAAATAAAGTGTAGTTGCCAGTGTGCACCAGAATGAAACGTCAATCACAAGGCAAGCACAGTCTCAGTGGGTGGCCATTCTCATGAGGCTATGTTCGATCTGCCATGCACACAGTTGCAAGTTGCAACTGTAGCCATACGACGGATTCTGCGCCCATGATCACACTATACCATCCGCGGCGCCTGCTGGATCATCCCCCTTGTGGAGACTGACCAATGACGTTACTGTGTGCGATAGGAACCGCTTTGTAAATATTTGAAAATTGCTATAGGCTGCATGAACCATTTTTGCTATCAGGATTAGTACCCGCTCGAAAAGTCGATCGAGCAGATACCTAAAAAGCTATCTGACCTCCACTCAGTAAGAGGGAACCGACATTCATGCGGTGACAAAATACATGACCAGTCCATGCAAACAACTGGACAAGAAGTGCGTTATCAGTAACGGACGGTACTCCCAGTTATCTCCATCATCCAGATAAGTAAAACTACCTATCATCAGGGACCGGACGAGGCAGTGTGTTAACGCCAGCAAATATATAAGTGTTGAGGTATCTCATGGACACGAGCGTAGTGGGTGCCACAAAGCGGAATGCGCGGAAATCGCTGACTTGAAAAAGGTTCCAGCGTGAAAATTACAACAAGGAACACTCATCGTGAGATGGATCGCAGAGTGATGCCAGCTTTGGGGTATAAGGTTTACCCCTGCTTTTCGGAGCACGTCATACGAGCAGTGTACTAGCAGACGCTACTGATAAGCCGGCGGCAATGTACCTGTTATACAACATCAGTTGTGTCTGGGCTTAGTGGACGTAAGGCATGGGAGCAAAACCGGAAAGACGGATGGCCACAATTAGTTGGTTGGATAGACAATATGACGAAACAGAAAGGGAACTTGAAATCGACATACTGACAGGGGAAAAGGACACTGCACTATGGAATTTCAGTAACGCCGAGGGTTCAATCGACTTATGTATCTGTGGTGGTAGCCAAACGTAGAAGTATCTGACCGCGCACTGTTTGGGCTGTGCTTCTCTAATATGCAGCTGATTCAATTCCATGACAACGACTATAGTCACAAAACGAAGGCAGTATTGAAGCCTGCGATTGCAACAGGTGGCAAGCCATGGGTGCAGAATATGGGTGACCGAATCAGTTTAAAATATTTAATTAACAATACGTACGTACGGAATGAACTTGACTCAGCTGAGTGCACAAATATACAAAATGCTTGTTCCGGCGAGGACACAAGACCATGAGACCCTGGTGAGCCCTGGCATGTTCGTAGATGTCCGGTGTCAAACAAGTGGGATGATAATTGGCCCAGATAGACCCATCGGTAATTTGTATATATGCCCAGACTGCTTGCGTGGCTCTCAGTTCGGAAATGGTATGGGGGGACCACAAGGCTACTAAGTATAACCATAATGTTTGAGAGCTTCAAGCTCTGGCTTGGCTGCTTCAAGGTTGTGGATGCATCCTAATGAGGAATATTCCCACGATTGTTGCTTTATCCAAACCACCAAACGTCTAGCCTTCTTCTAACTTAGTGGATCAAGTCTTCCAAAATAATCTGTCACTTTCATGTCAAATCCACCGGCTTCATCTTTGTCCTCACGTGTTACTTTTGCGTGCTTGACCCATAGAAACCTGGGTACGGTCAAGAAACTCAATTCGGTCTTGTTTCCCATCAAGTACAGCGACAAATTCTATCAGGACATACTAGCACCAGAGGTCGAAGACTTCTGTCAGCTCAGTCCGTCTTGTTCTTTCAAGCGTTTACCAACTAAACGTGGACTAACTTCTTTTAGTCTATTACAATGATGTCCCTGTAGGCAATGTTTGCTGCAGATTGGAAAACAAAGATCTGTATCTCATGACTATGGGCGTCCTGGCAGTAAGTTATCCCGCTGTCAGTTGTAGCACCATGTGCAGACCATTCCAAGCCCTATCGCTCCAAACAGCTTGGTTCTCAGGCCCTGATGCGTGTCATCAAGGCCGCTGCCTCTCACTCAAAGCCCAAAATCGGACGTATATACCTTCACGTACAAGTCTCGAACACTGACGCCAAGAGGTTCTACGAGAGACACGGCTTCAAAGAAGTAGGTATCAAGGAGGACTACTACAAGAAGATCACTCCCCGGGATGCGTGGATATTAGAGCGGATCATCGAATCGGAAGACAAGCAGGACCAGGAGAAGCCTCAATCGTAAACAATGTACCCACTGCTTCGATCTCTGACTATACTGTGAATGGTAACTTTCATTTAACAGATGCATAAATATGTTAACATGTTACATTGCAGTTTCACTATGCAGAACTCCTTTCAGTACAAATTCTCCTGCATCGATGTCGAATATATGATTAATATGTGAAGTAAATTGCATTCGAGCGATTGGTGATTCTATACCATCAAGTTAGCATTGCAACACGGCATGAAACAAGTTACTAACGAAAGTGCCGAAACAGTGTCATTTCAACGCGCATCTTCGTCATATCCACAATGTTTCACGAGCTGGTCAAATGAATGAGCTCATGATCTTCAAAGGGAAAAAATTCTGCGATGGTACCTGGTGCCTTTTCAGTGCATCTTTCCTTGTGAATGTCTTTCCACAGCCTCCGTTGCACAAGAACGGTTTCTCTCCCGAGTGTGTATCTCTGTGTCGCTTCAAATCATGTTGCCGGTTAAACGACAGAGCACACATGTCGCAGGAGAATGGTCGTGTTGGGGATGCTGGGTATTGCACCGTTGGCGCCATCTGCCCATCGATGACGTATGACTGCGTGGCATTCGGCAAGATAGGGCTGCGCGAAGATACCGCCGGTGGATATATCTGATTCGGCGAATGAGCCGGAGGCTGGCGCACGGGGTATTCTTGTGGTGGATGCATATGTCTTTGTTGATTGTATGGACTGACAGCAGGGTTTGGGGGATAAGGTTGTGATGGTGCAGCGGTAGAATTATTTGCTGCGTAGTGTGTACTCGATGGTACCATGCCAGTCATTGCATAAGGTGAAGATGAGGCAGGGTGCGTGGTCATATAATTGCTCGGTGCCGCCTGATAGCCATGCTGAGTTTGTTGATAGGAAGATGATTGGCGAGGGGGCTGCTGACCGTTAGGTAGCCATTGGGTACCGCGCGGAGGCGGATTAGGGAGGAATGTGTAGTTGTGGCGATCGCTCATGATGTTGATGCTTGACTGAGCAGGATTCGGAATGTGGGCGAATGTTGTAACAAACACAGGGTTCATATGCATTTTCGGAGCCACCCATGTTTGTGAGTGTACGGTATCTTTGCCGCGTCTCCGTCGGTGACAGAGGCCTAACGGCGTAATTGTGGTCCTCACAGATCTTGCTATGTCTGTCCAAACAAGATTGACGCTCTTTACGTGCCTGATAGTAAGGTTGCTGTCCTGAAGCGGCTCTCAGGCTGGCAACCAGACCCTCCGGAGATGCCTGAATGATGCCTGTCTAGCCAAACTTAGATTCACCCGGCTTTTCCAAGCTTCATTTGCGAGGTATTCCTGTTGCAGAATTTGCAGCATCAATCAGGTACACCGTCCGATCTATGGAGCTGTGGGGTCGCTCACAGACACTGTCAAGGTTGTAATTGCAACATTTGAGGACTTCCTGAATGACCTCAACCTTATTTGCTCATCGAAACCGGCGATCCATGGGAGACCGGGTCTGCTCCCGTCTGGTGTGGTCAATCCACCGTGCTTTCGGATTCGCTGATTTGAGCATTCATCAGATGTTAACAAATGTTATAGCATAGCCTTGTTCTAATCTCGACAATATTCCCAGCTCCTACTGATCGGACCGTGTTGTGCGAGAAGGTGACTTCTGCTCTCGTGATGCAAGACTCTCCGTACTCCTCAATAACATGAATTCGAGATAAATGCAAGACCCGGAAATTTGGATTTTCAACTCCGCGCGTTCATGGATGGGCCTACGTTCTAAATTTCATAGCACCATATTTACATGGCACACATCGTCTGGAGACCGCTCACCTGCAGGTTTGCTTGTGTTAAGAGAGATAATGACCAGGCACCCTTTTTTGAAAGTAGACATGAGCAAAGATGTAATAATGTGCTAATATGGCCTTTAAATTTCATCTCTCAACCACAAGGACCTCCGAATTTAGCGCATACGTGGTGACATGGTGGCGCGAAGAGGTCGGACTGCGCAGGGCCAAGTATATGGCATCATTGATTTGTTTTGACCCAAAAGTGACTGCGTACGTACCTAGGAGGCCATTTATCATTGACATAGTGGTCGTGTTATCTGAGTCTTGAAAGCAGTTAAAGGATACAGTAACCGTCTTTATTGCTCACGGAAGCCCGGTGATCGTGTGCTTGTCAGGGAGCAGTGATGACATGGGTGGGCAACAAGAGGACCTGCCGCCCATCATTGGATGCAGGGACCCATAGAAATTGTCAGGAACGACAAGGTGGGAACGATTTGTACATAACGGTAACCATATTTGGACAAATTTGTCCGTAAATTGAACACAGTGCTTGTCGTATGTCAATCGAATGTCAAACAATATTCATCCGCTATGTCTAAACGCGCCCAACCATCGCCATCAACGTCTCAGCGCAAGCGGGCAAAGCTCGCCTCAGATCAGTTATCATTGAAGACGTTTTTCGGATCTTCTCTAAGCCCCACTTCTCCAGCCAATTCTGTGGCGGGGAATGGAAAACGCAACGCAATTGGAGGGCTGGGTGTAGAACCAGTACGAGAACAATTAAATACCAAAAAGATTGCCAAGCCAGAGGTCATCGACCTGACTTCGGATTCTGAACCTACCGTCAGAGATTCTGAATCTGATAGTCTTTTTCCAGCTCCTGCTCAAGTCGACGTTGGTGGTTCGTCAGGGGGTGTCCTACCTGGCTCTAAAACACCCTCGTGGCAGCATGTTCTTGTCAAAAACAACGTCGCTGCCTTGCCAAATTATCAGCCACTAGGAGTTGATCCTCTTCTCTATGACATCCAGGAAAGTCCGTGGTCAGCTAATGAACCGGCGCCATATTCGTTCCTCGCTCATACCCTCGCCACCTTATCGGGAACACGTTCTAGGATTATCATTCTCAACACGCTTACAAATACCCTCAGGACTTTGCTCAATTGGCATCGGCCATCCTTGCTGCCATCGCTATACCTCCTTTCTAATTGCCTGTCTCCTCCGTACTCTCCAGTTGAGCTAGGTATCGGTTCCTCGGTTATATCCAAGGCGATTCAACATATTTCCGGCCTGAGCTCTTCTACGCTTAGGCGGCTTTACAACTCATCCGGTGACCCCGGTGACGTTGCTTTTGAAGCAAAGTCAAATGTTCGCACCTTAGTGCCTCATCCTTCACTACTCATCGTGACTGTGTACGAATCTCTATTGAAAATTGCCAACTCTAAGGGACAAGGCGCAGCCAAGCAGAAGCAAGCCATCGTCGAGAAACTCCTTGTAGCAGCTAAAGGAGAAGAGTCGCGTTATCTTGTCCGTACCTTATCGCTGAATCTACGTGTTGGAGCGGTCAGAACCTCCATCCTAACTGCACTGGCAAGAGCGTTAGTCTTGACTTCGCCAACTAGTCTCGGAGGTCCCCCTCGCGATGATTCGCCATACCATGCCACCTCACAATCAATATCTTCGGTTCAATCCCTCGCAGCCGCAGGAAAAAAAGGTCTTGATCCTGCTGGCGATGAACTTCATGAGAAATTCATCCAAGCTGAAGCATTGGTTAAAAAAGTGTTCGTTCAACACCCAAACTATGATCACATCGTAGCCGGTCTCTTTAACGGCGGATTAGATAGTCTCGAAGTACATGTTCCGTTGACCGTCGGTGCGCGTTTCGCTCCCTGCTCCGTAAACGACCTAAAAAAACATCGATAGGAATTCCCTTGCATCCGACCCTGGGTTCTCCCACTCGATCATTGGATGAAATATATGACCGTTTGGGGGATCTCCCCTTTGCAGCAGAATTCAAGTATGATGGTCAGCGCGCTCAGATACATGGGGTACGAGGAGCGAATGACGACAATCCTTCCATTCACATGTTCTCCCGTCATCTAGAAGATATGACCACAAAGGTGAGCTGTGCACTTTTATAGGCACAAGACTGCGATCTTATCGGCGAAAACCAGTATCCTGATATCGATCGCCTTGTTAAATGCATCTTCGAAGATCAACCGCAGCTGCGATCTTTTATTATCGACTCTGAGATTGTTGCCATAGATCCAGTTGACGGCGGCCTGAAGTCATTCCAGGAGCTCTCGAACAGGGCAAGGAAGGACGTGGAAATGAGTGATATCAAGGTTTCTGTGTGCGTGTATGCCTTTGATCTGATGTATCTTGATGGTGAGGTACGTCCGCCGGATTGTGTGTCAACGTTGTCAATCGATAGTTATTTACATCCCTCGGTAGGTCTTACTCGCCCGGCCCTTCCGAGAGAGGCGGTCGCTGCTGAGATCTCGCTTTCCGCCTTTCTTACCGAGCGACAAGGGTGCAGGGCGTCTTGACCACGTCGAAAGCTGTGACAGCGAGGCAGGCAGAGATGCTATTGAGGAGTTTTGGCAGAAGGCTATAGAGAGCCGCTCTGAGGGCCTCATGATTAAGGTGAGACAGTATCCAATGTGACGATCAGTGTTACTAATGCTTACCTAGATCTTGAATGGTGGTGCAGTGCAAGAGGATGGAACGCAGAAAGGAAATGCAAAGCGGAAACCTTTTCCCGCGACTTACGAACCCGGTGTGTATGAGCCATTTATTGGTGCTGTGCTTTTAAGAAATTTTCACAGATAAACGAACATCCGCTTGGTTGAAGCTGAAAAAGGACTACGTTGCGGGTCTCGGGGATACCCTCGATATGGTTCCTGTCGGAGCGTGGCATGGGAACGGACGAAAGGCTGGGTGGTGGAGCCCAGTTTTGCTTGCTGTTCGAGATTCCACCGATGACTGCCTTGTTGCCGTCTGCAAGTGTATGTCCGGTAAGTGACATACACCCTGATAATATGAAGATCACATCTTGAACTACCTTTTTTGCGCCAGGATTTTCGGATGCGTTTTACAAAGTTTGTTATCTAGTAGATCTTCTCAGGCTACTTACCCATAGCACCTTGCAGGAGATGGTTGCGCGTTACCCAGAGGGGTCCGATAATTGCTCTAGGCAACCCCTTTGGGAAACCAATACAGGAGGTGCGGTATCATGTTACCTATATTTGACCGCTAGGGTTCTTGGCTGATTTTTTCTCCAGGCTTCAGGCCCGACGTTTACTTCAGGCCCAATGAAGTGTGGGAGATACGAGGAGCAGAGTGAGTCTGCTAGAGTCCGGCGTTATATTTTAATATATACTCACTCCGTATGATTTTCAGTATCACTTTGAGCCCTGTATCTCTGGCAGCATTGGGCCTGGTTTCCTCATCGAGGGGCCTCAGTCTTAGGTTCCCGCGATTCATAAAGACGAGAGAAGATAAATCGTTGGAGCAAGCCAGTACTGCAAATTTCCTCGCTCAGATGTGGAAAGACCAACAGGGGAAATCCGCTCAAGGGGGCGCCGATGATGGTGATTTACTGGATGTAGAGCCAGATTCAGAGGAGGTCGTTGAGGCGGAGGAGTCGGACAGTTGACTCCGAACCAACTCCGAACCTTGAAGGTTGGACATTTATTTTTGGTCATTCTGCTCTTAATACTTGACAACTACATACACGTCAGTTTACACACAGCAATTGTAATACAATAGAGCATCTGAGCACATACGGGGCAAGCCCAAAACCTCGTACCACTAGTGCTGTCCGACATAGGATAGATTCAAATAAAAGATGGCACTATGCCAGCATATGCTTCGAAATGCTTTATTTTGAACGTAGCTGAGCATTTCCAAGCAAATCGATCGATAGGCGGTTGCCCGTCAACGTGCTGCGTTAGACTATTACTTACTTGCACAACAATCTGTTACTAAAGTTTCGGCATATTATCGGTGAAATATGATTTGCTTGGGATAATTAGATGAAGCTAGGCTTGATGGATCCCTGCTGGCCAAATTTACATAAAGTGCTTACTTTGCTCATTGCTAGGTTCTTCAAAAAACGATCTTGAACTTTGTCAAGCGGCACTCCGTGTCTCGTAAGGTCGCAAATTTGACTAACTGATGCAGTTTTTTTTTAAATCTTGTGACAGCAAAGCCATCCCAAGCTTAGAACCAACGCGCACCAGTCTAACGCTAGTCACATCCTCATCACATCCTTCATGACTCATGGTATCTATCTATGTTCACGGTTTCGCGCTTGGCGCGTCCTACTCGGACTCAATAATTGACGCCCTCCTCTAAATCAAAGCTTTTTCCTCCAATCAAAGCAAACGTGACCCATACCTTATCGTACTCATTCTACGAATCTAGCCGCTAGATGATCATGTCTAACTCTGTTGCCACGTGTGCCGGTAATTCGCGAATTCTTCCCTGCCTCAAACCGACCCCACAATATACGTCAAGGCTCCCTAAGACGTGGTAGGTGTTTGCGATCGTTGGACAGGCCAGCACGCACTTACAAGAAAAATGCTGAGATGCAAATGCTAGAAGATTCACACTAAACGTGTCTACGTGTGTCTATAGGTGTCACTGTCTATGTATGGCGTGGCTCAGAGCTTTGCCAGGGTCTGGCACAATCCCGGAAGCTATGTGTCTGCTACACTGCCATATGGTCAGGACCTTTCAGTTCCCCACCCAAATCTACAGCCAATTGTACTGGCTAAGCTGACTGGCTAGTCTTATCCGGAGGACTACAGTTGCCGATTGCAAGCCCTTGCAGGGACGCGGCATTCGCATTGGATCTACCCTCAAACACCTTTTTCGGAACGTGCCTTTCGACGCCGTGCAAATCAAAGGTCGCTGAATGCACCCCTGGTCTACCCGCGGCGACATGCATAATGGCATACGTACAGGCTGTTCCTGCCCTGCACGAACAGTTCCGGATCCGCTACATTTTGCCCCGCAGTTTGCTCACTTGTGACGTTAAGATTCGCCCGTGTATGCACTCCTAGAATTTGGGTATCCAGGTTCGCATCGTTGAACTCCTGCTAACGTTTGGGACATCTCACCCTCTTCTCTTGGTATGACTCAATCCTCGGACCGGAAACTATCGCGTACGTTCGCCCAAAACCTGACGTCTATACTGGCATACTCGCTATTAGATATTCTGGCAGTACAAATGCCTCGCATATGCTTCTTGCTTGCTATTCTTGAACGTATCGGAATGAACCCCGAATATATCATGTCCTACTGATCTATGTGCGCAAATTGCAAAGTTTTTCTTGGAAGTCCAATTTATGTTCTTCACATCCAAGTAAGAATTTAATTGCCCAGACAACCACTTCATACTTGGCCCCCGGAGTAAGTTCAGTTTCCAAGTGTTACTTGCATGCCCACTGTCATTTGTAGCTCAGCGATTTCTCTCAGAAGGGCTGGCGCCCTTGGAGCTGCAAAGTTCAAACAGCTGTAAATGATAGCCCATGAGAAAATTGGTGCCAGAGGACAAGTTATATAGTAACCGGACATTTCTCAAGAGGAATGGATCCGTCCGTCTTAGGCCGCGGATCGCAGGGATGACGACTTCGTCCTTCTGACCACAATCTATCTGCATTCATAGTATTAAGCATCGTCATGGGAGGTGTACATCATCTTATTACTGGTTTGAGTAATTTTACAATGTCATAACAGCAGGAAGATCTCACAAGATATCGCCTTACCACATAAGGATGAAATGCAAGTATCAATTCATGGCCCAGACTCTCACAAGACTAATTAGAGCATCCCTGTCTTGCTGGGCATAGCTCTCTCCGCCAAATACTGAGTTGACTAGGTCCTCGAGACGCCCTCCTGTTGCTAATTGCTGCCATTCCACGTCACGTTGTTCCGCGATCTGCTGCAGGTAGGCGTACGAGATCAGAAGTTCCTTCTTCACGATTAAAATCGCAGGGCTTGAACTGCGTCCCTTGGTCCCTGTAAGAAGGTGGACGACATCGCCGGTAGGAGGCATAGAAATCTTGCTAGCGGAAAAAGAGGCAGACGAATCGTTTGCACTGGAAGATGATAGGTTCTCCTCCCTCACAGGGGCAATGCCTCGCGCTGCTCTCACAGCTCGTGCTTGTGGCTTTGGGCGACGGGTGGATGTGTTTTTCCCGCCTGATTCATCGGAGAGGAATTTGCGGCAGAGCGCCAGTTTGAACAGTTGCGCTGAATGTGACAGATGCAAGCCTGACATGAAAGTCTGGACAATTTCTGGGGAGGCTGAATATAGTCGTGACGTGACTTGCTCCAGAAACATTTGGAAGTCAAATTCTGCTGTTAGACAGACACCGATGAGCTGCAGAGATTAGCAGGAGAATGGCTTGTAAATAGAATATATATTCACCAGCGTCATCAGGTCGAGACCCAGCTGCCGTTGCTGCGGTTGACTTTGCGAAAGACAGTAGAATACGATGTCTAGAGGTGCATCAGCTTCCCACCGAGAACCAGTACCGCTTCTCGGCGGGGGAATCTGCAACAACAATAATGGTGAATGCTTCGCTGCACATTGTCTTAGTCAAAGGAGTTACTCCGAAGGCGTGGTGGCCTCCCACCTAAAACATCTCCAGATGACAAAGATTCATCCCGCTGAAAGAGCTCAACCAGCCACCGCAAGACTAACCAAGCGTGCTCTGCAACAGGAGCGAGGATTGAATTACCGCGATTCTCCTCGACACACTCTTCAGTATCAATGATGTGTTTGCCGCGTTTCCTCTTCCCTGCCAGTAGGGACGGTGGAGAGTTCTTTATTCGCGACACGAAACCTTCCTTGAGTATTGCCCAGCAGTTCTTCGCGTCCTTAATGCACAAGGACTCCTTTGCTACAACAGAGTCATGATCACCACCATCGAATGGTAATTCGCTGCTTCTGCCATTAATACGCGGTTGTGGCAAAGCCTGAAAAAGAGATGCAGGTGTATTTGTTCTAACAAAGGATAATAACAAGCGCTGCGCGGCTTCCGATGCACTGACTGAAGGAGCAAATGTCATTTTTGGTGCCTGATGTTTCTGCTTTGTAGGAGAGCCTTTTGATGGCGAAGCGGGATCGAGATCGCGCTCTTCCCCACAATGGAGGGATGGGGGTGGGGGGTACAATGCGATGTAGAAGAGTTGACGGATGAGAGACCTAGGTATCCCTACTTTCAATGCTCCTCGGGAAAAGAAGAACGCAGATGGTCTTACACGGGTGGCTTAAAGTTTTCGGATCTTAGTTGTTCGAGCACCGCGATGCCAGACTCGTATTGACCCTCCTCAAAACACGTTTCTACTAGACCTCGTTGATTGCGGGTCATCTCACATTCTTGAAGGTTTCGATGTGAGGAGGGGGGCGAGACCATGGCAAGGTAAAGTAAGTACAGTTGTAAGTGAAGACGTGACAGCGCGTAGAGGAACTTAAGTAGTCACTGTGTCTAGTACGCGTTGATATAGATAACGTGACTTTTAAGGCACGCCGGTTTTCTTTGAAACTTGTATGTGCTCCTAGTACTGTATAGATTCGACCTTGGGTTCGTCACAGCGTCGCCGACACCCCGAACTGAACCTATTTCATGTGACAGTCGCGAGCATCTGGCGAGGACGAACCTAGAATTGTGACATCTGGTTCTTCTCGTATTTTTCTGCGAGATAAAACAAATTCTAACTAGTGCGCATCATAATCTCCGTATTGCGTGTTTGCAATGTGCCGTTGCTTTCCTCTGCCGGCCTCACTAGGGGAAATCACCTCATGATGCTTGTCGGCAGCACCGTCCACTATCAGAGACCCATCCGCGTCCATGTTATATCCTTCTGGCACATAGGTCTTGCCAGACATGATATGTTCGAGCACCACCTCCAATGGGGCCTCGTCATCGACTCCATCGCTCTCGACCACATCATCTTCTGGTAAGGATACTTCGATACTATCCGCTGAGTCATCGTTGCTGCTGGTTGCAGCGGTGGTGCTGCGGGGGGGATATTCAGACCAGACAAATAAACTTACTAGATGATATCAATGTACCCTCGCGTTCAATATCCTGCTGAGACACTACAGAAAGGGAGAAAGAAGTCGGATATGTAGCAATCTCCGTCGTCGACTGGGGATCGATTGAGCGAGCATAGAGTCAATCTGACTCGGAGACTCGGAGTCCTTCAGTGTAGTCCGGCCACTTCGGCGAACCTAAGTTCGTCACAGGTCACAGCGGTGAACGAACATGCGAACCTACCATTATGTCATGTCACACCACGACCCCCACGAACCTAAGGTCGAATGTATACAGTACTCTAGCTGGTGAACAGACCTGACAATAAAATATATCCACGGCAGGTGCTAAGGCAGAGTCACAGCCTTCGAAACGGATGCTACGTCACTGGAAAGACGATGAATACCGTTGAGTGATGTATCCGAGTATTCTGTTGCAAGGACACCCGGACAGTAAAACGAATGCGGCGGTTCCTGTCCAATAAAATGTTTTTTCGGAGATTCGTGACGTGTACGCTCACTTACTTATGCTTGAGCTGATGTGACTGGTTCACCGGTCCCGGTCAAATGCGACCATCGCTCACTTCACCTGTTTCTTGATCGATTGATAACTATTTACTGTTCAAATGTTGGGACCTCGCAGTCATTAGGGACCGGTGTCAGTCACTACCAATTCTGCATGCGTACCTATGGGTAACATGACTTTCCTAAGAAAGTTAATGGGGAATCTGGTCGTCAATTGGACTCACCGGTTCTCTGATGCTGAACGGCTGTGAGATCTTTGAACAGTCATGCTGACAGACTTTTTTTAGCCCGTGTACCGCAATGTACGTGTTCATCATTATGCAAAAAGAGGAACGGTTAGCAATAGCAGGCAATGGCCTACGCGATTTGTGAAGACTAAAAGCTCAGATGCATCATTGGGGTGAGGATTCGATCATTTTGGCTGTACATACTTGTTTGTAGACCTGACACCATTTCATACAATTCACACAGCTGACTCTTGCTGACCAACATTACCACCTGCGTTTTTATCATCATCTGCCTTTCTGTCAAGGCTTGCTCCGAGTCTAGTGGTGAGTGCCCGTCAGCATCAGCGCAGCTCTGATTGCATTCTCAGCATGGCAGCCAGCAGGTTTATGTTCTGGGTAACACGCAGCCTTCGCATTGCTCTGCGGCAGAGTTGGAATCCTTCACGTGCCATGGCCTCAGACGCAACAGTGGGATCTCCAGGTCCAGTAGAAAATATCATGCGAGAAAAGGTAAGGCAGCAAAGGTTACCCGCGAAGATCGATCCGGCTCCTGAGCAATCATGAAATTATGCCACAGCTCACGACCTTGCTTCAACCGTCTAAACTAATCATTACGAACGAATCGCAGTTGCATAGACATCACGCCGCAATGCGCTCTCAAGGTGGCGGGAATGGAGAAACACGTAAGTGTCCTCTCTACCCCCCCCAAAGGACGCTGTTCATTGACGACGCGGGCGTAGATTTTGCCGTGCAAGTAATCTCAGATGCTTTCCAAGGGAAGGTGCGTGTACTATCGAATCTCGGTGCATTTGTACTATATTCCTTCACAGAACACGGTGCAACGCCATCGCCTCATCTACTCTGCCCTTTCGGATGAATTTGCTCAAGGGTTGCACGCACTATCGCTAAACACGAAGACAGCAGAGGAAGCGCAGAGATTCCAAGCTGGAAACTGACACGGTAGAGAACGAATACAATATTGTTCAAGTGGTCGTGCATATGTAGGAGCGCTCCGAATTGTGGTAAGCTCCCTGACTCAAACCGTCGACATCAGCGACGGCTACTCATAAATAACATGTAAGCTTCACAGTGAGACACGTCAGGAATGCACCATGGGCCTAGACTGGTTTCAGCGCACTGCCTGCCCTATGCAAAGATGTTAACATTGAAGTTCACGGTGTGAGGACAATTTTAGGCCAATGTTGCCGAAAACCGACGAGGATTTTTGGTATTCAGCCACAAACGATAGATCTTTCAGTGGGGGTTGCTCGGAGAGACACGGCGGGTGCAATAGAGTGATCCGCTGTAGCTGATCTGAGATGCGGCAAGTGCAAGATATATACTAACAGCACATCCCCCGTGGATGATGCGCGGCCTTCGCGCCCCTTAGTGTGTGACATTGCGGTGCTCTATCTCCAACCCTGGCATCGTTCAATGGCTCCTTTCGTCCATCATGAGACTCCCACAAACTGCGTTGTGACTGAGTGCGCAGCAGCTTCAGCAGCGACAATCACCACGGTTGCCTTTACGGTAACCGAGTGGTAACCATATTGAATGTAACGGAGGTGCGCCCTCGAGGTGCTATTCGTGTGGTGGAATAGACCCGGTCACGTTTCTTCATGCAAGTACTTTCGAAACCGCATCACGATCGGCGTGCAACGGTATCCTGCCGTTAGCGCGGTTTGAGGCGATCATCACCATATAAGATTCCCCGACAATCCACTTCAATTCAACCCGTCCTCCTCTCATTTACTTTCCCTTGTATCTCATACCATAGAATGTCTGACCGCTCATTCCAGGAGAGTGATGCCTATCGCGAAGCTCCTCGGCCAACCCTTCCTTCTGTTCGCGAACTTTTCCCAGGTTAGTCAAGCTTCTGTAGCTCTCCACATTCGTGTATTTTACCTTTAGGCTTCAGAATTATCTCGTACTCCAAGACCTTCCGTAATACATCCTTCTTCTTGGGCGGGTTCCAATGCCAGCCACGACTCATACTCTACACCACATATGGGCCAGTCAGATGGTGTTCTATCAGGGCCAGGTTTGCAGGTTAGTCGTTGTTTTATGACTAGATCAAACCTTAATAATGATCACTCTTTCAGAGACATCCTTCGACTTCTTACCACCCTATTTCGCGTGGTTCACGACACGAAACGCATGCAACACACCTTCACCCAACTCATGAACATCCACCACATTCATTGTATCATTCTCAACATCCACCAAACCAATATTCTCGACCGTCCACTGACAATGTCCAGGGACGACCAGCCTACGACTATACTAACCACCCAGGACCAAGCTCATATCTTGATTATTCAAGGCAGCATTATCCTGGACAGATGATCGAGCCCTCTGGATCCACACCTTACGCTCCACGCTACCCTGACGTACGGGCTCAGCATTACCGGAGAGACTCGCAGGAGACTGCATCTAGTTTAGAAGACTCCGTTCCTCCTGCCAACACTTCATCACTGAAATACGAGTGCGACTACTGCGGCAAGGGTTTCACTCGCCCCAGTAGTTTAAAGGTGTGTCATTCGATATCCTGTATGCCATACCTTGGGCTAAAGAAGACTGCCAACCGAAGATACACCTGAACAGTCATACTGGCGAAAAGCGTGAGTGTCCGTTTATAGGGTTTCGCATCATCATACCGACCTCTCGTCTCTAGCATTTACGTGCACTTTTGAAGGCTGTGGTCGCAGTTTCAGCGTGCTCAGCAACATGCGTCGGCACGCTCGTGTGCATGCCGATGCCTCAGGACGTTATCATGAGGAGTCCAGCGACGAGTCGAACGACGCACATTCACGTTCAGGGCGTTAGAAAAACACGCATTGTCCTCGCGGACGCGTACCCGGCGCATGTAATCGCTCCTATCCGCATCTCATGATCTTCGTTGCATTTTTAGGACATTGCATCGGTCGTTCATGATGAATGATGAGCGGCGTATTTATAGCAATTCACGCGCATTACTTATTCCATCTATCGCATGCAACCGATGATATTTATTACTCACGTATTTATTCCATACAGTCATTGTTGTTAGTACTAGTACTCATCGCCTGGTGTATCCATTCCCTTTTAATTAATAGTGGTCTCCGGCATTAAAATGTATTTCTTCGAGTTCTGCATGTAGCAAGAAATAATTCACCAACTTGCGTGGCCCTCTTGCTTGAAGGGGAACTCCATCCACTAAGAGTAACGGCAACCGCAGATCTGGAGAATTGCGGTGGCGGCGGCGGAGGCGGCGCAACAGCGGCGCACAGCAAGGAAACAAGGGTATAGCATAGGAATCAAGTACAGTGGATAGTCACATCATGAAGTAATTGCACGTCTGAGCGTCATGTCCGTAGATTATGTGTCGTCATATCCTCGACGATGCCGCAAGGCATGATAGCGTCATGGCATGGCCACAGCAGCATCTCAGCCACACAGCCACCCTCTCAGGGTCTCCAAACGTGCACTGGCATTAAAGCGATATAGCCCGGCCTGTGGCAGCCTCGTGTACACTACGAAACTGTGAACGACCCCGTTCGACCACCCGTTCTGGGCCTGGAATGTCCGCTTGTACATCAAATGCACGATCAGCACGAGCGTAACTGATCGCTCGAGGACTCTTGTGCGTGAACCCCGCAAATGCGAGGGCCTTGCGGACGTTCAGAATCTCTTCCCCGTGGACCCTGTCCCTGAGCAGAGGATCTTTTGTCGCGTCTGCCGGTGCCCCGTTAGCCGGAGCCAAAGGCTGGGTACAATTTAAATGCCTGACACGACGAAACATCTCGGAAGACTCACCTCTGGTGGGATGTCGGAGTCAAAGTGTCGCGTATCTTCTGGGCTCTGCAAATCCGGGCGATATGGTGCAGGATGATGGTGTATATTTTCCCAATCTATGCCTCGGAACCAGGGATGCGCCTTCAAGCCTGCACGTCAGCAATTGAAATGCGAACGGAAGCTCAAGTGGCGCCAGACCTTGATTGCATCTGCGCCATCAACACTGCCAGACGTCGACCCTGGCAAGATGAACCCGCTGCGTCGTGCGTGAACAGCGAGGGAATCTGGCCGCGACACAGATGCCGGAACCTGACTTCCAAGACGATCCTCCGGCTCACAAAGGAGCTGTTGCATCAGATTCACGCCCTCACCCGAGACATGAGGGCGAGAGGGGAATTTGAGGGATTGCCTCCAGTTCAGAATCTTCTGGCGAGTTACGTGTCGCTGCCCGCGCAGTCAGCCACAGATAAACTGGGGTGCGAAAAGCTTACGGAGTTGCTAACGAATGGGGGGTATCTGGGCGAAATGTATTCATAAACATGCGGTACACCGGATATACAATGCACCGAAGCTTACCCATACAGGCATTCAAACATGATGACACCCAAGCTCCACCAGTCACAAGAAAACGAGTAGCCAAGGCCCCTAATGACTTCTGGAGACACTAGATAGAAGGCGTAAGCATAGCAACATAGGGTAAATAACACGGACAAAGCGGCCACATACTGTAAGAATTTGTCCCGCAGCTATGGGTCCGAAGAATGGACGTTCAGAATCACGTTGTATACTACGAGTCCATTGCTTACACAGAGTAGGCTAGCTACAGCATGACAGCCAGGGTGAGGCACAAGACGGAAATATAATGGACAATCGTACCTTCCTGCGATTTTTCTCCCGCCAAGTAAATATGCCACTTTGCCCGTTTCCGTCTCCCATCAGTAATTCGACGTCCTTGCGGTCCATACGCTTGGTTCTAGTGCCATCCCCTATGCCGTTGCTGTCCTCAAGATCTATCCCGTGCTTGTGCAGCAACTGACGCCGCTGTTGTTCGTAATCTACGGCCATCCGTATCAATGACATGTTCCGTAAACCCAGTGTGTTCCGCACTGACAGGAAGTATCATGGGCCCAGTGCAAATCAGTCCTGCGGAGTCAGTACATATTTAGCACTCAGAAACGAGGACGGGGAAGTGAGTCAGTTCCGCTAATATTCCTCCTACTCACGCAAGACCGAAATCACTCAGACGAATATGTCCTTCCGGATCAAACAGGAAGTTCTGTCAGAAGGAAATGGATAGCCATGTTATCAATCTACAGCGGACCTTAATCTTTAAAAAAAATCATACTCACATCAGGTTTAATGTCACGATGAATGAAGCCGTGTTTATGACAGGTTTCAATGGCTAAAATCATCTGGGGTAAATGTGCCTGTGGTTCAACAAAGTGTGCTATGAGAAAAAGAAGATGCCAACCTCAGCGACATAGAAACGAGCGAAGTCTTCCTCGAAAACGTCTCTCTCGATCAAAAGATTCAGGAGATCTCCACCGCCCATAAATTCCAATACCTATTATTATTGTTCGAGATATGAAATACAAATGAAATCAGTGAGTCATGGTTGTCTGATTTTTAGGACGATGGCGGAAATCGGGGTTAGAGCTACTGACCAAGTACAAATTATCGCGGTCCTGGAAGCTATAGTGCAGCTTCACAATCCACTCCGCGCCACCGGGAGAAGTGACCAGCGACGCAGATTTCAGGATATCACGTTCTGCACGGACGTGACCTTCTTGCCCTTTGCGAAGCATATCGCTCTTCCTGAGCTAGTGATAGTGAAATGAATAATTAATATGAATGCGGTATGGAGAGATTAAAATGGAAACAAAGAACCTGTTTCATGGCAAATAACTGTCCCGTGACTCGTTCTTTAACCAAGGACACGACCCCAAATGCACCTGATCGATAGTATGGTGTGAGAATGCTGTTTTCAGGGACATGGGTCAACCAACCATGACCGATAGTTTTCAGTTTGATGAATGCTGTTGCATCAACTTTGCTTCTGCGTTCACGAAGGTATTCAGTCTCGTTTCGGCGCCAGTGAGCACGTAAACCTTCTTTCTGATCTTCACTCAAGCGCATGCTAACCATATCCTTTTCCATGGCGATTCTCCGTTGTTCTCGAGAAGGAGGCTGCCGAAGGAGGGGAAAGTAAAGGTTCTCAAAGTAGATCCGGGCGGAGACGGCCTTCTCTAAGGTAGCCAGTGAGGGAGTAATCGGCCTTGGTGAAGGTCCAGGAAGGGTAAGGGTCAGGTCATCGTCGTATTCGCCAACTTCCGGGTGAGCCCTCAGGCCTCCGCCAAATTTTATGGTGGAATTATCTGGGCGTACGGGGAAGTCATCGACGGGTGAGAAGCGGACATTTTCACGGGCAGCTGTGGTGATGGTGGAGGAAGTAGTAGTGCTGATTCCGTTCATGACCCGAAGGGGAGGTGGCCGCCCTGCGCTATCTTGGGATGGTTTAAGGGCGTTGATAACCTCGTTAATCGCCCTTGCTTGGTTGCTCTGCCTTACTCGTGACTTTATTGGATCTGCCCAACGTGGGTCTGAGGTGCCAGGTAAGAATAGCGGAGAACATAAGTGGATAATGCGCTGATGGCTGACCTCCGAGCTTTCCCAAACCATCTGGACCCCAACGCGTCAAGAGCGCTTCTGCCTGACCGGCGTCCGAAGCGTGGACAAGATGCCTACGAATACCTTGTTGGGATGTAGTAAATGTTGAATACTAAAATATAACCTACACGAAACCGGTGGGCCTGGAGACCATAGCTTTACTGACTCTTCTGCCCTTCTTTAGGGGCGAAGAAGGATAAGATGCAGGTATGTGATGGGAGATATCCTCATGACGTTGACCTGCACTAATAAGCTCCCTGTCAGTGGGTGATCCGCCGCCACCCCAAAGAAATCGGGATGGGGATGGTGTGGGGATCATTGCGAGTAAATCATAGAAGCCTTTGTGCAGGAGAGTGCCAGCCGGCAGCATAGGTGTAGTGTCCTCATAATCATCGTGAGTCGGCAGGTACCCAGGGTATGGATATGCTGCATAAGATACTCGGGGAACAAGATCAGAAGGAATATGATCATCATCGTAGTTTCTATTGGACTTTGGAGGCTTTGATAATAAGCGAGATGATGCTGCCATTCCGATGCTCTTGGATGGCACTTGAGCTGAGCAGTGATTAACTTATGTCGTATCTATTTCCGGTAATGGTCATGTGACATAAATACATAGATCATAAATGTTCATTAAGTTGATAATATTTTTTCAATCTGAAGTAAGTATGTATTCTATCCGACTTGTAAAGCGGTCACTATTGTTACCCGCCGAGTGGGGTAAATCATTATAGATCTGAGATTATGGGTTAGTTTTCATCTCCACCAATAGACTCGCCCTTCATCCCACACAAGCCTGAGTACACAAAAAAAGCTCGATCAGGTTTAACAAAGAGTAAGCTTGTTTAGTAATGGAGTTCCTAGCCTTTTACACCTCTGCGGTATTCGGAGCTACCCGTTTGTGGGAAATAACTAGTTGGCAAAACACTTACTCAAGTGAAAGGTGTCCGCACCAGGAAAGGCCACGAGGCCATTTTTACCGATCTCGATGGCATTGATGTCAACAATGCAATTTCCGCGTTGCACAGAGAAGTACACAGCTTTTCCAACGCGTCAGTGCTTCCCTTAAGTATTACGGTCCGTCTCGACTTTGGAAACTTCGAAGCGGAAAAAAAAAATGAAAGACCGCGAAGATTAACGAATGGTTTACGAAGGGGGTTTACAATAAACCACACACGTCTTAGGAACCAAGTTCGGATGATCAACTTGACGCCCAAAGTACTACTAAGTACTTTTACTCCGATTTCAAGCCTACTTATTAACGAGGTCCTCATTCCGCAGACTTTAAAAAAAAACACGCTTCATCCTACCTTTCTTACCAAGTTTGCACATCTACGCCTCGTGTACTTATACCTTTGCCGGTGTTCATGTTTACCTCGTTCATTCAACGGCCCTGATCGATTCATCCTAAAGTCACAGCCTTCTCGTGCCGCAGGTCTTGCTCGCTCGCTCGTCGGGCAATTGGCATGCTCAGCGCGTGTTCCTTTCATACTATATAAACAACATCGATTTCTTCTTTCATTGAACCATAATTTTCTTCACTTCCTCTTTTGCCTATCTGCTTAACTTACTATGACAAACCCGAGGGACGATCGTTTGTTCTCAAGCCTTTCAAAGGCCCGCAAAAGCCCTCCTGGAGGGGATTCTCAAAATAGTGGTTTTTTCCAGACGGGACAGGGTGGGCGAACTGTGCTCCCTCCTCTTTCTTCAGCGTTTCCAACCTCACCCTCTTCAGGTCTGTTTTTCTATCTAGTGTTCATCCAATATGCTCAACTCGCGTATAGCTCCCAACTATCCTTCATATTCCCAGCAACGTTCATCTCCTGGAAAAAGTGATCATAGCACTTCAACCTATGGTCAATGGTCCTCTAGTATGTCTACGTCACATACCCCGATCACACGCTCATCAATCTTGTTTCAAGCGGTACCAGTTGCCCCACAGCATTCAGGTTATTATGAACACTATGACCGATATCCTCCTCAAGCTTCATACTCGAGCTATCCTCCCCGCAGCTCACCGACGATCCCTGCCGATTCTCACGGTTCTCGCAAGTTGCCTCCATTAAACGTGTCCGAAAGATACCAGGGCAGTTACGGTGCAGTGGCACCTCATGTCTCCAACTATGGTGATATCCGCTCGCCCACCGCTACCTACCCTACCGAGTATTCTTCCGCTCCTTACCCACCTCAGACCTCATCATACTCATATCCTCCCGTCCCTGATCCACGTCACCACCATTCCAGTCAAATCTCATCGATGCATCACTCCCAGCAGATGTCCATCGGCATGTACCCGGGGGCCGAGCGAGGTATGCCTGTACAAGTCGAGGCGCATGGCCACTCCCCCTACGCCCGAGGCCCAATCACCAACTCAGTGCTAACCCAAGAGCCTGCTCCAATGATGGTTAATGATGAGCCTGTCATTAAGAAAAAGCGTAAGAGAGCCGACGCCGCTCAGTTGAAAGTCCTGAACGAAACTTACGCTCGCACTGCGTTTCCTTCGACTGAGGAACGAGCAGAGCTCGCCAAGAAACTAGATATGTCAGCCAGGAGCGTCCAGATCTGGTTGGTGTATATGTCTACACGATTGAAAGATCGGCGCTCATTCATTTCCATAGGTTCCAAAATAAGCGGCAGTCAATGAGACAGACTACCCGACAGTCGTCGACATCAGTGTCGACTCCCCATCAACCATTTAACATGTCATCTCAGACTGACGAAGTATCGCATACTTCATTTGGTGGCGGCAGCATCAGCCCCACGACCGTCCCTCATTCCTCATACATTTCGCGTTCAAATCAGGACGCTCGGTCCGTGGCACAGGACAGCCGGTCACCTATCCCCCATCGACGCGAAGAAGATCCTCGTAAATGGCAGCAACCCGGTCGCTACTGAGTATTGATCGTTGCCTAAACACCATGTCTTTCATTTCAGCTAGATTCATTCTCTCCTCATAACAGAAGCGTCGTCATCCTTTTGCATTCAGGACCTCGATCATTCATTATCACCGTATTAACTTACTCGCTAGCCCCTTAATACCCATTCATATTGAATTTTATATATCCATATCACCCCCACGCAAAGATCTGATGTCCTTTTCCATCCGTCTACTTGTACCTGCCTCCTTGATGCACTGTCGCCGTAGTTTTTATGTACTTATGATGTTCTTATCCACTCTCTCAGGTTTGGTTTGATCACACGTATCGCTCACGTTGTTCTTACTCGATTTTGTCGCGGAGGTCCGCGGTTAGAAGGTCGTGAATCACGGACTTTTTTTAAGTATGCAGGGAATCTCTGTTCGGTTTATCCTAGAGGCCGACCTGATAATACGTGAAACATGACAGATGCTGCCACAACACAAGTCTGATGCCGTGCGGCTGAAGGCTGATCAGCGCAAATATTGCCATCGATAAGATTGCCTGCAGTAGATTTCTCCTATAAGTGCACAAGTGCGCCGGCATGAGCGGTCCAGCAAGCACCTCCGTCATGCCGTGTCGCAGGAATATTTCCAGCTCCACGGTCAGGGTGATCTCTTGACATATTTGTGCAGCAACGATTAAGACTCGCACGAGAAGGAATCTGTGTTGTCGATCATTTGCTACTCGGGCAGCCCCTTCGCGGTCCTTCCAAAAAATTCTTCTGATGGCCCGCGGCTGAAGCTTGACGCGTAGAGCGCTGAAACTTTGCGCTATTTTAATAACTTTGGAAACAAGGATACGAACTATTCGAGATATGTATGGAGGACGAAGCTCAAGGTTTACAATATTAATTTCATCGATGCTTTCGGACACAGCCGAATAATGATTGTCACTGGCGTCAATCTAATATTATTAGTTACTCGACTTCTCGCCAACTAATCATAGGGATTTTTGCTCGAGCACATGTCCCGGTGATCGGACTGACCTCGCGAGTTTGACAACGATCATTGAAATGTAAGAGACCACCAAAACTCGACACGTTGGAATGTGATCACTGGAGAGGGCGCGGCTGATCTCATGCGTGAAGTGCCTCGTTACAAGAGGGTACAAGCCGGCCTTGCGTCGCCTACACTACGTGGCAGTGGGCCGCCGCATCTGAATATTCCGTTGAACGACTTGGCAGAACGGAAAATCTATTACTTCACAGCATGTAAAGTAGGTAATCTAAGCGAGATCTTGACAAAATGCATCCGCGGAAGTCGGCCCATCAGAATGAAATGCCCCCTGAAAAACACAACACCAGATTTCACATTGCTCGATCTCAAGGGTCAACGTCACTGTCGGTGTCCTCAGGCCGTTGGCCACCATGTGTAAGCCATGCGAGCTTTCTCAGCCTGCGGCGTTCCTCCTGAGCCTTCATCTGGTTGCGTGTAAGTTTTTTCTTCTTTTTGACAAGACCCTTTGCGGCAGCAGAATCTTCAGCCCCACTCGCTGCAGGAGTGCCATAAGTCGAAACAGCAGGACTCTGCACTCGCGAGCGAGCCGGGGTATTAGCACCGCTGCCTTTCGGGGACTTTGCATCAGCAAATGCATCCTCCACAACGGCCGCCTTTCCTTGATGTGTCATCCGTCCTGCTTCAACTTGCCAGATTTCAGGACCTGGTAATCTGCATCAGAAAAACATGCGAAACACAAGATCGGCGCGAGACTGACACAGTGCCGAGACAAATTCGTGATTGTGAGAGATGATGACCTAAGGGGTTCTAGATCAACTCATGGATCCCACTTTAGTATTTATTTTAGTGCTCACCACCGCGCCGCCCCATTCCCTGATGGCCACCGCAAGGCCGCCCAGCGCCTCACGATCTAAGAAATTACTTGGCTCGTCAAGGATACAAACCTACAAAGTATGACGTTAGCACATCATCATGACAACCGGTCGGTCAATGAACCTGGGGATTATTCCAGAGGCAGGCTGCAATGACCAACTTGATTTTTTGCCCTGTCAGAGTCTGAGGTTAGTGGGCTGAAACAAATGCAATGCTTGATAACGACCTCCCGACAATCCCGAAATTTCATTATACTGCGCGATGTCCCCATCGAGACCGATATCTTCGAGGTGTTTGCGCACAAGCTGAGCAGATGTGTCACGCGTCCCTGCACCTTCTCTCGAGGATTCCAGATCGTCGAATTGCTGCACCAACTTTCCAAATCCTTTGGCCATCAAGTCATCACGGGGCACCCAGCTATTGAACTTGTGGTCAAGACCGCGCCACTTAATCTCATACTGAAGGGTCTTCTTCAACTTTTGGCGACCCATAATAAGCTGTATAATTTTAGGATATGGCAATCAGGTCGACAAGGCAATGTGATACTAACCTCCAATTTGCGCTTAGTGCCATTCCTTCCAACCCAATCTTGATCGAGGATGGCCTTCTCTTCGTCTGTCAGAACACGAGTGGCCTTCTCCAGCAATTCGCCTGATGTGGTTACGAAAGTATATTAATGAGACGGTGGCAGAGAACCTTTAAAGACGTACGATCGTGACCGTCCTGGAAACGCCACTGAATATAGCCAATGGGCGTCTTTTCCAAGTGACGTTCTAAAGGTAGGTTAGTTTACTTAAAAAACTGTAGTGGTAGATAAGAATTTACCTATATGGTGAGTGGCGTGTTGGGAGACGTAACCAACACGAAGAGCTGGGTGCTTGTATACAATTCCCTCTTGAGGAACGGTCTCGCCCTGAAGTGAATGTGTCATTAAGGGGATACATCGATCAGATCATGATCCTTGCCGTCAGAAGTTTGATCAAAGTCGATTTGCCTGCGCCATTGGGCCCGATTATGCCTACTCGGCTGCACGACAATGAAACACGTTCAATTAGAGTGCTCGATTAGACTTGCGGAGGAAATCAGCTCACCTGGAGAGTGATAAGGCTTGAGAAGTGGAGTGCATGAGGCAATATCACAATTAGAAGCATAAATTATTACTCACCACAGGATACGTTTATTAACGAAGGTTGCGACCGGCCAGGATACGTGAATGTGCAATTTGACATCTTCAAAATGGCGCGAGTGTTACTACGAACGCCCATCAAGGAGCCAGGTGGGGGAAATGAGAATTTGACAGATGTCGCCGCCAGGGTATAGTATGATTTAGCTTCCGGGTGCTTTTCCACAAACGACGAAAGGTTCCCCGGATAATAGACGAGCTACGACGAAGGGAGTAAATCGGTCGGCGTTCAAATGTCGACCGGGGAGCACCTTACCTTTTTGGACTCGTAGTGTATGATATCAGTAGTCACATTGTCTAAAAACCTAGAGTGGAATTAGTGATTGAATCTTGGGGCAAACGTACTTACCCAGAATCGTGACTGATGATTATGCAAGTAACGTTTTTGTGAGCGATGAGATATTTCTCAAGCCATTGCACGGAGGCCCGGTCTAACTATTGAAGACGTCAGTTAATGGAGGCCGAGATAATCCGGTCACGAACGTGATTGGTGGGCTACAGTTGCAGAAAGGGTTCCAGGTCAGCTAACGCTAGAACAATAGAATATAACCTTTTCTTACCTCATCCAAAAGGAGAAGGTCGGCGTTGTAAAGCATTGCACGGGCTAACTCCAGCTTCATCTTCCAACCACCGGACAACCCACCAACTACGTCCGCCTGCCGCTCGTCATCAAATCCAACCTCCAACAATTGCTCTCGTATTTTAGAACGCGCAATTTCAGCCAGAGCTTTGTCTGCAGCAAATCAATCGCTTGCACGGAGGATAATATCGACGAATAAATGTACTGACCTGCCGCTACAAAGTCTAACACAGACAGGGACGTGTCCTCACCCTGCAAGGAGTGCTCCACCATGACGCAACGTAATTTATCTTGAGGTGGAAAATTTTCCACTTTCCCGTCTCGAAGTTGGCGCATGAGCGTCGACTTCCCTGACCCATTCGCTCCGAGGATGCCATAACGGCGCCCGCGGTACAGCCGGAGTGTTGTGTGCGAGAGAAGTAAAAGTGCACCGTATGCGAGAGAAAACAATGATTCACACAGAAGCTCGCCCTCGCCATTGTGCTCGTCATGCGCAGATTTATGTTTCACCTGGATAATGCCGGATGATGAAAAGTTTCCTCGCAGAGCAGAGCTGAACTACACACTTGATCGACCGCACGGAAATGAGCCCGTGCCGATTCCGCAAAGGTGGCAGATCCCTCTGCCCCCAGCCAGAATGTCATATACACACCTACACAGCGTTTCCATACTTCTATATCTTGAAAACGCCGATTATAGACAAGGTCAGCAACCATGGACCCCTGGAATTGCAAAGATTGGTCCAAAAGAGGATGTTTTGCAGATCGCGGCGGACCATTTGGCCCAGTTGCAGAGGGAATAACAAGGTTTGAAGGAAGCAGTGTTAATAAGATGGTAAGAATATTTGCCACCTCTTTGCTGACATCACGAGTCGGTGGCGTCCCCGACGTAGATGCACCTGCTTTGAGCAATGTATTAAGTGCCGTCTCGCCGAAGGCACGGACCTTGCAAAAGGCAAAATGAAATTCACAAAGCATGCAATAAAAAGAGTATAGCTAACCTCTGGAAACGCGGCGCCGTGGGCAATCTTCTCCTACGCCCATTACGAGAGGGCTAAGGTATCTTGCGGCGACCACGGGATTCCTGACCAGTTTGACTAAGTTATCGATAACGACAACTGTACGCCGCTGCACTTCCATGCTACGATCATTCAGTGCGCGGAGGAGTAATGGTACGAGAACGGCCAACGCTGGTGCCGTGACTTCGGCGACGAAAGTCGTTGATGATAGTGCCTTTATGCAAGCAGCCACTGCATCGGGATTGGACATACACTTAACCAGAGCGGAGATGTGAGGTGCGAGATCGGGGTTTGCGAGCGTCGTGCACAAAGAAGTGGCGCACTTGACGGCAGCAGAAGCGACCTGCAGGGATTTGGTCGGCGGAGTAAGATAGAGCAGGAGCATCCATAACACACCTCCTTTTTTGTGTCGTGCATTGCCACCTCAACCTTGGGTAGGATATGACCAAGTTCATCAGCCACTGAGTCCTTGGCGCGAGCCACAAAACTCTTGAGAGCGTCTAGGGCTGCGACTTTTGTTTGCCATTTTCCTTTCTCTAAAATATCTTCTAAAATTCCGAAAACTGTTCGTGTAGCTTCTGGGGGGAGAAGCTGAAGGATTGCCTTCGTTGCGGCCGATGAAGCAGTCCGAACGACCTCCCCTTTGTCGGACAACAAATCGAAGAGAACATGAAGACTTGGGAGAAGTAGAGGTGCACTTGGGGGACCGAGAACAGCGGCTAATGACTGGAATGCAATACCACCAGATTCTCGTTCCCATCCAGACTTCTTATTGAGTGCGAAGTCATGAAGGATATTGATTACATTTTGATCGCTGTTGAATTTTAGATGCAGCCATCTTATATAGGTCGCAAAGAAAATGGACGCACACCAAGCTTTCGATACCTGCTTTAGAAACAGCGAGGGCGAGCTTGTCGGCTGCTGCTTTGGCGTCTACACGGATTATGGTGAGCTCGTTCTCTTAAGAAAATCATGGGATATAGACCTGGGCCTGATGGTGCCGTGCGCAAAGCTTCGATGATCGAGGCAAATTCCGACTCTGAAGGAGTGGTCATTACAGCGGGAGACATCTGAGAAATTCAGGATATAGGTCCTAGGATATATTGTGCGATTAGAAGATAAATCGTAGTCAACCAGTCTATTTGAACTTGAGCACTGATGATACAAGCGAGATCGAAGTTGAATCTCCGTGTAGGATGCCTCCGATTATTGTTCAAGATCTATAAGTCGTGAAATGAGAATACAGTTGAAAGCCGAGAGGGACGGCGACCAGCCTGAGATGCGCCCACTCAAAATTTCTTGCACAGCGTGACATTGCGGTGTGATCGTGACATGATACAGGTGTTACGCGTGACTATGGAATTGAATGAAATGGTACAGTATTAATGCGTACAAAGTTCTATGAAGTGCTTGTGATGTTACAGTAATCGTCCTGGAAACAGACGTGAATCTTCTGTGTGTTGTGATGCGACCGATAAGACTAAATGGTACCACTGCGCAGGTTATCGAATTGGCTGCCCTCGTACCTCAGCCAGTTGGGGCTCAGGTCCAATGGTCCCATAGCGTTCTTGACGGTTGCAACCAAGCTCCTACCAGGCGCTGGGTCCTTTCCCCACCCACCCTCCATCCCCTCTCGCATGCTTCCTTTGTCTCCGCTAAGCTCCCAGAACATGCTTCCTCCAAGACCTTCACGACGAATCCAATCACCCTTCCAATGCCCGACCTGCTCGTTGTCAAAGCTTACCATCTCTTGCTTCTGGTAGTCGTGGGACCAGCTCGCAAGGGCCTTGTCATCTTGAAACATGTACGTGCCTGGGAGCGGAAGAGCACGATAGTCGTAGACACCCTGTTCCCAGCTGCCTGGCCCAATACCAGAAAATGGTGCTCCAGGACCGGATGTGTTCATGAAGCTTCTGCCGTACAACGGAATCCCGAGAACCATCTTGGAGCGAGGAACGCCGTTAGCGCTGTACCAGGAGATCGCCTGTGAGGCGCTGATAGGTCCACCGTAAATATTGGCTTGATGATTGGCAACAGAATCCCAGGAACCAGCTGTGGTATTTTTCTATGTAAGCCAATCGGGTTCGGGACAGAACAACGTTTCAGAACATACAGAAGTCGTACGCCATCATATTCCAAAAATCGAGGTACTGATCCATTTCACGCACGTGTAACTTTTCATACTTGTCGGGTCCGCACGGTGCAGCGATCTAAGAAAAAAAACTCAGATTGAAGCTCGGCAGATAGCTAAAGCTGAACAACATACTGTCAACAAGAATCTATGATAGATTCCCTTCATCTGAGCGTGCTGATCTAAGCCTATTCTGAGTTCCCGTAGGAGGTCAGTATAGCCACGAGCTTGATATTCATTGGAGGGATATTCATAGTCCACATCGAGACCATCGAAGCCATAATCCTCGAGTAGACGAACCGCAGACCGCACGAAGTTGGCACGAAGCGCAGGATTGACGACGATAGGATGGAATTTAGGGGAATATGTCCAGCCTCCGATTGAGAGAAGGACCTTCAAGTGTCTGTTTTGCTGTTTCAATTTATAGATGGCCTTGAGATTCCCGTAGAGGTTGTTTCCGACGTCATTCCAAGAATCACCAGGGTAATGGATATCTTTGTCCGCCCATGCGTCAGAGAGGACAACTTCGCCCGAGTCAGGTCTCAGATCAGCGAATGCATAAAGGATGTGGCTGAACGGATGGTGAGCTTGAAAATGAAAGGAAGAGGAAGACACTGCGCCTTACGTCAAATCTTGGGCAGGGATGTTCGACGGCGGGAATTTGCGACCATATATCCCCCTATAAGAGCAATCGTTGGCAAACGCCCTGTGTTTGACCGATTAAAGGACGTACCAATTTACAAAGCTGGTAAAACAGCAACAGTCAGGACTCCGGGCAGGTTGTCGTAGAAGTGGTTAACACTTACTATCCAACGCTGTACTTTCCTTGACCTTGCATTTCTAGCGTATCGCTTGGGGCTGGCGGTATGGATGAAGATGTTTGAGACTCTAATGCTTGGTCCCCTTTGATACTGTCTAGCTGAGGAGACGGTTGTTCAAGAGACCACGAAAGGAACGCTTTATACGATCCAAATGCTGCGAGGATGCAGACAAGTACAGAAATAAGAAGAGTCTTTCGGGATGGAAAACGAGAGGCGGTTTTGGCGGGTGAACTGCCTTCGTCAGAGGGAATTGGTTGATATGATGTTGTCGAAGACATGCACAAGACCCATCCATCCTATAATTAGCTCGCCACAAAGTTTGGCGCGCTGCGCATGCCGGACCGTTATTATATAGGTTCCGATTCCGTACTGCTTCGTTTCAACACTTGCCGGCAAACCATCTTAAACCCCTGCTAATCTATAACGCGGAGCGACACCAGCGTACGAAAAATATAGTAGCGGAGGAATGGCCGACGACGCCAGAATCGTGACCAGGCTTGGTAGCGTTCCCGAGCGGCGGTTTCATAATTTTCACCGGCCAGTGCTCACTGCTCGGCATCAGAGATCATCATCAAACTACGTGTTCGGTCTGCAGAAATTCCTGGATTTTGCAGTCCGAGGACCCGACACAAAGAAGTTTTGCACCATAACAGCATTCATTTCACCTGACTGAATCACGCCATCCAGTCGGACATAGTCCTGGAGGTCTAACCAAAGTCACTGCCTTTCTCCTATTTTTGCAACGGGGAGCGGAGCCCTTTGAGTGCCCACATCAAGAACGGACAGCCTTCTCGCACGGCTTCAGCGAAGAGACCCGAGGCACTTTCGCAAAGATTCGATTACCTGTGTGCAGTGCTGACTGCCAAATTCAAGCCCCCACGCCATGCCCAGCCGAAGTGGCTGCCAAGTTACCCTGAAGATGACATGCCTGAAAGCGACTCATCAGCGAAGATGAGTCTTGAGTCTTCCGACGTGTACAGGAAGATGCAACCAATCGTACCACTGGTACTTAGATTAGTCTCACCGCAGTTCATGTACACGTTTAAGGTAGTCTTCCGTAGATAGATTCTGAGCTGGAAGACAGCCGTTCCTCCTCGACTTCATGATATATTTAATGAGGCCCGGCGAGATGAGATCTACCGTTAATCGGGCAATAATATCAATTCATATAATAATGCTTCCGACGTGGTCTCGTAATCCCCCGCCATTGAAGCTTGATGTTTCCTGCCACTTTCAAGGCCTAGCATACTGGTGAGACGGTCCTGAAGCTTGCTAAATACTTGTTTGCACTAAACTTGTACTGCCGTCGCCGTTTTATATCTTAGCCCTCTTCCAGTGCCGCCCTCGCGCTCTCCACGTCCTCGATCTCGGAGTTCGCGTCAGCGACCACCAAAATGCAAAACGACATCATCGAACTCAGCGGTTCCGATTCTGATACTAATAACGAAAGTGCTCGCCAAGTGAAGCAGGAATCCACTGAAATCAAGATGAACTGAAGAATATATTGCAGCAGCTTGATGGACACACGGTTCGTGTATAGCTTCACGAGAAGCTACTCACCCAAAATACTTATTGCATCATATCCTCAAAGCTCAATAAGTCTGGCGGTGTATGGAGCACTTTTTCACCTCGATGTTGACGCTATTCTTCGGGTAGCGGATTGAGACTACCGTCGAAGCTACGCGGCATCAAGACAATGACGAAGACATGTCTGACAATTTCGCATCCCACTCTGCTATGGGTGAAGATGTTCCTCCCGAAGCAGCGCCTTTGCAACCCCAGAACTCAGGAACTTCTGGGACTAGTCCTATAATCAAACCAGAGCCTGAAGACACGAAAGACAATCGCCGTGGTTATCAAGTCAGCAGAAGGACCCGATGTGAACCTTCATGTTACGTTCGTCAAGGGTGAAGATGGGAAATTCGATATCTGGAATCTTGAGCACCTTGGTCTCGGACCTCCAGTTACCGTAGAAAACAGATTCAACGTTGGATTTACGCGCACCGTGATCAGTGACGTGAGCTAACGTCTGAGAGTTCCCCCTCTGTCAACTCATGCTAATCCCTATTATTGTTTCAGACCCTTGATAGAGGCCACCAAACAACGTATAATAACTGGCAAGGTCCTACGAAGTCAACAAAGTCTCCCTGGTGCGTATCTCCTCGGGTCTACCTAACTTACCGCTACTAAAGCTAGCCTCACGGTATAGCACTGAAGCGTTCATGGAATCCACACCTCCCACTCATCCTGGGAGAGCACGGCGTCGTATTTTGTGGAACAAGGCGTTTCAACGATGGCACGCTCATTACTGGATCAGTCAACCTTTTCGTGTCTGGGAAGGTGAATGAGTGGATATATTTCGGTTCGTACGAGACCTCTCGCCGGTGCGAAATTACGCCGCACCAACTTCACCTACTCCCACCTCTGGTCATCCAAAGTTAGGTGGAGGGAATCCTGTCGACCTTGTGGGGAAAGATTTGCGTCGAAGAAACGAATTCCGAGCTTGTGGACGATGCTGAGGAGAAGCGGGGCGAAGTTCGCTTCGTCGAATATACGAAAGATGGGTTTCGGGAGGCACTCCAAGATGGAAGGCCCGTCATTGGCTTCACCGTTATGAAATGCGTTTAATTTCGTGCGGAGTGGTTCGATCAGTTCATGCATTACCAGGCGCATCCGAAGGCTAAATCACAGAAAAGGAAGAAAGCGAACTCGGGGGGCAAAAAACCCTCTGCGAAAAGGGTGAAGGGGAGCGCGCGCCGGGAAGAGGCGTCATCCGAAAGTGACGGTGAAGATGAGTTTTCTGACACGGAAGACGAGATGAAAGCACGCTTGGGTTCAGCTGAGCCGAGTGCAAGGAAGAGTGCCCGCATTTCCGGAAGATCAAATGGAGCATCGACCCCAAGTTCTCTGACTCGAGAAGTACTCCGAGAGGTCAATCAATGTTGTACCCTCGAGATTGATACCCTCATAGTCGAACGCTTACCGTACCATATCTTCACATATCTGCAATACTTGCGAAATAGTTTTTATGACATAGACAATTCTCCCTAGGCAGATCACTTAGTAGGATCGTTCTTCATAACCGACAGGGATGGAACGCAAAGTGAAACGCGTTGGACGCTATCGCCTTAGGTCCATTACTGCAAATTACGAATGAAATACCCAAACATACAATTCCTCATGCCACACTCCAGTAGTCAGCCAAGCAAGCCGACGCTAGAAGAACGATTGTGTAATTAAATGTGACGGAGGCGAAGAGGGTGACTAGTGAATGTGAAGAACCGTGGACGCCCTCCTCTGAGTTAGGACGTCGACGAATCACAATCATGCACCCATCTGTCATAGCAGACGAGTGATCACACCAAGTCCCTGGGGGTTCCAAGGTCAGAGGTCCAGTAGTGAGTACGAGCAGCCATCAACATACCTTGGTCTTACCCTCACGGAACAGTAACTTCATTCCAACTTTGACAAACTCAGGTTGGGTGATGAATTCGAACTGAACGGTGGCGCGATCGCCAGTCCGCAGGACCCCCTCAGCGTTATCCATCGATATGATACGGACAGTTTGGCGGACAGCCTTCAGAACTGATGAGAACGACAATAGACATCAGGAGATCCCACTCACTCCGCAGTGCAGCATGGCCTATGCGTACGCTGCATCAGCATGAGCGCAAGAACAGCAAGTCATCAAGCATACCTGGTAGTTTCGTTGCATAGTAGTGTTGTGACTAAAGTTCTGCTCGAATCATTGCATTGCGAGAAAGGCGTCCTTGAGCTTACTATAATATGAGCACCTGTCCTTCGAATTGGCGTGTTGCTGTGATGTCCTAATGAGTCATCGCAAAACTAATGGCAAATGCAATAGTCACCTTTCGGGGGAATATCAGTTTTGTGCACAATGACCATGCCCTTTCTCACAGCCGCACGTTTCACTCGTTTGAGAGCAAGAGCAACGCATTGGCCAGCCTCGGCTGTCGCGACATCAGCGCTGTAAAAGTTAAATACCCATCATAAATGCTAACAGGAACTGCATATACCGTTTTCGTTGCATGCTCCTCACCATGGTCGATTGAAAGTGTCCATTGGAGTCCGGTCCATAGAGGATGGCGTCACCTGTCTTGACACTTCCGCTATTGAGAATACCATTGACGACTGTCCCCACGTATGGGACAGACCAGACATCAGTGACCGAATACTGCAGCCAAATATATCAGTTGCACGCTTAGATGTGCGCCAAGGGACGCTACTACCTCAAGCGGCTGATCAGTTGCAAATGTCTCAGTATCGGCTTCGCTGGATGGAAGGAGATTCAAGAATGTGCGCAGCTTTAATCAAGTCAGAACACTGGTGAATCCGAAAAGTGAAGACACTGACACAGTCAAGACCTTCTCCGGTGACATTAGAGATACGGAAAATAGGGCACAGTCTATGTTTTATCAGGACCAAAATTGCAAAATTGAAGACGAACAGGCTTACTTGTATTGCGCAAATGTCTGCGATGATTCAACTGCGATTTCTATTGAGTCCACAAAAACTGGAGTTTTCCTGCAAAGGTATGTCATATTGAACCGAAGGGAAGTGAGTGATATAACTCACCTGCATCCGGGGCTCTTCAGAATCTTCACTACCTGTTTCGTGGTCTCAGCAAGAATGTTAGGTGGGGTCATATCAATCTATGTAAAGCTTAGCCCAGCTGAATGGTTAGGGGGGCACCTTTTACCTTGGTAATACAGACAACCACGGGAACGCTTAAAGCCAGAGCTATCGCCAGATGCTCTTTTGACATGCCAATAAGCCCGGCGTTGGCACCAACCATAAGAATCACACACGATGGCGCCCCGGACGTCAGCCCGTACAGAGTAGTTTTCAAGTATCGCTCGTGGCCCGCAAGATCTACACAAGGGAGGTGTATACGCGACTGTTACACGGAGTCACATTGAACGGACTTACCACTGAAAGAAACTATCTTGGCTGACTGCGCTGAAATTTCGTCCCAGCCCAGCTTATCACGTCGAATCACGTCTGCGTCAGCAGATAGCGGTATATTTGGAAGCACGGGAGTTCCAGCAGTCGAGAAACCTAGAATCTGGGGGGATGTAGGATGGTGTAGGCTGGCAAGAGACATGCAGCTCACCTCCATCCCTACACTAGATGTTCGTCCAGTCTCAATTTCGTGTTTATGTCGGAATAGTGCTACACGAGCTCGGCCTCTTCCATCATCCAGAGGACCTGAGGAGAAATAAATAAACGAAATACACATGCATTTATCATACCGCGTGTTAGGACTCCTAGTGTCGTAGACTTGCCCGAATCAACGTTACCAACGACCGCACAGCGCACCTCGGGAACTAATTCAATACTGGGTGGAGGTAATCGTAGTAGCAGAGTTGCGCGTGGGTGGTGGTCGTCAGTGATTTCGAAGAGAACGGATGTCTATCAGAAATGAACTCATGCAGTCTGTATATAACTGAGACCACCCACCTTTCCACCCAGCTCTTCCACCACCTTTTTAACTGACGATTGCAACGAAGTGACTTCGGCGTCGGTTCGCGGTATCCCCGACCATCCTGTTGCTTCGTCCACGCTCTCTCCGGCAAATAGTGGTGTATGGGGTGGCCGAGAGCCAATGCGGAATATATATTCGCCTTTGCATCCAGTGATGAGTTGTGCTACGGAGGTACGTGCTCGGTCATAGTCATGGCTAGATAGTAATGCCTGAGAACGAATCAGTGGATACACGACATAATAATGGAAGGTAGAGTACAAGGACGGCCTCGACCTCATCCTCGGCACCGGCATCCCTGGATGGAGGTGGTTCACCGGTAATATTAGATTCCTCAAGCGCCTGTAGCTTCTTGGGATTTACATTCCGCAAAGCAGGAGCTCCACTAGCTTGGCCACGTTGGCGGGCGAGTTCCCGTGCATGAATTTCCTGGATTTCGGATTGAAAGCTCTTGAGAGCTGACATTATGAGTTAGTGAGCAAGTGAGGAAATATTTAGAACAGTCCTAGCTCTTTATGCGGGTGTATGTCTGTGCATGTTACTAGTCCGTTTGAGTCAGAATGGTACTTAGAGTCACGTCACCCTCGATGCCGTCACACAGGGGATGGGTACTTTGCAGGGAGCAAGCGCTAATGATGCAGGAACAACTGTTCAAAGACTCCTATAAGTTGCTGATATCCTTAAGCTTGCAATTAAAGACTGCATGGACTCGTTTCAAGATCGGCACAATTGGAAGTCGCGGTGAACGGTGAATGGTGTTGATTCACCCTTGTCGCACGTGACAATATTGTGACTTAGCTCCATTCAACTCAACTTGACCGTCGAATGCCAGTCAGGCCCCATTTAATGCGCCGCTGTATAGATTTCTTTTGATCATTTTTCTGTAGCCCTTTTTAGTAGTCCGGCTTGAATGGGCTCCCTGCCAGCTGCGACGCACCGAACTGCGGGCCCGTCTCATGCGCCACGCGTCATTCGCGGCACTGAACCCGGTCTCATCGATCCAACCCAACCTTCCCGTTTATTGCGTTCTCCAGATTCCAGGCTCTCCTTCGCCTCCTTTGATCCTCGTACCGCTCTTGCTGGCGAAGATGTCCCAGATTTGCGCAAATTGTCTATTGACGATGACCTTCCCCCTCCCAAACGCATCGTCATCGAAACAACTCCCAAAGGCACGAGCTTTTGGAGATTCGTGCCCAAAGCACGCCTGGATGAAGGTGTACGTGATGAGGGCTTCTGGCCACGAGTAGTAGAATTATGTGGGTGAGTGACATCGTCAATTTATGTCGTCCCAGTTGTTGGAACGCCACACTTTCAGTGAACACGTGTTTTGCTACCAAGAGCAGTGGGAGATTTACAAGCTGGACCCAGAATATCATTGCACCGTTCACTTTGGCTTTAAATTTACATCCATTGTGAAGGTTGATTCCGAAGCTCAGCGCTCTAGAGCTCCTCCACCGCCAGGGCCAAAGCGCCCACGCGCACGTACGCCTACTCCTGAAGCCGATACGCCACTTCCGAGCAAAAGAGCGCGTTCGCGGCGTGCTCATGTCGATGACCACAGCAGCGATAGTGAATCTGACGAGGACGAAGAAGAAGTGAAGCAAATGATTGTTGATGGCCTTCCTCGTCACAGGGCCAAGCCCCCAACGAATGTTGTGCGACCCGGAAGGGAAGAATTGAAAAAAGAGCGGGACACAAGATGGCAGAAGAACAAGGAAGCACAAGCAAAGTACAGGCAAGAATCTCGAGCTGACGGACAGCCGATGTCCATGGACGCGGAACAATTTGCATCCCAGAGCAATACTGGAACACAAGCCGAAGAGACCACGAAACGAAAAAGTCTGTCATAAATTCTGTTATTTACAGCTGTCTGACAAGGTTGTAGAAAATGGATTTGCCGCTGACACGGATGACGAACTGCCACCAGAACGCCCCTCTACCAATGGCCATACGCGAAAGCGCCAGCGAACCACATCGCCAGCTCAGGCCAAACCGGCTCTGCAACACTCAAAAGTGCAACGTGAAAAGCGGAAACAAGCGAAAATCAGGGCAATGGACGAACGCCATCAACAAGGATTTAAACAAGTGTTTGCTGATCACTACCCAATTAATATTGACGAACTACGTATGTTCCTCTTCCCTCTCTGCTTTTTCAACGGTTCATATTTTTATCTTCAGTGAGTGATCATGGAAAGCCGTCGACATGTCCTGCTTCACAAGAACAGTCCGAGTCTTGTGACAGCGAAGAGAGCGAAGAGGCCATGCGAGAAGCCGAACTCGCGGAGTCTATTCGCAAAATGCGCGAACTTGACCGCGATAGACCTCTTTGGGAGGAACAGCGAAGGAAGCGTGAGGCACATGAGCGTGCCGAAGAACAGGAACGTCAGGCCAAAGCCGAACAGCGGAGAAGAGCTGAGGCAGAAAACCAAAGGCAGCGACGTGAGGAGGCCGAATGTCAGGCACGCCAGATCCGAGCGGAAGCCGAGCAACGCGCTGCAGAAGAGGAAAGGCGACGGCAAGAACAGCGACGGCTCAGGCAACGACAGCGCTGGGACTTCGGTGTTTGGACAAGTCATCGAGCCCTGGAACGATACAAGATCCTAAGTGAGGAGTTTGACGCCGCAAAATTCACACCTGATCAGCCGATCACTTTTCTTGACGTCCCGTGGCCTGTGCTCCATCCGCCTTCTCGTCTAACAGTCGAGGATGTCGACTGGTCCGCGGTGGAGAGATTTTTTGCAACTGTCAGGACCTCTATGCGTCCTCAAGACTATAAAGACTTTGTTGAAAAAAGTCATCGGAGATTCCATCCGGATAGATGGCGCGCACGTAAGGTGTGGTCTGCTGTTCGGGACGATGTAGAACGCAGTTGCCTCGAGGTTGCCGCCAACACAGTCGCCCAAGCTATTACGCCAATTTGGAGAGAAGTAAAACCACATTGACACACATCAGTTGCGGCATACATGGATCGCGCGCATTTAATAGATACCCTCATATGAACTTATCGCTTCGCTTGACTTGGTTTACATCGATGGGCGACCATATCTGAAACTTGATCTGTGCACAGGTATAGCTCCAAAAGACACCTGTGGAGCTTCACTCTGGACGAGTATGACAACTGCGACCCGTGCCCAAGGTCCAGTTTACTCACATGAAGTTAGCTCCGCCCGGCGCCACTTCTCGCATCATGCCAGCGCTCGGTGTCTAGATGGACGCCGAAGGATGATGGGTTCAGCTCGCTGTTCTCATTTCTGGGCTGAGGGCGAGCTGACTCGTTAACCATTATCAGAAGCGAGCGTAGCAAATGAACGTTTGAGTTCTTTCCGAAAGAGTAATTTGATTGCGCTAGATGGGCCAGTCCAACCAAGGTCAGACCTGTTATCTGGTATCATCAAACCAGTTCCAAACGGCACTTCATGTTACACCCAGAGACGGGGGTAATGGCGCCCCTCTCTCGTCCCCGTGTGAGAGCCCGGGTACCTGTTTTAGTAACCATGGACATCGTGACCCTTGAATTTTCAGGGCGCGGAAACCGCAGCAGATGTTTAGTAGTGTCGGCATTAGGTCAGCAACAGCCAACTGGAGACCGACTGCAAGTCTCTGCAAGCTGGTATAGAACAACTCCACATAACTCCACATTAATTAAAGGCGGGCGAGCAGTTTGATCATTAACTGAGGGGCTCCCGCGGTGGGTACGTATAATTATTAGTTGTTAGTTGAAGGCATTTCGCATCAGTTTGCATCCGCTGAATGGTTGGATACGCATATGGACAGGAATCGCACCCCTGGCTCAGGCAGGCCCTATCTCGAAGGCACAAGCAGAGAAACGGTTGGTGTGTACACACAAATCCTCGCAACAGCCTCACTACTAGTGTTAAATCAACACACCCGATCAGAATGAAAAATGAATTGGTCGGTAAGTATTATATCACAGAGCTGATTCGAAGTTGGTGCGTGCTTCCTGCATTATTGTGTAATCGACCCTCCAATACAAAGCAAGATAAGAACACCAGCAGTACTATTACATCAATATCACGCTAGTTGCATGCATAGTACTAGTATAATCATTGATGCCGACTTTCCATATCATTTTATGCATATAGTACTATTAGTAGATCCAACTATTGTGCAGTATTGTGCTGAAGTGCTTGACCGTCTGCTTGGCACTGCAGGAACACTGAAACGGGATGTCAAATAAGGCTAACGACGGGGGAAGGGTGCAATCCGGCACAGCAGTAAGGGCCAATAAAGGTTAACACCAAACGTTGACAGGCGCTATTTTTGCCGTGATGAATTTGATACTGTGACATTCATCCCACCACCGGACTACCGTAGACTCTACGGTAAGCACTCGCATTTAACCAGGAAACAACCCAGGCTCGAGCTAACACTCCGACCTCTACGTTGTCTATTCGGTGTCCCTGGCCATTTGATAAGTCAGGCTGGCATCCTCTGGCATCTCGCTAGGTCAGAAATAGAGGGGCAAGCGAGCGGTTTGATTCTGATTCATTCAATTGTTGCCATCACGGAGCTGATACTATTGGCGAGATACGAAAATAACTTAATTCTCGTGCATGCCACATCCTGTGATCCTTACCAAACAGATCTTCATATTATGATCGTGACACAACACAATCATGAGTGTCAGGAACCTCTCTTGTCGACATATAAATGCTGCCATATTACCATCGTTTAGACTCTAGCAATCCCCTTGGATCTCAGCGGATCACATACTACCAGTACTCCAATGGACGCTTCAAGCATTCTCAAACCAGCTGAAGTTGCTGTTGCTCTGGTTGAGCAAGCTATAGCCAAGCACAACACGCGGCTTGACAAGACCTTCTTCAAGGCGGTAAGCAACGATGCGCGCATGTGTGGTTCAACATCTCAATCTTGTTATTAGTTTCTTGCTGGTGTTATGTTGTCCTTCGGTGGTCTCTTTGATCTCATCATCACTGGTGGCTCTCCAGCCCTGACAGCTTCGAACCCTGGAATTGTCAAGGTCCTCGGCGGTTTTGTATTCCCCGTTGGACTCGTTATGTAGGTGATAGCGACCTCTACCTTTGGACCATGGCTTAATCGTTGTGCCTCTCTATAGGATCGTGCTCCAGAATTTCGACCTGCTCACGAGCAATCTTATGGTAGATCGTTAATGTTTTTTGTGAATCATTTCTCACCCTTTTGCAGATCTTTCCCATGGCTGTGTTGAGAGGAGCGATTCCCTGGTGGAGCATTCCCGTCAACTGGACTATCGGTGAGTTCCGCCCGAAGGTCCTTGTTCGGATACTGAGTGATCTGTCACCCGTCAGTCACTTTCGGAAATCTTGCCGGCAGTCTATTCTTTGCAGCAATCTTCTCGAAATGTCAGTGCGCGTTCATCGGCTTGGCCTCTATCATATAGGTTGACCCGGTTATCATATTCAGACGACGGACTGATGGTATCCGATCCTTACGCCTCATATATAAGATCATTCGCAGTGTGAGTCACTTCATATGATTTGGATGTTCTACTATCTCAACAATCTCGTGCCAGCACGAAAGCTATCACACCTGACTGGTACCAAATTTTGATTCGCGGCATTGGTTGCAACTGGCTAGTTTGCGTAGCTGTTTGGGTGCGTATATCATGGTGTTGCATCGAGTTACTTACATAAGTGTCATTCAGCAAGCAACAGGGGCCAAGGAAACTTATTCGAAAGTTATCGCTATCTGGTTCCCCATCTGGGTTAGTCAAGTTGACAACAGTGCTGAACCCGACTCATCCTTATGTTCTAGATCTTCGTGGCTTGCGGATTCGACCACGGTAAGTCGCAGAACGTTCGGAGACAGACTTTTATCAATACTTTTTATCAGTTGTCGCAAACATGTTTTCACTGCCATTGAGCATTATGCTTCATTCTGAGGTACGCGCTCATGCTACCCTGCACTTGGTCTATCTCTAATTACCTCCCAGCTTACGGTCGACCTGTACATTCGCAAGTATGTACCCAGTTGTTTGTTCAGTCCATTTTAATCATTGCTTATCGCTGCCTCAGGTCGCTGATCGCGTCTTACCTTGGCAATATTATTGGAGCTCTCTTCGTGGCCTTGCCAGCCGTGTACTTCTATCTTGGTGACTGGCATGCCGATGGCATGCGTGATGCCGAGGAGGCGGCCTACAGAGAGAGCAGACTTTCGGACCCCCCTAGTGAAAAATGACAGCCGCATAGGCGGGCCAACACTGGGTCAGGTTGTTATGGACTCTTCATTTTTTCTCATGCATTGGACGACTATTTATCATGATCAACGGAAACCCCTGGAGATACACGATGTAAACTACCGGAACCGACACGCTCAATCCATTCTCAGGCGATTCTTTACGGACGAGTATACGATGGGAGTAGAGTTAGGATTTATTTGTCATGAAACATTAACATTGTACTCTTGTAGAGGAGAAGCATACGGCAGTAGTTTCGATATACTCCTTCGAGTTGGAATCGTAGCATATTGTATTGGACGGGTACCGCAAGCACTTGACGTGCTTGCGATACCTCGAACTTTTTGGATATTTTGTGTACTCCACAGGGATTATTACATGTTGCATGCACCATTGATTATCAACACACTGGCTGCTACTCAGGAATCAGAATGGTTTTGTTCTTGATATCGTCGGCAGCCTTGCGGCTTGCAAAATCAATGGACAATTTATGGGCGGGCATAGTATGCCGCTTTTGCTAATAATCTATGACATCCCGCAGGGCATTCTTCAACACCTTCTGTTGATCAACTTACATCATAAGAGGCGTAGGAACGTCGTAAGGATCTGCTTTGGGACAGCGGTACGAACGTCATTCGACGTCAATAAATCACTCGAATATTCCTGAAAGTAAAAAATAAAAATAAAAAGTATTCCAGGTCCTGACTTTAACCTACTTAGCTACCTAAATACCTAGCCCTATCACCCTATCAAATACGCCATGACTTTGGCGTGACTCGATTACAGGATATGGTACTCCTGACAGCATGTTTCAAGGTAGTAGCCGGGCGGTGCGGATGTTGTGTTAAGCCGACATAATCATGGACAACATCTTGTGCCCCGAACAACGTCACTTCTCCCTCGCCCATCTCCGCAGTAGAGCTATCATCTTCTTCTTCTAGCTTAGTGTCTGAATCTGATCTAGGGGTCTTTTAGCGGTTGAGCATCGCGAAGCCAAACCCACAGGTGTAAAGGGAAGTCTGTTTGCAATGAAGCATAAATCTGGTGTATAGATTGCCGAAACAGTCCATATGGAACGCAAGACTGAAGGAACCCAGTCGTACGAGATGCCAATAATATCCACCCGAGGTGATATGTAGGAGCAGTAGATAGATTGCCTGGGGGCATCGGGAATTCCGGTCTTGCAATCTCTCACAATCGCGAGAGCCAATGCTAAATCCCCCCTATCTCCGCTATAGGTAACAGTAGGGAAGCGCTCAGGGAAAAAAAACGTGTAAGAAGACAGGCGGTATTTCTACGCGGAATTTTCTCTCCGAGTTGAGGAGAGTGGGTCGTCTTAGGTGGAGTTCCTGACCGGCCGTACAGATACCCTGAAATGCGTTCTGGGGGTCGGTGCAAGCGCGCGGTGGTCTGCCATCTGAGAGACGGCCTAGTTTCCGTTCACATTTGAAACTTTCTTCAGCCATAAGCGTGCGCTCTCATTGGTGGAGAGGTACTTAGGCGACGCTAGGTGCTCGGCTACATACAGGCTTCCGTTGAAAACAAGATCAAAACTTGTTTTGACCGGTTCGACTTTTTTAGATGTGGGCGCGAGAGAATAGCCTACCAGTACTGCCGCATTAATCGCGATCGTATTCAATGAATCCACAAATACTTGAAGGAAAAAAGCTCATATGTACGTAACGTGGGGGCTCAACTCTAGCAGCATTGCATGCTTCTAGGACCAAGTCGATCTTAGGCGCTTTGAAGGCAGCAAGTGTCGGAGGCACCGAATGTCGTGCTAACGAGCCGGTAGCCCAGGTAAAGTCCTTTGAGGGACGCATTCAAACGCCATCGTAGGTGTCGGTGGGAGTAAAAAAAGAGATGATGATGCATATCAATGATTAACTTTTGATATCAGCTACCAGCAACGACAAGAAGCATTCTAGATCCAGATGTCCACGGGCATAGGCACCAATGAAAAATAGATCTCGCATGGGCTGAGGAAACGTTGGCCAAGATTTGTGTCGGATAAAATAGTTCACACTGATGCGCAGTGAATGTATATGCATATTTTTGCCCTGCGCCGTCCCAAAAATATGCATATACATCATTCACTGCGGAAACGAGAAAATAGATTAGCGTAGGGACAGAATCTATATGCGAGATATAAACAAATGTCGCATATTATGCGAATCCCGAAGTGTTAGACTAGAGAGAGGTTCTCGTTTCTGAGTCTAAACAGAGACCGCATAGATAAGCTGTGCGGACGTAGATTTGTTGTCCTCGGACCTAAGGCCTAAACCGACAACAGAAGTACATCAGAATTCTCAGAATCAACCTCTGCTTTGCATCTGAATATTAATCGAGGTAAAAGAGTCTGATTAAACTTGAATTAGAACTACACATGCGCTGACTCCTAGCCTAGGATTTGCTACCACCCGCTCTCGTTCTCCCTCCACCCGGACTATATGCATGTCAGCAATTTCATAATGGCGGTGGTAGCGCTATATAATCTTCCTGGTAACCAAAATCTAATGAGTGAAGAGCAGCAACTTGTGTTGATTGCGACAATCAACATACCTTCTAAGATATCCTTCTCTGCCACATGAATGCGGCCTAGAGCCCATACAAGATCAGTAACCAAAGTAGATAGTATGTGTGAGCATACCACGACAAACCTAGTACTAGTACGGATGGGCCGACGGCATCCCTCGCATCAGCTAGGTGGGGGCGGTGCGCCACGGTACAAGGAGATGGTTGTGGTTGCAAGTCAAGGCAGGGGCTGAAACTTTGAGAGACTTCAATAGAATTTCAATAGACTTAGCCGAGGTGACAAACTGAATTTTAATCCGACGGTCGAGAAGACAATTTACAGGGCTGATTAGTGGTGGAATAGCGAGTATCTGAAGTGAAGAAATAGGGGTCTGAAAAGACGTGTCAGTAAAGTTGGAAAAGTGTCTGTTTAGATGTGTTGAACGACAAAATTTTGTGACCCATCGGATTTGCGTCTGATTACGAGGTACGTACATTTAGAGTCGTGTTACACTCGTTGTCTCCCTCTGATTAGGATCTGGCTAAAATCTCGTTTCCGCAGTGATTCAACATTGAAAGGGCGGGGGTGGTGGTGCGAACGGCAACGCTGCTATTGCAAGCTAGAAAGCGAGGGGTAGGGACCGCACAAGCTACAAGAGACTGCACGCAAAATGGAACTGGATGTGAGGCATGAGTAGACAAAAAGCGGATGGATGCAAGATAACGACATGGTAGGCAAAAATTGTGCTATACTGGTTCGGGCATGTGAGAATGGGTGGCAAGGGTGCGAGACAGGCCCGCAACAAAGAAAATTTTGTTACGAAAACTCATCAAACAGAGTGGAGTACACTCACTCAGACCTTGGAGTATCCTCGAATAAGCTTGCTTGCGTTCGCTTCGAGGTGTTACCTCATAGGGGGAGAAGCTCAAAAATCACGCTAGAGTCCCTTTCGACCATCTCGACTTCTTATTGCATAGTTTAGAGTGTATATGCTTTGCTTGGAATATACTGGCGCTGAAGAAGTCAACGCGCACAATCTCAACCTGTCTGAAAATTTAAACCCACAGAAAGCAGGGATCTGAGTGTAATATGAGCTCAACAGAGTGTAGCTTATCTTCTCATGGAGAGAGGGTCATTTATGTTTGGAGGCCCAAATACGCGTCCCGCCAGGACAAAGAGAAGGTAACAGGGCTGTTGAACTCTCCTCTGCAAATGATACGCAGGACAGGCCATTCTGATTGTTCATGAAATTGTCTCGACATTCTCTGGAACATTATCCGAAAGGGCTGGGGGCCAGTCCGAGAGGGGACTCCTTGAAGTAAATTCAGTAAGGGATAAACATTCCAAAGGGCGGACATTACTTCCTCATATCCCAGATATTTTCGCTGCTCTTTCCGAGCCTTCTGTGAGCCCACCACTCGGCGCGGCGGCGGATCCAAGCGTCCCGTTTCTGTTCTGGGTGCATAAACTTTAAGCTCATGCAAAATTTGAAGTCTTCTTTTTTGACTCCACATTCTGACATTTGACCGTATCTGTATAACGATTTGACCTGAGTCCCCACAACTGAAAGTTTGATGAACACCGGCATCCTTAAGAGCTTTCGAAACATACCATGACATTGCAAAAAATCATCAAATAAAGTCATGCACCCGGGAATATCGTCCACGGTAGGATGAACCTTGCGCAGGTATTCCTCCTCTTGCTTTATCGCGGTTTCGAGGTCGACACTAGCCATATTACAAAGGGACGAACCGTTTGGTCGGCTGCCTGAGCCTGTCAATGCACGATTCAGACGTGGGAACCGAACGCGCTTTCAAACTCCGACAATTGAACGCGTCGCGACGCGTGTTTTTGTTCTTGCTATCTCCCCGCATCCATCGATAAAACTACACCATGGTGAGCATCGAGGATATAGAAACCAAACTAATTTATATTGAATGTTCAAATCACAGTCCCAGACTCCCAGAGGCGCAAAGCGTCCAAGGTCGCCTCCCCTTCCCAGCTCATCACCAGCTCCACGCCCTACTCCAAGGCGGAGAGATTCACAATCATCTCTCCCGCCGTCTTCGCCTCCGGCACCCTTCTCGGATACAGACGACAGCCTGGATGATCGTGATGGAGTGCGTGATATAGATGAGGATGAAGAAGATGATGGCGAAGGCGAAGATTTGTTTGCGGATACCGTCGAAGCGTACGTGTCAAATCCCATATTCCTCACTTCTTTCGTCGAGCTTAAAACAGAGATTACGCGCCAAATGAGCTATTGGATCACTACTCTGACCGGGACATCGACGATGAAGGAGATTTTGAGGAAATGACAGCAACGGCTCGACGAGCTGCTGAAGCAAGGATGAATCGTCGTGATCGCCTTGAGCGCGCAGGAAAGCAAGGCAGTCGCGCAGCTAATAGAGGCCGCGCACCTCAGTTCCTGGAGGATGATGACATGGACGACGAGGATGCTCTTGGTGACGATCTTGGTGTTGCGAGAATGAAGCGCCGCACAAGGCGACAATATGACGAACGTCGTGACGTAGATGATGTGGATGGCATGGATGATGTTGGTGAAAATCCTCGCGGTCAGATGGATGTCTACTCACATCTGAGTCTTTCTAGGAAATACCACTTGAGCAACTCAGTGACATCAAGGCTAAATCTATCGTCGAATGGATTGCCAATGACCGTGTTCGTCGATCAATTGTTAAACATTTCCGGCAGTTTTTGATGACCTACGTCGACGAAAACGGTGCATCGGTCTACGGTCAGCGCATTCGTAATCTTGGAGAAAGTCAGTATCATCAGTCTTCACCGAGCGAAATGACTGATGGTCTGCTGCAGCAAATGCCGAGTCACTGGAAGTATCTTATCTGCATCTAGCGATGTCCAAGCCTATCTTGGCTTACTTCTTGACAAACTCCCCGGCTGCCATGCTTACGATCTTTGACGAGGTCGCACTGAATGCTATTCTCGTGTATTACCCGTCGTACGAACGGATTCACTCGGAAGTCCATGTTCGCATTGCAGACCTTCCGTTGAGCTCGTCACTCCGTGACCTCCGGCGCTCCAACCTAAACAATTTGGTGCGAGTCTCTGGTGTTGTAACTCGACGGAGTGGTGTGTTCCCGCAGCTCAAATACGTGAAATTTGACTGCCGAAAATGTGGCGCTGTTCTTGGTCCATTCTACCAGGACGCAACCAAGGAGGTTAAAGTCAGCTTTTGCGCCAACTGTGAGAGCAAGGGCCCGTTCCCTGTTAACTCTGAGCAGGTTAGTCACATCGAAATCGTGACAACACCTGCTAAATGCTGCCCGATAGACGGTGTACCGCAATTACCAGAAAATGACATTGCAGGAGTCGCCTGGGTCAGTCCCTCCAGGTCGTCTACCAAGACATCGTGAAGTTATTCTCCTTTGGGACCTCATTGACATGGCAAAGCCCGGAGAGGAAATTGTGAGTAGCACAGGCGCTTACAATTGACCCTTGCTAAGCACGTCAGCGTAGGAAGTGACAGGGATATACAGGAACAACTTTGACGCTTCTCTCAATTCAAAGAACGGTTTCCCAGTATTCTCCACTATCATCGAGGCCAACCACATTAATAAGAAGGAGGACCTATTTGCAGCGTTCCGTCTTACCGAGGAAGATGAGAAGGAGATGCGTGCTCTCGCACGGGACGAACGTATTCGGAAGCGGATTGTCAAGTCTATCGCGCCTTCGATTTACGGACACGAGGACATCAAAACAGCCATCGCGCTCTCCCTGTTCGGTGGTGTTACGAAGGACATCAACCGAAAGCATCGCATCCGCGGTGATATCAACGTGCTGCTCCTGGGTGACCCAGGAACAGCAAAGTCGCAATTCCTGAAGTACGCGGAAAAGACGGCTCACCGGTCTGTGTTCGCAACCGGTCAGGGTGCATCGGCTGTTGGTCTGACCGCCAGCGTCCGCAAGGATCCCGTAACTCGGGAGTGGACGCTGGAGGGAGGCGCTCTTGTCCTCGCCGACAAAGGGACATGTCTCATTGACGAGTTTGACAAGATGAACGATGCGGATCGGACGTCTATTCATGAGGCTATGGAACAACAGTCCATTTCAATCTCGAAAGCTGGCATTGTCACGACGTTGCAAGCCCGTTGTGCCATCATCGCCGCTGCTAACCCTATTCGAGGAAGATACAACCCAACAATTCCCTTCCAGCAAAATGTCGAGTTGACAGAACCCATCCTATCTCGATTTGATGTGTTGTGTGTTGTCAAAGACAACGTTGATCCGGTGCAAGACGAACTACTGGCGCGATTCGTCGTTGGAAGTCACCTTCGTAGTCATCCAAAATTCGAAGCCGACAGGGATGAGATGAATGTTGGCACCACTCTTGATGCTGATGTAAGTCTTTGTTCAGTCCCTGAAGCTGTAGTCCTAATAGTCTGGCAGATTATACCCCAAGATATTCTCCGTAAATACATCATGTACGCACGAGAGAAAATACGCCCGAAGCTCTACGACATGGACCAGGATAAACTTGCACGCTTGTTCTCCGATCTTCGTCGCGAATCACTAGCAACAGGTTCATATCCCATCACCATCCGACACTTAGAGAGCATGATTCGCATGGCTGAAGCCAGTGCAAAAATGTCCCTGCGGGAGTATGTTCGTCCCGATGATATCGACATGGCCATTTCCGTTGCGGTGGGCAGCTTCGTCAGCACTCAGAAGATGTCAATCAAGAAGACTCTTGAAAGGGTAGGAGTGCCCCATGACTTAGAGGGATGGAAGAAGGCGCTTATGGTTTTACAGGGCTTTCGAAAATACCTGACAGCAAGCTCGCGATTATGAAGAGCTCTTGGCTTTCCTTCTTGGCCAGATTGTGAAGGAAAAGGCCCGCTTCCACCAGCTGCAGAGACATGAGCAACCTGAGCTCATCACTGTTAAGGTATCTGAGCTCGATGAACGGGTGAGTGGTCCCCTTGTCTGAGTTGTCAGTCAACTCACTAGTTCTCCAGGCGAAGGAGCATGACATCTATGACACATCGACCTTCCTGCACTCAAAGCTCTTTGTTGCAAACGGCTATAAATTGAAAGACCAGATCATAGAGAAGCGGTTCTCGAACTGAAGCGAGAATCATATATACCTTTGGCATAGTTTTGTATTGAATTCCATGCGCTATGTAGTGTGTCATGTAAGATGAGTGGTGAATATATGAAGGGAATAATTAACCATGATACTTCAAGTAAGATAGCGATGCTCTATGATTATGACGTGGAAACGGGTGACGAGGGATGATGGACGTGTTCCTGAGCTACGTTGTCCAGAGTTGCAGCCTCAGCCTCGGAAATCTGCACATCTGAGGACGTAGCTTGACCCTGAGATTCCTCTTCATCATCGTCGTCCATAATTTCTGTGACGAAATTAGTAAAAGATACTACCGAGTCGGAAAATAAGCTCACCCTCCCCATACACGTCAGGGTGTTCCCGGAAGCAGGTTTGCATGGCCTTGAATTTCTCCACACAATCAATGCCTTTTGGCTCCTTTTCAGAGTATACGAAACATGAAAATGCCTCTCTGAACTGTGGGCCACATGGACCGTGGGCCATTCCACCGAGGCATGGGCAGTCCCAATTAATTTCACCTGTCACCGGGTTGAAAGCACCTCCAGCTGACTCTTCTCCACCTTGTGCCTCTACTGGTGTGGCTGGTGATGTTTCATCCGCGTTCTCATCCGACGCGGGTATTGATGTCTCGGGAGACTCCTCTTCGGTCTGCACTGAAGATGGAGGGGAGTCTGCGGCGAGGACTGAGGGAGCTGCGGAGGCTGGAGGCTTCTTAGGTGCTACGAACGTGTCAGAATGGTGCTTGCTGATGATCTCGACTGAATACATACCGGATACAGGATGAGCGTCAAGTGCTATCCGCCGACTGTCCGGAGCTCAGTGACCAAGCCATGTATGCGGCCAGCGTGACAGGAAGCTCCCAGTGCAAGTCCAGACTTGGTTGAATAAATTCTGAATGCGCGCGCGCGCGAGGAGCCGGTATTCGTATGGATACATCTGCGCAGTGGCAGCCGCGTAACAGTCCGGAGCATAGTGGGATAGAGAAAGTTGAACTCCGAGAAGAAATCACTGCAAGTTACCAAAAATTGAATTTGGATGACGCGCTCGTTTACTAATCGCGTAATACCAGATATTTTTTTCACTCGACACACCTCTAGCTAGCCTGCGTATATACTGTCACAAGTCTCCGACCCCTCGCTTAGTCTGCCTCATAGAACACTAAGCAAATCGTAGATTGTAGTGCCAACACTCATTCTGCCAGGTTCGTTCCGTCACTCTCGCCATCATAATGGAGTTCTATCGTGGGCCAGACGAAGAGCCATGAACAGTGCACACTCAGTGGCCTCCGGCAGCGAGTTTCATGGTGTGCAACATTGTCCTTTCAACCTGAACCCACAGAACTCGTGCATCAGCCACTTCACAAAACTAACCCCTAGTGACGTTTGGGCGAGGTCTGGCACTACGAGCCTCGGCAGTGGTTAATATCATCACAGGCGGGATCTGAATCATGTGCATGCGCCCCAAGGCCGCCTATCATACACACGCACGCACGCACACTGTCTCGACCATGAAGTGGTACTGGTGCCGAACTTCGTAGCGCATGATAGATCACTTTGAAGCAACCTGTTGCCTCCTGTTGCTCTGGATATAGTCAGTGCCGATCCTCGGATCGTCGTCACACGAATTTAGGAGGTATGCCAGAAAGCCACTACATACTTCGACCAAAGATCAGCTGCTGATTCGCACAAGGTTCACGATTGAGAAAGACTTGGGTCTCCCACGTCACACCGGTTTCTCTACAAGCAGACTAGCCTGTACTGCCAGTGGCAGGCGCCAGCCAACAAGTACGGAAGCCCGTGAGTAGATCCTTTCGTCAATATAAATGATGTAATTGGCGCACAGATGTCATCGTGGATCATTGCACATCGTCCTTATCACTCCTTGAACCTTTCAAATTCAGGAATAATCCATTACCGTCGTGTCTCTATGGTTAATTTCCGGCTACAGCACACTTGCGGCAGCTGCCGTCCTTCCACGCCAATGTCGATAAATACTAGTGGAACCATGCGAAGGTCTGAACAACTCGCAGCGCATCAGCATGTCTTTAGATTTACTGCAGGTTCGTATGGTTAACGACTGCTCTCTGTCATCAACAACTCGTTTTTTTTTTCAGGTTTCGGCGCCAGGACCATCATACATCTGTCTTGGTGGTTTTCTAGTCTTGGTTCGTTCCAACTCCTCTTGCTTGCTAATGGCGAGCGTTCGTTATCGGGTACCATCTGGCTTGCTCCACGTTGTTATTAATATATTGCAGCGATATGCTGACTGTTGACCGTAGTTCTCGATGGTCTCACTCCTAATTAAAGAGACGGTGTGTGACTGCCATCAATCCCTGACCAATGACCCATGCCTCCCCAGCTGTATGTCAATGAAGTTGTTCTCGGAACCGGCTTCGGGATTATCATAGGGCCTTTTGTTGCCAATATCTTCGCACCCCGTTCGTGGGGTTCCATGACTAACGCCATAACACTAGAGGTCATGCGCATCGTCCTCGCGATTGGCTTGTTCGCAGCTGGAGTCGAATTACCACGTGCATATATGAAAAGTCATGCAAAGAGCTTGTTCATAATGGTCGTGCCCACCATGGCCTTTGGCTGGATTGTGGTAGCTGGTACGCCGAGGTTCCGCGGATGCAATTGTGCATCCCCTGACCACCATTATAGCGATTGTCCACGTATTATTCCCGAAGCTCAATTACATTTCGTCCCTTTGCATCGCTGCTTGTTTGACCCCTACGGACCCTGTGACATGTGCTGCCATCACGCGTCAGTTCTACCGTTCATGAACTATTTGTATCTCTGACTTTTGCGTCTGCTTTACAGGCGGTAAATTTGCCACTAAACATGTTCCTGAAGGTATCCGCCACATCTTGTTGGCTGAGGCTGCAGCCAATGATGGTCTTGCATACCCATTCCTTGCGATATCAATATACCTCACCGTAGAGACGTCCGTTCGAACTGCTATTGGCAAGTGGTTCTTGGTTGGGTGGTTATGTTTGTACTCTTGGTTCTTGGATGCTTTGTAAGGTACTCATCATTCCTACAATAGACCAGGTCATCCTTGGCACCGTTTTGGGCGCCGTTCTAGGTCAGTAAAGTCGATTGGTCGTCTGAAGCCGTTGATTCACCGCATTTGTGATTTAGGCCTTCTGTTCTCCAAGCTCATGAAGATATCCCATAGTCAGAGCTTGATAGATCGTGAATCGTATATCGCACAATACCTGGCTCTATCCATCTTTACTATGGGAGTCGCGAGCACCATTGGTGCGGATGATCTTCTTGCAGCATTTGCAGCAGGTTTGCATTCAGTCTGAATGCTTGATCACTGAGGATCTAACGACCCCTCAAGGTTGTGCCATTTCCTGGGACGGTCACTTCCATTCACAGACAGAAGATGACATATTCTCTTCTGTAATAGATTATATCTTGAACTGTGGCTGCTTCATCTACATCGGCGCGTGGCTACCTTTTGCCGACTATAACTCTCCCGAGTATGGCATCACCCCTTGGAAGCTGGTTCTTCTTATGATCGCTATCTTGCTCTTGAGGCGAATTCCGTTCTTATTGGTGACATACAAATTTGTTCCCGAGATCACGTCCTGGAAGGAAGCTCTATTCTCTGGCCACTTCGGTGAGCAGTTCTCTTATCTATGCTGTAACTTTCTGCCTAAATTACTTTGTACGCAGGTCCAGTAAGTCGGTCTGGTGCCGTTTATCAGCGTCCACTAATGCGTCTTAGATGGGAGTCAGTGCGGTTTTCGTGTCCGTGATGGCGTCTAAACGTTTGCCCACTCCGGACAACCCGCCTGCAGACCAAGCACAGTACCTCGCCGCAACTATTCAGCCCATTGTGTCCTTCATCGTTCTTGGTTCTATTATCGTTCGTAAGTGTTGTCACGGGTAGTATCGTACTGTCGCTGATTTGGGAGGTATACATAGACGGGTTATCTATCCCGTTCTTCAACATCGGTCGACGCGTACACTCCCGCACAACTTCGCTAACTACGACGTCGACCGGACCGTACTCACGCCGCAGGAGTCGGTATGTTAGGTAGCCTGGCTGCAGATACTGGTGCCAGAAAACTTTTTTAGTGTTCGCACATAGCTACGTTCACCATCTTGCCAGCTCCACCGAGTACTTTCCACTTATGGTGAGCCTTTGGCCCCCTTGTCATTAACATACACCATCGGATGTGAGTGGTAATTACCCCTTACTTATCACCAGCCTCTCTCGCCACTTGTAACATTCCTGATGTCTCGATGCCTATTCAAACATCCACCCTATTGACAAATAACATCCAACTTGGTGACTCATAATTTGTCTGGGATACCATTGTTCCCGCCTCTCTTCGGCACTAGCACTTTCCCCCCATATTCGAGTACCGTGTTTTGCCCATGCAATATCATGTACTCCTAGAAGTGCATACGCCTTGCGCGAGCGCAGTTCTTCAAGCACGAACCTAGTTATTCGCGACCAAGCGTAAGTTGATTTAACTCATGCTCACTCCTGGTTGGCCTCGGGCACTACCAAATTAATAGTGGATTTGCTACGACATAGACATTCTATTAATGGGAACTTGAACATCCTTTGCTCCTTCATACAGAGTAATTAACGACAAAAATCAAATCCGTGGAAATATTGCGACATGCGTAAAGGTATTAGGGGTAGTTCGTTTGCGACTTCGCCAGCGTCGTGCAATGCGTTCACTCATAACATCGATCCTCGTCTAGCCTGCAGCGAACCGGCCGTGAGCGGACCGCAGCGCTAGGTTTTGACCGGGAATGGTGCTTACCACCTGGGAGGCCTTGTTGTCCTTCGTTAGAAGATCGTTCAGGCATCGAACCACGATCCCTACGCCTTCCTCGACAGCATTCCTCTCCGATTCTCGCACTCTCCCCAGCACTCTACAGAATCGATCTGGGTGCCAGCGAAGCAGAGCAGCGCGTATCCTCTCCTTCGGGGACTGCTCTGGGGAATGGGCTGAGGATAAGATGAATGCTCCGATTCTCTCAGGAGTAATTTCATCTGGAGTCAACGGAGGAACAAGTAGCGGCCACGGGATATCACGGAATTTTAGGACGATTCCGTCATATGCAGCGGATAGCGCTACCCATCGCAACTCGTACACGTTCCAGGCGTCTATCGTTGCTCGTTCAAGCCTCGCTCGTTCCCTCGTCACTCTCTCCTTCGCCTTTTCGGCTTCCCGCCTTCGCTCTTCCGCAATAATATGTCTTTCGCTGTCTCTCCGCTGGCGAACGCGGGCTTGGATTCGTCTGATTTCGGTTTGTATCAGTCGGTTCTTCTCCTCTTCGCGCTCCCGCATTCTTCGTCTCATCTCTTCTTCGTACTTCGTCCACCTATGCGCTTCCACCTCATGTTCGTATAAAAATTCATCCCTCACTTTATGCCGAAGCTCCTCCGTCTCCGTGGGCTTCATCCAGCGACGCCCCTGGTTTGGCCGACTTGCCAAATGGATCTGGTCGTTCACCCATCGCTCCGTTGGGTTTTCATGTCTAGTGTGCACGTAGTGCTCTTGCTCCTTGACGCATGCTAGCACGTGGGGATTCATGTGTTCCCACTGAACAGGACGAGCGCTCGTATAATCACGTGGGCAAGTCAAATCATCATGTCGTGGAAAGCGTAGTCGGGATGCCGGTGACGGGGAGCTTGGTAGCTCAGCCACTTTGGCGCACCTAACTTGGGCAAGTGAATCATGATGGTGAGGAGTGCTAATTGCTCTGGGGCGGATGTGATGTGTGTAGTCTGAGTCCATCATACAGTCAAGTATTGACGCAGGTTAGATTGGAAGGACGTAAAGATGAGGGTGTTGTGTTATATCTTCCTGTTCATAGTTTTAGACCTGGCGTGATAGACGCGAATGAGGGCGTGTAGAGAGCCTGCAGTATTTGAGCATGTCCTAGTACGTACGTTTGCCTCGTTGCTTTCGCCGCCTCCGGACACGTTGCCACATCATTGGCCCTGCCTGATTTGACACAATCACCGCGTTCTTGGAATCCTAATCACATTTTCCGACATGAACTCCGGGTCTTGACCCTCATAGTGACAATACAACAGCTTCCCTACAAGAGTGAGATCCATAAGTACTCCTACACAGCATAATCCCCTACTTCCTTTACATAGAGCAGAATCCAGAGTCGCTAACATACTCTGCTGAGTCTCCTTTAATTAATGTTGCCTCGAGTCTGACAAGATCTACAGATGGATTGAGAAAGAGAAGCATGGCGGAAATAAACATGCTTACTGAAATATGGATGGGCTTGAGCCTCCCGTGCTGTCAGCCGCTTCTGATGATCATATCGAAGTAATTTGTCAAGAAGGTCCAGTGCCTCTGACGTCACACACTGCTGGTTTTCAGCAGTAACAAAACGTGTCCAAGGCTGTCTTGGATAACTGGGACGAGATATCAGCATTTTAACGCGTGGTAGGCCATGCCACTAACGAGTGCAGAAGGGCGTCCATGTCTGTTTCGAATGGTATGTCATATGTCTTCAAGTATGCGTCAAAACCGTCAGACCCAAGAACTCTCATGATTTTCAAGAGTTGGTCGTTATTGTCTGAACCGCGGAAGAAGTGCTCCTTGCGAAACAGCTGCCTGATCATTAGAGCATTTAAGGAAACAGCAATTGTTTCACACACCATCGAAGCAAGCATACATCCCGTACTCCACAGATCAAGGCTATAGTCGTACAGCTTGTACCCAACGAGCAATTCGGGCGCCTTGTAGTATCTTGAACCGACGCGAATATGATATGCTGTCCCAGGATGATAAAATTCAGCCAGTCCCCAATCAATGACTCGTAGCTGTAGTTTAACTAATCAGCAATCTCATCATGATGGTGCACATGGAACACGCACCTTCCGGTGTCGGTGATCGATCATGACGTTGCCCGGTTTCACATCACGATGCATGATTCCTCGCGAATGAACGAAATCCAAAGCCTCATGAAAATAGTGTCAATAGAAGCCCACGGGCGGGTTCATGAAGTCATGGAACGTACCTTGAGGAGCTGGAAAGTATAGAACTTGATGTCTACCTCGCCAAGTATTGGGTATAAGGTTTTCCACTCCACATTATCCACGTATTCCATGATCAAGCTGTGGTATCGTGATGAAGGGTCTTGAACGACGTCAAGAAGGGCGACAACATTCGGGCCACCAGTTAGGTTTCGCAAAATCTTGATTTCACGGTTTATTTTCTTGGAGGCCACAGGCTTGAGAACCTTGATGATACAGGTCTCAGAGTTTGCGGTATCCAACCCTTGGAACACCTATCGAGTGGTTGGCTAAAAAACCATGAAATACGTCCAAAACGTTCTCACCTCGCTGTACTTCCCACCTCCTACACGATCGACGATCTCGTAGCGTTCGGGAGAACTCCACTCGATGCGGAAATTGTCTGCATAATTTCATGTAGCAGAACTGGTGAAAGGCAACCTGGAGTTTGCTCACCATAGTCATACCACGAGCGTCCCAGTTGTGCATTCGCACCGGCATAGATACGAGCCATGACCTATCCCTCGGGAGAAAGACAAGAACTGGGACTTGACACGAGGCAGTAGATGCGTTGTGCCCTACTGGGGCATCTAGTTAACTACGTAAAATGATTAAGAGTCGTGGACAGCCCTCTGGTTGCGGGAACTTTTGAAGCCGGAAAAGGCTGTTCCTTTACAGGATGCGTACTTGCAACGCTTGCGTTTGGTCATTTGCTTTTAAGTACTTTCTCCAGAATGCATCATGAATTCAAATGTAACTAAAGGATGGATAGATGCAGTAATGATAGTGGACGACATAGCAATAGTGATGTGCAGAACGGTACAGCAGAACGATTGAATATACATGAATGGGATGCGTGAAATATAGAGGGATATCTGATGAGACTGAGAGCAAGCATGAGACACTGTGACAAAGCTCAGTGGTCGGCATATATCACAAAACAAAAATCTCACCGAAACAAGACTGTCATTGTGAACCGTTAGGATCTGGTGTACTGACTTGTAGGTATGCCAGCAAAAGGGCGATGGAACTATTTTGCTGGCAGTACATTGCCAAATCCTTTCCTGACCAGTATTGATCATCCGATCTAAGCTGGGTGTCAGGATCGTCCCCACCATCATCGCTGCTCTCATGAGGAAAGCTGAGGCTATTGCTTTCCGACTCCATCTTTCCAGGACCATGGCGATGGTACACCTTGCTCCGCGACTTCGAACGCGGTGGCTCCGATGGACGGTCCGCACCGAATCGAAGGGAGGTTTTGGATTGGTCCCGGGTATGAAGGCCGGATGATGTGAGGCGCTCTAGTGCATGATCATTCTTAGAAGGACAGGGATTGGGATTGCCCAGGAGTGAGGATGGATTGAGTAGGGTATCTTGCAAGACTTTAAACGCCATGTTGTACGATGCCTTATAAAACCGACCGGTCTGCGGGGATGGCCAACTTATGCCGTAGGGGTGATCAGCAGCTGCGACAGACGCATCGATTTCCCGTTTGAGGGAAACATTCCACTCGTGACGAACGACAGGGTCAGTGACGCTGAACATGTATTTGCGCTTGGTCCCGTTATGATCCAAAAACGCCACCTGAAAGGTGTTGCGCATGAAAGCACGCTCCACTGCTATAGTATAATTCTGGGCCAGGCCAGTATACAGCAGAGCATTCGGACTTGAACGCAGCATGGACATTGTCTTCAGGCCAAATGAGCGCCCCGTCACGCGGAAGGAAGCTTCCGCGGACTTCGCAAATGACAGCACAGGTGGGTCAAACACCAGATCGTGCCCAAACAACTCAATACTGAACTGCGGGTCCGGTTGTGGGATACGGATGACGATTGGCTCTGACTGAACCCGGTAGGTGAGTCGTGCAGGAAGTGGGCGTTTGAAAGTGACGGTGATCTCCGGTGGGCCACCAGACGACGGGTTGCGCGCTTGACACAAGCGCTCGCGACGAATGGAGTCATAGACATCCCCCAATAGCTCGTCTGACAGGCGATTGTCATGACGTCGAAAAGCTTCAAGGAAGTCTCTCGCAGTAATGTTTCTTTTGGGATGCCCCATTTGACCTGGCTCATGAGCGATGGCACCGTGCAGGACGTCGTTCAGCTGCACGATGGCCCTCGCGAAGCGAGAGGCCAAATCCTTGTCATAAGAGATGTGTCCTGCGTTAGCCTCATACCATCGATTTGCGAATGACTCGAGAAGAATGTCGAGAGGACTGACACCGTGGCTACTCCGTTCCGGAATGTGAATGGACTGAAGGAACACCCGAAGGGCTTTGTCCACCCTCAGTCCAATAAACCCGAAGGCGTCAAGGTAATGCTTGAGCACAACACGACTTGTGCGCCGCGACAGGTAATCACCGAGCTGCACCCTGTCGATATGTGGAGTTTTGAACAGAAGCTGCGCAAGTGCAGCAGGATCGTCACGATGACCCAAGCTACTGAAAAGCGTCGCGACTGCGTGATCCGGGTCTGTTGAAAATTGCTCAACAAAGGCTTGCACTACGGGAGTTCTTGGTATGACCCTAGAAGACGGCTCCTCGCGCTCGCTGGTGAAGTAGAGTTGTCGTAGCAGTACAACATTCTTGACGGTGAACTTCCGGTCAGTAGGATTAGGCTTCGTCACTTCGAGGAACGTATCGGATTCTTCAGGGCGAGGTTTAGCAATAACGAGAATGTCGTTGAACAGGAAGAGGAAGCGATCCTTGCAGATATTGGAATTCACGACCTGGAAGACTGGAGAACATCGCAAAAACTTCCGTGGAGGCTCATCAATGGCAGAAAGCCATAGTGGACTTCTCGAACCTCGACCAAGCATCTCATTTAAGCGCTCCAACAGTATACCACCTTTCGCAGGGTAATTGGAATAATGCGAAGAAGTGTTGGACGAAGAAGACTCGGATGTTGTGGGATGGGGGTAGTCGGATAGTGAAGACCAGGGTTCAGGTGTGGTGGACGACGGAAGCTCAGGGGGAGAAGGGGTTGCCGGGGTGGAGGGCACCAGAGAAAGGTCTGTGGCAGAGTATGGCTGGCCGTTGGGCCTGGCGATCTTACTGGCTCGTGGTGTCTTCTGAAGATCGTCATGGACAGAGCTCCCGTTGAGACTAGTTGGGGAGAAATCACCATTTGCCTTCTTCGGCTGGCCATTGCCAATAGAACTAATTGCCACACGCGTTTTATCACGATCAACATCTACCCATTCATCGTGGAGCTCGGTATCATTCTCCTTCCGTAGTCGGAACAGGTCAGAGAGTGAGGGCTTCCTCGAGGCCACTGCAGGTTTCTGCTCGGGGGCAGGCACTGAAGGCAAGTTGCCTACTGGTGACTGTGAAGGTTGAGGGAACAGCTTCCTAGCACTGAGCCATCTCCGGACACCATCTCGGTTGGTTGGAAGGGATTTCAGCATAATGGATGATGGCGAGTGGAGACTGCCGTGCTGGTAGTGGTCATGAGAGGACGTAGAAGCAGACGCAGAAAGCGGTGGGGCTTGAGCCTTGTAGATCTGTAACAGATGGGTATCCGATGTCTGGTGCGATAGCTTTCTATCTCCATTTATCTCAGGAGAGTTAGAAGGGGTATTACTGGATGAACTCGATGGCAGCGGTATATCAGCCTCGACGTGATGCGACAGAACGATATCGGGAGTAGATGAAAATAGAGGTTGACGGTGGTTCCATTGCTCTTGCAGCTTCTTGATCCCGGGGAAAGGCATGAGTTTTTCGTGTGTATACTTTGCTAAAGGATCAGCGGAAGGAGTCATAGGGACGGGAGAAACCCCGTTGCTGGGAGGAGCAGTTTGAAGCAATGAATGTACAGAAGTTGACGCCGAGGATGGTTGACCGTGTGGGTATGTGGCTGAACTGATGCTGTCGTTCTTCTCAGTTTTCGGGCTTGGAAGACTCACACCACTCTCCCGGCTGATACTGGAGTCAGTGTGCTGTCTCCTCTCCCTTGTGGCAATCGAGTTCGTCCGAGAGCGGCGTCCACTACTTGAAGCGCTCCTCGTCAGAGTGTGGACAATCTTGCTCCATGTGCTCCCTTCGCGCCTGGATGGTGTCTCCGCCCGCGCTGTTTGGGGATCAGTCAACTCAGGCTCCGTTGCCACTGGCGACTTTTCACTGTGCATGCAAATAGCTACCGAAAGCCGCTGAGGGTACTGTGGTGAATCCGATTCATCACTGCTGCGAACTATGGAAGCGGTGTTAGGAAGGTTGACAAATGACGAGGGCGTCGGCGAAGTGAGTGCGGGTGTAGGCAAAGGAGAGGTCTCTAATTCCACAACAAGTTCCTTTGAGTCAGCAGATGCGCGAGGTGATGGTTCCTCAATCTTGGGACTATACTCTTCTCTTGGCGACTCTGGAGGCGGACGGTCATCTTCATCTTCTGTGATATGCTGGGATGGCTCCTCCTGCAGCGGTTCATCATCATCCTCTTCCTCTTCTGTCTCTTCATGCACAAGCATGGGTGTTTCTGGCACTGCCGTCAAAAGAGCGTGAGAGGCATGCTAATCAGTGAAAACAAGCGCTGACCTGGCTCTGCCACCCAACTAATTTCGCGGTTGAGACCATCATGATATGGAGACCGTCGGAAAGCTTCCGTTGGAAAAAATTCCTCATCATCCCGATCGCGTTCCTCCTCTTGGTCGGATGATAACGATATCTCCTTATGAGGTCTTGCGAAGGGACTAGATGGGAATCTGGCTTGCCGAGACGGAGTCCTCTCAAGCTGCGAGGCCAAGTATACTGGCACATTTGTGGCATCGGGAGGTGCCGAATCAGTGGAGACGTCCGAGGAATGAGGAAGGCGCGGGGAAATACTAGGAGAGGGCCGACTCGGAGCGCCCGGTAGTCCATAATACGTTGATTGTGGGGGAATCCGGTCTTCGTCATCTGGATCCTCTATCAGAACGCTCTCTCGTCGTTTCCGGGCCGCGTGATCAAAGTGAGTGGGTGGCACCGCTCGCACAGGGGTGGATTGACGGCTGGAGTTGATGGTTTCATTAAGGTTGATGCTTGGCGTTACAGGAGGAGGATATATCGGTATCGGGGGTATGGGAGTGGTGGACGATGTACGCTCTATGTTGGGAGCTAATCCCTCGGGTTGAGGTTGAGGGGTATTGGAACGGTTGGGCGTGGTATTGGAAGTCGAAAGAAGATCAGATTCGTCCGTAGTTGACGCCACTGGAGGATTGATGGACTGGCGTTTTGAACGTCTTCTCGGGCGTCGCTTTGAGGGGCTAAATGGACGAACATCTTCCTCTTCTAGATCCGTCTCTTTTATCATCCTCTTGTTCAGTTGTGCCATCATAAGCCTTCGGGCAGTGCTACGTTCGGAGGTCTCCCCTCCAGACACAGTATTGTTTCGGCCCAGTTTACTGCCCAACGGCTGAGGGGATACTGCTGGCGATGGAAATGTTGATTCCATTAATTCCGTGCCACCCGTAAGCTTTTGTAACGTGTTCTGTAGAGTTAGCATACGGGCAGCACCTGCACTATTTGATCGCTGAAGCCCTTGATGTGACACCAGAGCCTCCAGTGTGGGAAATCTTGGGACAGGAGAAGAAGCACCAGAAGGTAGAAAAGGATTCTCTGCCATTGAGAAACCAGGTAAGATGAACGGAGAAGGGGGTAACGGATGAAGATGAGAGGGTATTGGGGCGAGAATTGAGTGTGGAAGTGGAAAGTATTCAGCTCGTGAGGGTGGCGAATCATCAGGAGAAGAATCGTTGCTGGGCGTGACAGACGTTGGCAAAGGAGACTGGGGAGGTTTAAATTTTCTGAGATCCTTAGAACCCCTAGAACGTGAGCGTGAACGTGAGCGGCGTTTACGGGTAACATTGGACAGCTCAGGTGTGCCTTGGTTTTCTTCAGGCTGTACGTTCGGCTGTGAGTCAAGATTAGAGTCGCGCTCGGGGGGCGTGTCTTGCGATGGATCCTGAACGTCGTCATGCAGGGTTTTCTCCCCTTCGCTAACAACTTCATTATGCATCTGGGGTCGCCTTCCATTTTTCAGTCGTGGTAGAGATGCAGCGCGTTTGAGCTTCGCGACTGCATTGGCGCGTTGTTCAGCGACCGACCCTGGGTCATTCTCCATGCCCGAGCAGATTGCTAGAGCAGAACACTATGATAAGCATCGGTGGACATAAATTTTATGCTAATGTGACTGCGCAAATAACTCACGTAGTTTGTTGGCCGTATCCGACCCGGAAGGTTAGGGTACGCCTCAGTGGCAAGAGTATCTATTGTAGACGACAGTCTTGAGAACTAATCAAAGGGATTATCAATGAAAAAATAGAGCTAGAAACATACCTAGTACTTGAGCTGAGCGCTGAGCGCTGAATGTTGAGGAAGAACAAACGAAGAGAAAGGCTCTAAATTGCAAGAGACCGAATGTGGCGGAGTAGTTCTACACGTGGCTAAAAGCTTCCGGAGACAAGGCTGTGGAATAATATACGGACCCATATGCTACTGTCGATGATCTGTCTCAACTACTTATCTATACTAAGGAGCATCGGCTGCCTCGAGGAGTCAGGGCGACTGTCAAATGGGCTTCTTCAAAAAGAAAAGTGAGGTTAACGCGGTGAATAGTGAACCATGTGCGTAAATTTGACACATCTTCTTGTCGAATTCATCACTATTCATGGTCACCTGCCAGTGTTCTACCCGCATCTTAAGTTTTTCCCAGTTGATTTGCGCACGGAATATTGTGATCTGCATTCCAGGAAGATCGTTCACAACTTCACTCTCATCGATAAGGCACGCACATCGTGCTATGCATCATGTCTCATCTTCTGAAGCATGTAGTAGCAGTGCATTCGTGACATCACTCCACGTTGTCTTCATCTGCGTGGATGCGGCCTTGTGTTTCTAAGTTTTGATTAATCGTTCAAGGCCTGAACAGCCATTATTAGCATGTGCCTCCTGGAGTATAGACTTTGCTTCATTTCGACCTTGTACCATGGGGAAGCGTAGCTTGTTCCATCCGGTGAGAAATACATTGTCGATTATTCGGGCCAAGTTGGCCGCAAAGATCAGATCCATCAGCTGGTGCCAGGCATTCCATATCCGTGGCCCTTCTCATTGGTCGATGCTTCCGCGAAGGAACGTTGTCTTGGCATCTCATAAGCATCTTCGACACGTTTGCATCCCTCGACCTGAAAACTTCCAAATGCAAACTAATATGACTGCGGACTCATCTATCAGTGGTGGAGTACGTGCTCGTCTCCATTACAGTGCAACAGACTCCCTACTCTGACGCGCGAGACATGACTTGATCTCGTATCGCTTTCCAAGGCGACCTGGAAAGTTCGAAACCGTCTCCGATCCTTGCGTACATGGTACCGCCTAGGCGTGACACGGCGCGAAGCTTAGCGGGATCAACGGTACCGCTTGCAGTCAAAACGGACTCTCTAACATGTGCCCGCTTAATGAGGCCTAAGACCAACGTATGCGTGATCTCGCCCGAATTTGGCGGACGAATGTCATATGAATAGAACAACTGTGAAGCGGATGACATTAATAAACACGGCAAATAATCAACGATGCACATGCGTACCTCGCATTCAAGACCGATGGCACTTTCCTTCACCCATGGGGGCCGCACGTCTATCTAATTGAGGGCAAGCATCGCAGTCAATACGTACGCGAGTATGTCACATGAGCCGCAGCCACTAGCCGCGGCTGCTAAACATAAAGGACTTACGCTGGTCGATCTGGTTAAGCCGCTGACGTCCCATTCATCCACATCAGCAGGGGCGTCCACAGATGTGATATTCGCTGCTTCTATAAATGGTTCGCTCATGATGCTTACGGTAAACTGTTTTGTCGCAAGAATATTTTCCCTGGTGTCTTTTGGCTTCTGCGGAGACAAAGAGAAGGAAATGCTCAATAACGGTGGGTTGTGCGCGACCTAACAGCACAAAAAAAATCAATTTCAAGACGTTGGAGAAAATATCCGACGTACCATGGAAAAGTAGCTGTACGGTCAGGTTAGATCACACCGGCCGCCTAAAAATATGCTGAACAAGAACTCACCTGAACGGGGCAAGGTTTGACACCCCATCGGAAGAGATGCTGGACACGAGCGCGATGGGGCGAGGCACGATGCACGAAGTCAATAGAGGATACACCTCCCTGTCAACAGTCCGAGTCAGTGAGATGCAAGCATGTGATAAGGTTAGGTTCGATATAACAGCAAAAACTGCTACCACCAGTACTTGTACCGTGTCACATGAGGCCGCTTACCTCGGTGGTGTGTTTGAGAGGTTCCAAGTCCTCCAGCCTTCCTCTTCTTCTGCTTTCCACGACTTTCCAGGTTCGAGGTCCTCTGGGAGGCCCTGTCTCAGTTGCCAATTGGGGTTTGGTGGGTCTGTGATGCGAAATAAGGCAGCAGAATTGAAGGCCTGTCCAAAGTTCCCGCTGGATTCGTTGCTTCTGTTCGTGGACGAGAATAACCGCATGCTGGAGGAGCCGTAATATTTAAAGCAGAGAGTATGCCCTCTGGCCACTGGACGCGTCGCCAATGTCAGTAGTCGACGATACTTGGCTAGGTCGCTCATTGTTGCTGTCACTTAGGCTACATAGTGCTAGGTTGTGCACAAGAAAGTTCGTTGAAATCAGGCACACAAAAGATTAAAAATAGACTGTTAGTATTACCCGAGACTGTTGTTCTGAGAAGCGAGTCCGCGGAGACTTACTCGCAACTCAAAAAATCAAGATTTTTTTAATAGAATACAAGCAGCTGGATGCTGCAGGTGTGCTGTAAAGCTGTACCACAGTCGATTGTTCTATTGTCACTAGAATGACGCGCGGTGTTTGAAAATGACTAATGATCTTCTTTCTCTGGTAAGTACCAACGGTGCTTTTGAGTGTGAAGTCACATCGACGATTAAGATCGATTCTCACTGGCCATGGTCCGAAATTGGGTTCCACACGACCTCTCAAATTGAACAGATTCTCTGTGTCCAGATATCTTTCCAACGAAAGATGCGCAGGTGAGTCGGAAGCTCTGTCCTAGGCTGCGGATCTAAGACAGTAAGCATTGGACTCTGCGACTTTGTTCCTCATCTTTGAGAACCATTATGACATTCGAGATGAGTTTGCAGCTTTGTCGGAATCCTCTGCAGTGGCTGTTTTTCCAAACTACAACGTAATCTTGGTAGTCTGTCGTTTCTCATTCTCTGCACCATAGTATGCAACGAGACGATTGGCGAAGAGGTAGACAACTTACGATGCAAATCGATAACAAGATACCTTTTCCTATATCGCACCACGTAGTACGTGGGGATAAAGACAAATCTACCAATGATACTGCGATTATCAATCTTCACAGTCCCCTGAACGATACGCTTCCACAGGCCATAAACGATATTCTAGTTTTCTACCATGTCGACCGCCATGGACGCAATGCCAGCTGGGTCTTACGCATATACTGACACACTCAAGGGTGTTTACTACGGACCTAAGTGCGTCGAAACCGCACTCCCAAAACTTTTGCACACTCTTGGAGCCAAACGAGCGCTTGTCGTCACAGGAAGGTCCCTACGCGACAAAGTGAGTCGACGCCCTTCGACGAATGAACCAGCTTCAGCATTGACACAATTGCGTAGACTGACGTGGTGGCAAGGATTGAGAACATTCCTGAAGAAATATAATGTCCTATGGTGCTACTTTCTCGGAAATAGGGGAGCATACTCCGGAGGCTGGTATCGAGCAGGGCATCTTCAAACTTCGTGAAGTCGGCGCCGACATCATAGTATCTGTTGGTGGAGGCTCTCCTATCGATGCATCGAAGGCGATCATTTTCAGGCTGCAGCAACAAGAAGCACAAGAAACCCCTGGCAAAGAACCCGAGTTCTTGCCACAAATCGCAATACCAACAACCCTGAGTGCAGCAGAGTACAGGGTAAGAACTTGAAACGGGATAACTTTTTGTCTAATCTAGATATGCTAGATTGGTGCAGGATATACCAACAAGCAGGGTGACAAAGTAACTGTCAGTCATCAAGAGCTTGCTCCGGCAGGCGTCATACTAGATGCAGAGCTGACTCTTTCGACACCTGAGCAACTATGGTAGATTACCAATTCAATCACCCTCCGTGTATGCTAATTGTTTCTCAAAGGCTTTCTACTGGGTTGCGTGCGCTGGACCATGCAGTTGGTAAGAAGTCATTTATCCACAGTGTCCCGTATTTCTAACTACAAGTCTGGTACCAGAGAATCTATATAGACCCGGAGTGCCCCTACCGCTGAAGAAGCTATGTTATGCTGCGATCGCCGATCTTTTCCGCTTCCTCGTTTTATCGAAGAATGACAGCAGAGATCTGGTTTCAAGGCAGAGACTGCAAGTTGCGGCGTGGATGAGCTTATGGCCGCTGAAGGCTGAAAAACACAGGTAGGCTATTTCACGCGGGGGATTACTTACGGTTCAACTATTTTTTATGAAGCTCGATAGGATTATCACACACGCTTGGTCACAAGCTTGGAGCAACATATGGAATACCGCATGGCATCACCTCAGTCAGTAAAACTCCGGAGCCCGCACATGGTTTTTTTTACCACGATCTATTTCTAGTGCTTGACGCTTGCGTCGGTGGTCAACTTACAGGCGGAAATAGCAAGCCAAGAAGACAAGGAGTACCTTGCTGAAGCCTTATTCTATCTCAGAGAACCATCAACTGGGACTGTCGACGGAGATGTCAGGAAACTATCGTCCATGATCAACAGGCAAGTTTCTTCTGTCACCTGTCCAGAATGAGTTCTCAGTTTTCCACAGGCTTGTGCAAGAACTTGGGCTGCGGAGGACCCTGAGCCAATATGGTGTGCCAACAGGTGATATTGAACAGATCGCCGTCCGTGCAGTCGGCCAAGAGGGCGAAGAGTTGCTCTCAAAGGTGAAGATTCTTTTGGAAAGCATCTACTGATGAATTCTGCTCGTGATCGGGTATTATAGACGCCGCAATGTAAATACATGCATTAGTCCTACTCAATTCTTATGTTTACCTCTTGCGACGCCTCCTTCGAACAAAGGAATATAAATAAAGAATTGAGTGGGATACTTTTCGTTTAGACAGCTGGAGAAAGATAATCAGCGAATCAAGGAACGCAATATTTCTCTCACCCCGATTTCGACACAAACGTCTTGCAGCAGAGCAGCCCTGTCGCAGGTTCGCGCAGCTGTGTGGAAAATATGTCCATACTTGTCGAAGGAAATAGAAAGGTGCGTCAGCGGAGCTGTCCCGGCACGTACATTGTGCATGAATAATTTAGAGATAAGACTCATCGGTGGAGGAACTTGCTTCTTGATATCGGAGTATGGTTTTCCAAAGGAGGGCCCGTCAAAAATCGCCGGCTGCGGTGATTGATCCAGTATAATGATGACGTTGCTGGAGCACCTATCACTCGCCGTGATCGAGAGGCATTCTCCGACTTTTGATGAGTAGTAAGAGGTAGTCGGTAGGCAAAAACGGTAGACACGTTTTGTAGATCTATCATCTTGAACCATGATTAGCGTTTGCGGAAGAAAGAAGGGTTCTTGCTTAGCCGATATAATTATAGGACTCTGGGCGCTGATCAGCATGGTGGTTCGGCCATAAGCGGAGTCACTGGCAGTGCGTTTCTGACTATACCTGGCCTACATTCATATGTGTATCATTAGGCCGTCTCTCCCTTGCGACAAGTCCGGGCATGAAGGCAGTTGTGAACTTTGAGCGTTGCTTCAGGGCTGTTCACATTGTTCCGTACACGGCGGTAGGCGCGATTCGGATAACGGCATTTCCATACGCAAACCTTTTGCCTGTTGCCTCCCGGTATTTTGCAAAGGGGTATCTACGGAGTAGAACCTATCATTCGGACTTTTCACCAAGTCACAAGGTCCCTACTCTCTTGTTTATAGATAGTCTCAGGCGAGTAGAGACTGAACAAGGCGCATCCAGACTGACGTGTTGCCAGGTCATCTACGTATTTATCTACAAGGCACCTTGGGATGGCATACCGACGATCAAACTCGACTCAGCGGGATCCACAACGTGAAGAAATTAAACAAACCGGCGAAACCCATCACAATGATGCTCATGGCAAACATTCGCATTCGATCTTTCACTCACATTCGCATGACGAACACGACCACGGTCATGATGCAGAGCAGATAGTACAAGCGCTTCAGACTGCTGGTGAGCTGTGATTCTGTGTCAGTCGAGACGTAGCTGATTATCCCATAAGGTGACAGAGGCAGTCGAATAACACTCATAGGGCTGTTTGCTAACATAGGTTTGACTGGCGCCAAAGGGCTTGCTGGCTGGTATATGCACTCTGCCTCATTGCTAGCAGATGCCGGCCACTCCATGAGTGGTCCGTGACCCCACACCGTGGCCCGACCTTTCACACTGACATCCTTGTTAACAGATCTGCTCGGTGATCTTGTAGTCTTGTTCTGTTGGAAACTGTCAAGAAAGCCACCCTCGGGACGTTACCCATATGGATTCGCCAAGTTCGAGACTCTCGGGACAACTACTGTATCCTTACTCCTCATCGGAGGAGCACTGGGCATCGGCTTCCATTCGTACCACCTGCTCGTGGAAGCACTGGCCACAACTGTCTCCAACGTTCCCCCGGGCCAGCTTCATGACCTCCTCCAGCAAGTCACGTCTGTTGCTCATAACGTTCCTGCCATCGGGCACTCGCACGGTCATACTAGTGTCCTCGACCCCAATGCAGCCTGGTTCGCTGCGGTCGGCGTTGTAGCAAAGGAGTGGTTGTACCGAGTAACCAAGAAAGTTGCCGACGAAGAACATAGCCCAGTGCTCTACGCAAATGCTATTCATCATCGCAGTGACGCGTATTCGAGCGTTGTTGCCTTGTTTGCAATTATAGGATCGTGGTTATTCCCTGCATTACCTTTAGACCCTATAGGGGGTGAGTGATAGCAATTTTTGTCAGTTCCTTTTTCTACACCTCTCATTACCCTCTCCAGGACTCCTTGTTTCCTTTGTTATCCTCAAGCAAGGTTTAGACCTCTTTGGAGGTGCATTTGCCGAGCTTACGGATGCTGGCATCTCGGCAAACTCGCAACGAAAGCTGCTCCGCGCACTAGATCCTCTTCTTTCCTCTCCATCACCTCCATCCACCTCTTCTTCTGGCAACGGACTCCATGCAACCACTGAACTACTCGCTGTTCGACATCTGAGAGCTAAGCGTGCAGGTTCTTTGATTTATGTGGACCTCACAGCCGATGTGCCGAGCAATATGTCAGTCTTGGCCACATCACAACTAGAAGTAAAGATCTTGCGGACCTTGCAGGAGGCGCGGAAGGAGATCTCAGAAGTTCGTGTTAAATTCCACCCTATTGAGGATGCTCCTCGGAGCTGATGGAATTCGTATGCATGGACGGAAATTGTATCATCGATCTAGTTTTTTTATGACACTATCCACAACATATACTTAAGCGTGGATAGTTGCAGCTGGTTGCGTCCACCCAGACATCTTCTTCGATGGACTGGTTCCGGCTAGGGGTAAGTAGTATCGAATCATATCAATCCAGGATCCCTCACATTCGGTGTAAACGTTAATGCTCTCTCATCATTCTGGAAGGGCTGTCCTATGCAATGTTGCAGAGGAGTTGCGATGCAAGATCCTTACTTTTATTTCATACAATGAAATTATATGCTGCGCTTTATGATCTGTTTGAAGCTTGCCAAACGATTTACAACATGGTCAAAAACTCTGTTGAGCTGCAATACGCCACGACCCCCAACATGTTGCAAGAGATCCTTGATTATGCAGTAGGAGGAACTCGTGTCGTACGAAGAGTTTCCCCCCCTGGTTTTTATGGGTCTTGGATACATATGAACAACATCCCCCCGCTGTAGCATGCAGTATGGGCAAGGTAGTTCGGGAACGTACGGTGTCAGCAGACTTCACGGAGGATGTGGTAACATTCCTCTCTTACGTAGAGGTCTGTTCACCCCTGCATTTGTCCCAAATATCTTCGTATCACATTGGACGAGGAGAGGTTATTATATTCCCCACCCAGAGACACGAATGATGATGTGACTCGTGTGAGTGTATATTCGCATGTCGAGCGATCATCTCTTTGACTAGGAGCAGGAGATTGGTATGGCGATCGTTGACATGTAGTCGTTTGCGACCGGTATCTATCAGTGTTCCCTTTACAACGCCCACCTTGGGGAAACAACACGGGTGGATGAACGGAGGGGGACTGTTTATGAAATAGAGTCTCTATGGGGAGTCAAAAAAACTGTAAGCCTAGCCCATGTCGGGGGATACATATGTCCTTATATTTGGATCTTGGGTTCATTTTGTGCATGGATGTTTGGGGATCGAGTGAACGCGTGTGCGTGACTGTTGCAACATGTGCGCTGTGACAAGCGCGTCGAGTTAAGGTTTGACGCGCCTCCCATTTAATCCATACCACAATGAGCGAATTGGATCTCAGATTGTCTACAGCTACTGCTCAGGACACGGGCTCTTTCAGGCTTCTGGAACTTCCTCCAGAGTTGTGCCAAATAATCGAGTCTGCCTCTGATAAGTTTCCTAGGTCGGTGATAGCACTTCCTCTCGGCCGTGAGCTGTCTGATTTGAGATACCCAGCCTCTTCATCAAAGGGCACCCTACTGAGGACGCAGTACTATGCACATCAGACAAGACATACGCCGTCCGCTCTGTCGTCCTGTCCAACACCGTGCTGGTCGTGACACCCTCCAGATCGGATCCAGATGGGACCGTGCACATCCGAGATCAATTGCACGAAATCATGGAGCTGACGCCTGTGGTACCGAAGCTACACAAGCTTTCGATCCTGCTGAGGGACATGGAATATGACGAAGGAGATGAGGATAGACAGGTGGGTCAGCATGCGATGTACACGAGGCATATCGTCTCATCCTGTTAATAAGGCAACCATGCCAACATATAGCTATGAGCAAGCTCGTAGTGAAATACAGGCCAGCGAAGCTGAGTTTTCCCGGGGTCTGAAGGAGAGACGCATCCTCAGTCCTCGATGGTAAGAAAAGACCCCTCGTGATGGCCGTCGTCGAATTAATATCGTTCCAGGGCAACTACGGCCCATAGCCCCGGCGCATCTTAGCACCATCCTCGAACTCCTGTTAAACTACTTGATATCCCTGTCCCTCTCACACCAAGCTGCAGCAGTCGAGGAGCTGGCATCTGTACTTGCTGATGAGCATGAAGTACCCCGTGCGGTATCGAACCAAGTCATCTCCTGGTTTGGGGATGTAAAGGAAGGCCTATGGAAAATGGACGCAGATGCAGTGATCAGAGAGCTCGGAAGTAGGAATTCTCAGACATCATAGGGTCTTTTTTTTCTTTTTTGTCACTCCTGGCGGATATCTAATGCCAGACACCAGCACAACCCAATTTCTGAGCACGAGTTCCTCAAGAAATGGAAAAACGTAGTAGGGGATACTTTCGAGTCTTCCGTAAAGCTGTCCCTTCTTTCGGTGCGTTGTCCCGCCACCTCTGAGCTGAACTCCAACGACATGATACACAGGGAAACTTTCTTCGAACCGTGTCCTTGTCCGGAGATGGCATGACATTGACCTACTTCTCATCTTCCGCATTGCCAGTTGATCCAGCCGCACGATTCGTTGAGCTATTCCTCACTCGCCAACGATGGAAACACGAAGAGATCGAGCCCTTCTTATTGGACATTGCTGTCAATTCCAAGGAACGAGATAAACTGCTCCTCAAGCATGCTAGAGCACTAACAGACACCGATGGGGTATGGTACACTGCACGAGTAAGTTACAACAACTGAAATATACGCTTGTGAGTCTACGGGAGGCATGTACGATATCATAATATATACTGTAAACCTTTGTGCAGCTAAAATCATCCTTTCCATAAATCATGAGACCCCGAGACGATCACTTCCTGGCTGATGAGCGCGTTTTCGTCTTTGACCCTAGACTTTTGATGGGCGAGGGATGATAGTCTTCATCATCATCTGAACCTCTCCTCTTCCGCTTCGTGCCCGTCGACGTGGACACAAGCGCATGTAGTGGAGAGCTCATGTCCAACACTTTCAACCCAGCCGGACCAGTGATACTATCAACGTAGCTCCACATGGCCTTTCCCACAACAGTGTTGTTCCGTACATCGCGGAATTGTTCTCGTATCCGTAAACGCATATGAAGAAGGGCATTTGCCCTGTCTTCATGGGTGTGGTTTCGAAGGACGAAGAGAATGACGCCTGCAGAGCATAGGTTGAGCATATAATTCACTTGTACAAGATGGGGCACCATACCAACGAACACAAATTCAACAGGCGCGACGCGCTTGTCAACTTGAGTGAAAGCAATGTTGAGCTCTGGTTTTGTCGCGATGTACCAGAACTCCGACAGTACGTCATTAATTTGACCCATGAACGTTGATGAGGGGTTATCCACCCGCTTTAGCCACTTTTCCAGTTTCTGGGCTGTGGGGATCAGCTGCTCTGGGAGGCCATCACAGCAATAGATAAGCTGCGCGATACATTGGAAGTCTCTTCCACGTGTAGTGTCCCACTCAAGGACGCTGCCTAGTCCCCTATTGTCTTCATTTACATGACGCAGCTCGAGGTCCGCGATCCAATCAGCCCATGGCGACGAAATTGCTTGAAGTTTCTCTGAAAATGTCCGTCAGCATAAATCGCCGCGTCATTAAGGAGGCACAGCACCTGCCGCAGTCAATGTCACACCGAGCTGCACACGCTGGAAAATTTCGCGCTCGATTTCTGGAGCTAGATTATGATATTCAACTGCAGAGAAACAAAGGTGAATAAGTTCAGAGCAACGGTGTAGTCGAAACACGAACCACACGTAATTCTGGTCTCCGCAAACCGTCGTTTCCACTCCTCTGGTATTTCTAAGCGCGTGTTTCTCTGCTGCTCGGAACGAACGAACCAATAGCTCTTCTTCGTGCGTACGTCTCGATCTTTGCGTTTGACAGTTCAACATGAAGACTGGGTGACGTCAAATATTAAACTCACGAGGTATCTGTTAACGCTCGCGTAGCGTAAGATACCAATAAAAGCCTTGGTGATCAGAATGAAGCACTCACCAGGCCGTCAAGAAACTTTTGTATCGACGTCAGCCTTTGTTTTCCGTCCACACAAATACGAACAGTCTCCCCATCTTCATCTTTGGTCACGGCGAATATGACCGGAGGAATGTAGAAATTTCGGAAAATGGAGTCGATGAGCCCAATCTGCTTGCTCTCGGGCCAAACGACGTCTGTGCACCATCCAATTGTTCACTATGGTTCAATATTTGTGGTCGTTGTTTAACTTGCCTCGCTGATACACCGGGTTGAGGTCAATGTAGCCCTCGTGTATGTACCCTGAAGTCAAAGTATGTAAGAGTACGCCATGAGTTGCGTGTTAGCCGACGCACTGTGCAGCTCTTGCGCGGAGTAGCTCATCGCGGACGGCGGCGTCAATGCATCCCTTATTTTGAACGCATTGGGGTCCTCGTTATCTGACTGATAATCATCTTCAAGCTCGTCGATGTCTTTTTCTTGTGCTGCGTTCAGCTCGACCATGGTTTCCGAAAAGGAGCGTGGCGAAGTTGGCGGACTTGTGCCGGTCAACTACATAAGCTTTCAGCGAACACATATGTATATGATTCAGTCAGCCGATCAACGGAACGAATTTCGCGAAATCATATCAAAGCAATTCGTTGATTCTCGAAGCAATGCGCGAGCATTAAAAATTGTGTGCAAATGTAGTATTTCGGTAATAATGTATATCTACTATGAAGCAATTATAAACCATAATGCATGCAGGAGTCCAATGGGTATGAGGTTGTATCATGAACGGTATCCATCATTTCCACTGCCAAAACTCGTCGTCGTCGTCATCGCGGAATGGATCCTGTGGATTCTGGGCTAGCGTTGCGTCCGAGGAAATCGAACGACTGTGTTCGTGAGTTTGTTCAAAGTCCGGCTCCTCCTCATCTCGCATCAGCCCCGACCCCTCTCCTGTGACACGGCTCGTATTTCCAGCTGCGTGCACGCCTCTTGGCGTATGTCCCTTACCAGCTTGGTCGTCCTCGTCCTCGCTATCATCCCCTAATTGCCATAGTACTGCCTGATCCTCCCGTTCTTCCTCGCCTTCTTCTGTTCTTCTCAATGCTTGTTCTTCGTCGTTTTCGTCGTCCTCGCTAATACGATTAACCTTGGAAGAGGACCGAGCAGCCCTGCGAGACGACAAGCCAGACAGCGCAGCGGCAGCAGATACACGAGTTGATCGTTCAGGTTTCTTATGCGTCAAGAGGACCACACCAGAGATGAGAATCATTATTGAGGCGAAGATCAGGAAGAGTATCCAAGGCTTGTAGGAGTCGACTTGGTTATTGAACACTAACGAATCCAGAAAACTGTGTTACAAGTAAATATAGGCGTAAGTGAAATTGACCGTAGGAGAGATGGACATACCCAGTTGCAGTATAGACGCCATAGAAGACCGGGACTACCAGAGTGGAGTCGTAGACCTTAAGTCCACGGTTGAGACAGATGATTTGAAGTACAGCCGTGATCACGAGTAGAATGATCGTGAATATAGGAGCTAGGTGACCGAACTGGTTTCCGGGGTTTTCGTGCGAAAGGCTTCCAGTGAGTAGCTTAACGCTAATTCCAAGTCAGACAACGCCGAACTTGAACAAATGAACAAAGTAAACTGACGTGGCCTTGGCGAAAACCAAACACCCTCCAGCAAGTCCACCTCCACAGCACGCCCAGCCAATTCCGAGCACCCATGCAACTTGCTTATCATCCTGAGGTGCAGTCCACGTCTCTAACTTCTCCTTGACCCATAGCATCCACGCATTCCAGTTATTCTTGACTTTTCCGAGGAAAGTAGTACTCGATGTGGGAGACCTCCTTGCGCTCATGCCTGCGAAGGGTTCTGAGTCCAGGTCTGACCGCGCAGCAAGGACAGCATCGAGCGAATTTGCGAAAATGAGGACGAGAATGAGCGCAAGCGACATGCAGAAGAAGAATCCAAGCCAACCACCACGCCGCCATAAAGCGGTGAGATGGTTGACGTCCGTTTCCGTGGACAAACCACTGTTGATAGCTCCAAAGGCAACGATACCGATGACGCCCAGTACTACGATCATCGTACCCTAAGTCTGATGAGCCATGCATGCAAAGGGGGCGAGAGGGAGCTCACGTAGATATCCGTTTGTGTAACTGGTGTACCAATTAAAAATCTAGCGAACAAGAAATTAAAGATGAGAGATGTAGATCCGAGGGGGGCAACATATTCTGAGCGAGAATTCGTCAGAAAGGGGTAATCTGAGAGAAAAAGTCAACATGCCTGCCCTCATATAATCCAAGGCGAGCGTGCTCCCGATGAGCTGGGACAATATATATAAAACCATGCCTAAGAGCCATAGCGGTCGCAGCCAGTCCTGCCTGCGGGCTGACTTTGGAATGATGCTCGTGCGCACCTGCAAATTATCAAGATAAAGTTGAGTCGTGGCACGAGACCACTCACATGATCCAATTTCGTGATATTCAAACCAGCAGCATTCAGAATGGAAGCAAGCAAAATAATTGCCAGTCCTATTATGAATGCTACTACGGGACTTGCATCATTTGCAGAAACGAGGTCGCTGGTGGATGACTCTGCTGCAGCCTGGACGATAGTACTTGTGGGAGTCGGGACTGAGGTCACCAGTGAAGCAGGTACTGACTGGGCCATTAGGCGCTGAAAATAAAGGTGAACACCGGTAACGCGGTCGTGGTACTTCGAATTCGATTAATTCGTGACCTTTGTATGTATAGGCTGACCGTAGCAAGTACGACAACCCGAAATGTGCCAAGAGCGAAACCTTCCGTGTGATTGTCCTAAAATAGGTTCCCTCCGTCACGCAGCTCTGATGTAATTTCTTGGTCATTGACCACCACAATCTAGACGTCGAGCTCGTCGTCGACCAACATGGAGGTCATCATATCTAAGCTCAAAGCCAAAGCAGAGACTGTTCCAGATAATGCTTTACTTCGAGACACCATCTCATTGCTGACAGATTTACACCGCAACCCAGCAATTGCTCAGCGTATCACTTGGGATGGTCTCATCCGGGATTTCGAACGGTTACAGGATGAAGGGCTATGGGAAATATCCGAAGATAATACAAAACTTTTGCATACGCTGCGCAGTTTTGTGAATACTAGACTAGACGGACCCGCTAGTGTTATCTCTGGACCTTCTCGTCCACCGGTTCAGGGATCTTTCTCGATTGTCTATCCAGATTCTGCAAATGCACCGTCTCCTCTCATCCCCACATCCGATCCAGTAGTGCTTCCCCTAGAGCTGGTAGAAATTCTTAACCGCACATACTTCCATCATTTGCTTGCTACAGATCCAAAGCGCGTTGTCCCTCCCGGCAAGTCTCTCGTTTCAATGTTGTCTCATTCATCCAAGGAGGGAGAAAATGTTGCAAAACCTACTTTACGTGACAAGGTTGAGGATCTTGTACATAAAGCTTTCTGGGACGAGGTGCGGACCTCACCTGCTTTGCATATTTTGATGTCTGAGGGCTCTCTAGGCCATAGAATCACTCTCGAATCCAGAGCCTTCTTATCAGCTACCGCGCATTAAATTGTTGTACCACGACCTCCTCATTGCACTAAAACCTCTTCTACCACCTCGGCATCCTGTCATCATCACACTTTCCTCACCATTATCTCCGACGTCTTCCCCGTTAGATTCAGCTATTATGCATCTGCGTGAAGTTGTAGTGTCTCTGCGCGCGCGTTGCGCGCCAGTCCAGGACCGAGAGCTCGATGACCTTCTTCATTCATTGGACGAACCTCCGCCCCGGTCGTCGCGTCCTACCTCACTAGCCACGCTAGTTGCAGAGGCGGTGAAATCCATACTCAAGATCTCGGAGATGATGAAAGATCAGCTCTCCCAGTTTGTGCTTGGAAGCATGACTGAACAACAGCTCCAGTCTGCAGTGTCTAAACAGGCGAAGGTCAAAGAACGCAACATCATTTTGGATCTTTGGAAGCATTACCGGATAGAGAGTAACTGGTTGATTTGGCTTTTAAGTTGTCAACCGTCTTTTCAGGTTAGCGGCATCGCCGCTGAGCTGCGCTTCAAGTGGATTGTGCGACTTGTACAGGCGCTAGGATCATCGACCCCTATATCCTGTAGATTGCCCACTAGAACCTTGTCTACCACAAATCCCGGGCCTCACGTGGCGGAGCCTCCTGATCCCTCGCCACCGTTCATCGACAACTCCCTTCCACCGATTTTTTTCTTCTCTGTTCGTGCGCTACTAGAAATCCAGAACTATCTACAAGCACTCGTGATCGCTGCTTCTCTACGCACCTTAATTCGTGCGCCTCAAGGTGCGCAAGCGAGCGACGCGATGAGCTTCATGGAACGGATATGGATCCTGCTGAAAGCGGAAATCATAGAGGAGCCGGGTTCAGGCGACACAAAGCTCGTGCATCTCGCAGATGAGGTTGTTCGGGCCCGTCAGTTGGATGGTACCATACTCTCCGCAGAAGAAGAGACGAGGCTTCGCGCAGCAGTTGCACGCACCCTCAACCCTGATGATGCCGTGTTTATGCTACTGCAGAAACGGGTACTGAAAGCGTTGGTTGACACACTTGCGCATCAACGGTCTGAACCCAGACAAGCTGGAACACCCCCCAAAATGCAGACGGGGCACCACGTCAAACGTGCCGAAAAGCGGCCTCAGCTAATGATAGTCTTAAATCCAGAGGATTTTGATGCGGATCACAATGCGAAGACGCCTCGATTGTCAATTGGCAGGGTTCAGGGTTTTGAAGACAAGCATTTGAAGGAAGTTTTAGAGGAAGTATTTGCGAAAGTAGATCATTGCATTAGGTGGGTGGAGGGTATTTGGCAGGATGTGCTTCAGGGAGGGGTCGTCGATCGTGAGCTCGCTGTCTAGCTTTGTGGAACATAGCGACAGATATGGAGCTGAGCACTTGAGAGGTTCACCCGCGAGCAGGATGGCGATCTGGCGGAAAAGTCTCAGACCTGTTGGAAGTTTCAGCCTTCAGCTTCAACAATCGGGTATCGGCGTACGTTGCAAAAAAGATTATGCTGTTGATGGTCGCAGCTGGAGCCTTTCAAAACCTTCGAATCAGTGTGGTAAGTAAACTCTTGCAAGATTTTTGTCAAGTCCGTCACGGTTGCCGTACGCGTACGGTTCTAGTAATGTCAAACAATTCTACAGATTCTAGTCGTTAGTTCTAAAATCCTCAACCACCAGCTGCAAGGACTGCGAAACGGATCACTGAGTATTTAGTCATACTCACTGCGGTGATGGGCCTGTTATCTACCCTCCTGAAGACATTGTTCAGCAAGGTACCAGTCTTACGTTTACGTTGCACTTGTACTGAAGTACTTAGTGGCGTGCCGAATAGTCCGCGGCACCGGCATTTGCCATGACTGTAATAAGTTGGGGCCATCACATTGATGCTTGATGCAGTGTTCTAATTCAGATTATGTACTCCAAGTCTCAGATTTGTACGAAATTGTAGCGTTACCATGACATACATCATAGTACACCGCAAAACACGTAATTTATAAACCAGACACCGACCGAAAAGGATAATTGGGGTGTGCGGCAGATACGAGCTTCGGTTAATCTGAGCAAATCCCGCACAAAATAAAAATATATGCGTCATGCACCACTTTATGGGTCCCGTTTCATGGTCGCAAAAAAATCGTGAGTAAGAGGTCGTGGCAACATCAAAATTAGTTAATCTAGAGATGATAGACGTGTCGACCCCTGGTTGTTAGTTATGTGTAATGGCACTTGTAATGCTGATATCTTGAGACATATGTCGGTTGGATGTGAGCTTTATGTATTCACGATGTTTCTGCAATGTATGTTGTATATGCTAGGAAGAAGAAAACCCTTATAAGCAAGAAATGATCACTATCAAATTACACCAGGATCGAGGCAAGGCAGCCATGAAGACACGATAAACAAGCGTGATGTTAAAACAACATTGAATTAGGAGTATTCACAACAACATATCCTATGTAACCACGGCCGAGTCTAGCATTACGACTTGAACATGATATGCAGTTTACGCTACGTCAATCAATACCAAAGGTTCGGGATGAAAGAGCATGGCGTGAGTACAAAAGTCGGACCATATCTGTGCCAGTAAGTCTTCCCTACTTTGATCGAGTCCACCCACAGCTCCACCCTCGAGCCAGTGCTCTATGAACTGGCCCTCAAGGGGAATCCTTGCGTCCCATTTCGGCCACCTGCCATTTGGAAAATCAGGGCAAGCACCAATAAAGGCCAACCAGAAGGCGTCACGGCCCCATGTCCAATATTGTGAATCCTCCGGTATAGTAACCAACCAGAGCTGGATCTGCTCCGACAGCTGGGACCAATGATATGAATCTGTGGGATTGAAATTGTGCGGCAACGGAAGAAATGGGATGGGTATATCAATGTTGTCGCAGGATAGCGCGTTTCCACTGTCGCTCAAAACATTAGAGACCTGAAATTATAATTATTGAAGTTGTTCAATAAATAAAAACAAGAGAAGGTCGTGCTCTCACGTCGTCAAAAGATAAGGAACACCCAGAGTGAGGGTATCCATCCACAGAAAGAGCTTCTAAGACTGGCATCGTGAACGATCTATACTCCTCAGCAATCGAAACAGATATCTGGATGGGCTAGAAAAATAAGAATCATCAGCAATTAGTTTGAAAGGGGCAGGAAAGCGAAATACAATGACACTGCGAATGAGGTGCCTTGGAAGTGCACCGGAAAAGCATACACCGATACACAAAGGCTGGAGGGACACATCTTGCATGTCCCGCGTGCGGATTGGAGGGTAAAAGGTTGAAGTTTGAACCGTGCAAGGTGTCATGGCACAGTTGGTCGCACTTAGAGATTGATAGGGATTTGAATTGATATTGGAGGACGAAGGTCAATGTGACATGGTTCGTTGAATTGTGCATCAGCACGTGATCAAAGATCAACACGTGATCAGTGGACTTGTCGATCGTGCAATGTGCGTCAATCAGACGCTCACCGACATCGACCAGCAACTGCCAGTATGGATAAATCACTTGTTGATGGGACAAGTAAGTGTTTCAAGATTTTATCAAATGAGCTTCACTTACATTTACAGCTGTGAAATATGTCAACACAGAACGGTCTCGTGTCATGTGCATGGTCTGCCCTCAGTATAAAGGCACATTCTGGACAATGGACCGGAGCCATCTCAAATCTCACTGCGAGGCTGCTAGACACCGCCGACATGCTGCGCTTCAACATTCTGGGAGAACGTGTATATCTAAACCGTTTCCTTCCATACGCACACATACAGCCCAGGATACTATCAATACCTTCGACATGGATGTCGTACACAGACCTTTTCAGGGTGAAACAGATGACGGCCGACATGACCCAGAGGACACCTACCATGACACTAACAGCGGGCAGCCGGTAGCAATGTCCGTTGAAGAAGAAGTCCCGCTGTCAACACTTTGGGATATGGAATGGGACCGTGGTATTTATGAGATCAGTGGCGGACAAGATCTTTTTGAAGAATTGAAGACTTCACTCATCGAGGGCAATAACCTCTTTGCAACGCCTCTTGCGGCTCTCAAGGACGAGATTGGCACTCTGGATGATGGCATTGATTTTGGAATTGAGCTGTCAGGTGAGTCGTTAGTATAACTAGGCTCCTTCGTGCTATTAACACAATCATAGACGAAATTCCTGCCGTGTATACCCCTACAGTTAAACCGGGGAGTCCATACTATCCTTGGCCGTCAAAGGCAGTAAGTTTCATCCTGTGATTCTTTCAGAATTTGAGGATGCTCACTATGCTTCAAAGCACTTCTTAACCTCACTGTTGTTCAGCTCTGCACGTCTACCCTTTTCGGACGCACAGAAGAGAGCTGCACTCAGCTGGGCCAAGGAACTCAGTGCACGCGACGTCCCATCTCTCTGGTCTGTCAAGCAATCAAACAACCGTATATCTGAACTTGTCGGAAATCCGACGTGCAAAGTTACATCGTCATCCGGCAATATCTTTTACATCAATGATATTGGACACGCGATAGCCAAGGTAAAACTACATAGGCCTCGACTATCCTGTGCTAATCATACCCTTAGGACTACGCCAATCCACTCACCCGCTTTTCCATGCTGGATTATCCGGAGGATGGAGGAGTTGGAATGTCGCAAGTTTGTCACGGGCAGAAAATGATGTTAGAAATGCTGTCACCTCCAGCGGCTCGTGTTGGTGGTAAAATCTACTTTATCAACGAACTTCTGCGGGAACGCTCAGGAGCCTATTTCGTCCCCGAGCGATTTTTCAATGCCTCATATGGATCATCAGATCAAAGGGACTCGCAAGATCTACGACAGGAGAAAGAATTGTATGCTATGGGTCGTGCGGTGCAATATACAGATGTATGTGACCTGATCTTGCAGCTGCGATGACATACTGACAAGGTAGCTAGGCCGGCTTTATCGTCAGCGATGAACAAGAGGTCGTGCCGGTATCGATTTTCAGGTGTTCTTTTGAAGATATCATGGATGAGCTCGCATGCGGCGTCACACGTAAGTCTATTTGAACCAAAGATGATTCTCTACTTAGCATGATCTCAGCGTCGTCTGAGAAATATTTGAAGCTCGTACCGCATCCACTCCGTGAGAAGGCGAAGGGTCGGATGGTTTACTCCGTCCCCCTCATCATATTTATGGACGACGTCTCCGGAAATGTCTCAAAACAATGGAATAAGCACCACACAATCTACATGTCAAATGCTAACCTACCTAGGGAGATGTTAGAAAAAGAGTTCTGTGTTCGATTTGTAACGTCGTCCCCGCATGCAGCGCCAATGGAATTGATGCACTCAATGCGCGAGTCGATCAGGTGTGTTCTCCGCTGTCTGTGACATCTCATTATCTTACGTATCGAGTAGCAAGGCAGCAGACTCGGGGATCGTTGCGTGGGACTGCAAATTCGATGAGGAAGTGATGCTTGTCCCTCAAGGTCTGTTTTTAGCGGGGGACAATCCAATGCAGGCCGAGGAGTGCAGCCACGCCGGTTTGAACTGTAATTATTTTTGTAGGACCTGCCATGTCGGCGGCACGAAAGAATACAAAGAGTCGGAGGCCGGTTATAATAGTATATTTACGGTACGTTGCATACAAAATAGCTATCAATTGATCTGACACACAACACAGGAAGGAAATCCTCGAACGCCTGAAGACACGATAGCTCAAGTCTGTCAGCAGTTCGACACGGCGCTATGCTCCGGAGCTGCTGGGAAGATTGCGGCTGCGACAGCATCAACTGGAATTCGGGATTCTACCTCGTCTTCCCTCATTAACGCGCTGGTAGAATTGGGCAAGAAGCTGCGAAAGCGCGAAGCGGGGCAGCCAGCGTCAGCGGAATCTGCAGTTCACGCTGCCCTGGAGAAACAGCTCGAGGACATGTTGCAAGGCAGGACACTCCAGGACGCGATAAACCCCCTTCTGGGAATGGACGGTGAGCATTTTCATATCGATTTTCGTGTGCCATTAAACTCATTCAGATTATATACTTTACATAGGACTAAACATTCACATGGATACTCCTATGGAGATCCTCCACACTGTTCTCCTCAGTGTTGTAAAGTATTTCTGGGGCCAGACCGTTTTCCTGCTCGAGAAAGCCAAACTACTCAATCTTTTTCAGACACGTCTCGACTCGTTGGAACGGGATGGCCTCAACGCACCATCCTTGAACGCTGAGTATATTTGCCACTATAAGGGTGGTTTGATCGGCAAACATTTCAAAAGTCTCGCTCAAATTATGCCATTTGTAGTCTATGATCTCGTTCCAAAGAGCGTTCTCGACGGATGGACCACGATCGGAGAGCTAGTCGTGCTCGTTTGGCACACGAAAATCAACGACACCGAACGCTATTTGGCAAGCCTCACTCGGACGATCAACGACTTTCTTAACATCACTGCGCAGTGTGCACCGAGCATCCTAATCAGCAAACCAAAGTTTCATTTTTTAGTACATCTCCCCACGTACATCCGACGTTTCGGACCCGCGATTGTTTTCTCAACTGAGCGCTATGAATCATTTAACCACGTCTTCCGCCTTACATGCATTTATAGTAACCGACAAGCTCCTAGTCGAGACACGTGCGCAACATTCACTTGCAACGACACCATCAAACATATCACTACAGGTGGCTATTGGTACGACGTCAATGCAGGGGGGTGGGTTCAGGGTGGCCCACTAGTTGTTGCATACCTTGAAGATCATCCAGAACAAGGCCAGCTGCTTGGGATTCCCCGCGAAAGTTTAGCTGATCCAGGTACAGTGAATCATGCAATTGCAGGTTCTGTTCGAAGACTGATCACACATAGGCACAGGTAAAATTTTGGCATCCAAGACGTCCGGGCGTGAATTCGGCCCATGGGAAGACACGCGCTGTGCAGAAATATTCAAGAGGGACAATTTGCAAAGACCGTCTCACTCTCAATACTACCAGGGGGGTTCAGTCGTGACTAGCGAGCATGAAAATGTGCAGTTAGGTGGGCACGTTATTTTTCAAGACACGGTGGAGAACAAGGTATGTTTGTACCTGCTACATTTCTCATAGCGAAATTACTAACTATTCAACAGACTCGTGTTGGACGCGTTCGCGAAATCTTGCTTTCAACATTGACACAGCGCTCAGTCACATTCGTCGCTCTTCAGATTTTTTCGTTTATGCCTGCACGCCACCATTTACTTCATCTTCCGTGCCTCCGCCTCGAGAATGAGGAGCATGTTGTGATGGGAACGGTGACATTCCCACTTCTTGTATTTATCTCACACCAACTAAACACATTGCAGGATATTATATGCGCAGTCAACTTGCAGCACAACTGCCTCGACGCGAAGTGCACAGAGTTGTCTACGAAGCATCTATGGCAGGAACGTATCCAAACCGACCGAACAACGAGCATTGTGGAACACCAACCCTCACCGGAATATCTCCTCAACACATTCTCTATCCACAACTATCAACATATACACTCCGTTCTCCCAGAATTCCTTCGTGAGACACCATTGCGTGTCGCAAATCCCAGTGCGGTCCGACAAACTGCTGTGCAGCAAATGCACGGGAAACGGCTGGTGAAAAGGTCCGGAGGAGACGTAGCGAATCTGCCCCACGACAAAGATCACAGTATGCGTCCTGCATTCGATCGTGCCAAAAAACAACCCAAGGCAAAGGCTACCACCCAGAAACGGTGTAAGTCGACGAGCGCAGGGAAGCAGCAGCAACACACCGAGAACAACCTGCAACACCCCCTTCCACACCCTCATTATCGCCCACCCCCCCCTACACAATTCTCCACATCTGTCCCTCCCCAAGCGGCTGGCCCTTCAAGTTCACCGCCCCTCCAGACCATGCTACACCAGTGGCATATCCCACCACCAGTGTTCACACCACCGACGCCAATGTTCGCACCGCCAGCGTCAATGTTTGCACCCCGCCAACGTTTGCATCACCCCCACAGATGCCTCCTTGGACGTCTCAGGTGCCTACCTTTGCTACATCCTCCAGCTACGGCCATCATACACCTATCATCCGCTCTGCTCTGCCTATTCAAGTACCTACTCGTAATCCACTGTATCCCCCAGCCTCAGAAACTGATTCCCATCAGTCAGGTTCCCATTATCGTCCTCGTTATCCTCCGTCGTAGTCTATAATAATATTGTTAATTAGCATTTGAAAATGGCGCACCGGGGGTGGGGGGGTGGTTAAAGCAAGCTCGTGTGTGGTACCCCAGCATCGCCATCACCAAACAGCCGGCGATGTGAATGCAAACATCTTGTGCTTTGATGGTGGTGGTACTGGCACGCTCGTGCTTCAGAATACCTGGCGGGGATGGTGTCAGGGAAATACGTGTGTGGTACCCCAGCATCGCCATCACCAAACAGCCGGCGATGCGAACGCGAACATCTTGTGTTTTGATGGCGGTGGTACTGGCACGCTCGTGCTTCTGAATACCTGGCGGGGATGGTGTCAGGGAAATACGGGCAGTACAATCCTCCATACCTGGGGGGATTGGTACTGGCACTGGTGGCCAGGTTTGTGTTTTGGGATACCTGGCGATGATGATGCCAGGTAAATACGGGCAGTACAGTCCTCCATACCTGGTGGGATTGGCACTGGCACTGGCAGCCAGGTTCGTGTTTTGGAATACCTGGCGATGACAATGTCAGGGGGATATGGGCAGTACAATCCTCCATACCTGAGGGGGGGGCTCATTGATGCACTCCTACTCATTTTGACCCCCTCTCTTCACCATCTCTCAGCCTCATGTGGCACAAACTATGTGCGTGGGAATTTTAGCTAACACCTGGAGCTCAACCGTTTGGTGTGTCCAGTTCTGAAAGTTGGACTCGGAGCAACGTTCAAAGGATCCCCAAGATGATGCTCAGTCGCTTTCCTCTTCGCATGACATCTGGGAGCTCCCAGAGAGCAAGTAGTATTGGTCCTGGACCACAAGGGCCCGGCTTGGCCCCACCCCAGTCTGATGTCAGACCTCGTTCTCGCTCAATGCTCGGGTCTGATGCAGGCTTGTCAACCCACTCTGGTCCTTCAAGTCGCAGGCTACCCAGCTCAAACTCTCAGCCACGGGTGACCCACAGGCACAGCAGTTCAAACCACGAACAGATTTCTGTTCCGGGAACTCCCCAGGTTTTCCCTCCGGGCCCACTGACACGCCCATCTTCTCCATCTGAATCGTCCGATCTTGACGAGTCTATCACTCTGGGTATTCGGCGCCGTAGGGACTCCAGCAACGACATAATTCAACTCACCCCCAGACGCACCAAGTGTTTGAAAACGCACGCACAGAAGCTTGCCAGTGATCGTGGAATACCATTGCAGAAGTTACTTGCATTTATTGAGGTACGTCACTCACTTTTGTTTTGCTATATTAATACGATTGGGTTCACACAGAATGGTGATTTATTTATCATGCTTCTTGAGCTGAGGGCCGGTCAGATTGAACGAGAAGAAGGGACTGAAGCAAACGCTATACAGGAACTAGAGAAACTCATTTCTTTGAAGGACTTCGAGGTGCGGTTGATTTGTTTATGTATTCATTCTTTAACTGGCTGTATGTAGAGCGCACTAAAGAGTCGTCTTACCGCCTGTATGCTGTCCCCTAACCTGACTGCATATGTGACCGACACCCAACAACATGTCATGGTAGGTTGTTTTTATTCAATCTTGCCCGATCTCACCAAAATGTTTGCATCACAGGAATTTATTCAAGGGCACACTGAACTTTTCAAGATCTCTGAGGGCCTCTTTGATGACAACGAGTTGCGTACACAATTGGGTAAATTGGTCACGCGGCTTTTGGCGACCATCCGTGGCCAGATCAAGACTGCAGTAAGTACATTTTAAATGTATGGGAGCGCTTATGGAGTTCATTATATCCTCAATAGTTAACCACATCGATCATCAAGAGATTGAGTATTATGGACGCCCTCAAGCCCCTTATACACAGTGGTATGGAAGTTGATTCTTCGCACTGGACTAGATTTGCATTTTTGGTGAGTTTCTTCAGATGTCTAATGTATTTTTACTTATCCGAGACAGCGGCGCTGTCTCCGCATTTTCTTAATCGGAGTTCATGATCATGAAAAGCTCTCCCTCCAGGATCTTTTCTCCCCCTACCTCATTGCCTCGCTTTACCCAGACCTCCAACAGCACATTGAGATAACACTCAAAGTTGATCTAGTTCAGCTGGCGCAGGAACTCCAGGATGGCACAGCCCACGCCTCTGGCAGTGGGAATCAAAATGGAACCCCTAGTGCCCACCAAGGTACCAACGACACCACCCACGAGGATGCGAGCCAAGCCAAAAGCGCAGTCGATTTAGGAGACAAATCTGTAAATCTGTTTGTGAATGCGGGTGTGGACACGGATGTGGATGGAATATCTGACAATTATGTTGATCCTGGTTGTTCGAGTTCTGGCTTCGGACTCGATGGCTCGGAGCCGAAGTGGAACAAGCAGAAGTTCTGGAATTATATTGATGCCATGCTGGAGCAGATTCGCGAGAGTGCACGAGATGTATCAGACGGTAGTTCTGCTGCGTACGAGGATGCATACCGAAAGTACGTGTATGCCCCACCGTTCATTCACCCAGCTGACTGTTGATAAACAGGGCAATGGTCGAGATTCTCCAGCTCGATCTGCAAGAATTCCCTGGTCGCCGAAAATTTATAACTCTCTCGAAAGCTGCGCAGCCTATGTGGCAGGAGACAATTCAGAAGAAGTTGTTGTGGTAAATTTCGCGCGCTTGTTCGCTCCTCTCTAGCTATAGTCGTTGTTGTGTAATCCCTCCTATCATTGAATAATATGATGTCGTGTCGTCTTTTATGCATTCTTATATACTGGCATGCTACTGGAAAACCACGAAGATACATATATATGTCATGCTTCCGCGGGATCAAACGCCTGGTCCTGACATATGGTAGATGTATTATGGACGTATATGATTATACGTGTCATAGATGTGTGTGTACAGATATAATCTATATATCTTCATGAATACACCCTGCTTACATCTTTAGGTGACTATCAAATTAACATCTGCTGCAGATATCACACCTCTGACGTCCATAGAGATAAATTTTGCACCTTGTGACAGAGATCACCTGAATAAATTATTTATATTCTACAGAAGTCACACGGACATTGAGCAAATGAACACTTATGAATATAAACAACATGGATCACGGTTATATAGTGCGGTCAGCGCCCGAAAACCATACGAATAATGTGCGTGAGATCTTAAATAGACGTTCGCTATTTTTGACATCAGAATTACAAAATCATCGACTTTCCGTGTAAGTCATCATTTCAAGAACCTAAGACCTGTTGATTTTACACTAAACCTGAACTTCATAGGTGGGTTTGGCCTTAGTTTCTGCCATGAGGCGCTACTGACATACGTCATGCAGTCCATTAATGGATATGTGGCACTGACTAACTTCAATTCAGTTACTTCGGTTTACACTTATCCATCATGTAACACGGTCATACCGCCCTTCAAATCGGACATAGTGCCGGGCGACTCGTTTAAGGTAAGTTAGTTCGAGCCGCAGTCGTCAATATTAAGACCCTTCTCAACTCCGCCACTGCAGCCCTCACTCCCCAGTATTAGTCCATCTTCCTATGTCGGACCGCGTCACGGGTGGGCTTGAAGCACTTCTTGCCGCCTTTGCCATCGGTTTTGCGCTCAAAATTTATTTTGCCAAACCGAAAGCGCCTCACGATGTTCGATATCCACCGGGTCCGACTCCGCTTCCAATCCTAGGCAATGCACTGGCAGTCGATGTGAATACCCCTTGGCTTACCTACAAGGCATGGGGCAGCAAATACGGCAAGTGGTCTCGCAGAATGTAGTCTACCCTTGGTAACTAATGTTTCTTAGGCGACATCGTATATAGCCGGCTATTTGGTCAAGATAACATCGTTATCAACTCTGAGAAAATTGCAAGAGACCTCCTCGAACATAGGTCACATAACTACTCTGACCGACCAGAGATCGCAACCAATGAACTGTAGGAATTATTGAATTATCAACCATTCTCGTCATAAGGCATGGATTTTAGATTTGGCGTCGACTTCAATACCGCATTCATGCGATACGGTGGCAGATGGCGGCTTCAGCGGAAATTTCTTCACCAGTCCTTCCGGGAAGATGTAGTAGACAATTTTCGGCCCATGCAAGTAACAAAAAGTCATGAACTCGTATTGAACCTCCTGGAGTATCCTTTGGACTACCCGAAACATTTTGATGCGTGAGTGGTTTTCTATGCGCATCTCCTGATCCTTCATATTGAACAGTTCTTTAGGCATTCAGGTTCGGTTATCATGTCTGCTGTGTACTCATACGATGCAGCACGCCGGAATGACCACATGGTTGGGCGTGCAGCCTTGGCTCTGGATATCATACTGAAAGAGATGAGACCAGAGGTAGCTGCCGTCTTCACTGCTTTTCCATTTCGTACGTCCCATCGTCCATATCTAGCAATCTCTTATTGTATAATTCACAGTTCTTTGCCTTCCCTCTTGGCTCCCTGGCATGCGCCTCAAGAGAGTTTCACCTTTAGCCAGGCAATTAGCCATAGAAAACTTGGAAAACCCATTTGCGCATACGGAGCGTGGTCTGGTACGTCTAACATAACAAGAAGCACTTTGTTCTCAAGCGCTTTTCAGGCTGCGGGATCCATCTCTTCTTGCATGGTCGCTGACCATTTACTGGAACTCGACGACAGTGACGGTGATTCAGCCTGGCAGAAGAAAGCGATAAAGGAATCTGCGTCGACCGCTTTTGGGGGTGAGCATATATCGTTCCAGTGTAATCTTGTTGGACTGAATGAGACCGTCTTGCGACCAGCTGGCACTGAGACAGTGAGCAAGAAGTAGTCGGTGGTGTGGTCCAACGCTGACCAGTACTAGACAGCGTCTGTTATGATGAACTTCATCCTTGTGATGATTCTTCACCCACACATACAAGAGAAAGCGCACGATCTTGTTAAGAGCGTGGTTGGCACGAAGCGACTGCCGACGTTCCAGGATCGTGCATCCTTACCCTACGTTGACGCCATTTTACGCGAGTGCCTGCGGTGGCACCCAGTGCTTCCTCTTTGTGCGTTGCTCACCTCAACATATCAGCACCAGATTATTGATCGATTATAGCAATCATGCATGCTGCTGTCGAAAGCGACGTTTGCGAAGGTTATTACATACCCAAAGGTATGCGAGTTCCTCCCCATCATGGAGTCTATATTCATTCGCGGCACAGGTGCTATAATCACTCCAAATGTTTGGTAAGAACAATAAATATACATTGTTGTTGCAACTTAATTCTCCTCAGGGCGATGTGCCACAACGAAGAGAAATACCCCAATGCGTCTGAATTCAATCCTGACCGTTTCCTGAACCCAGACGGTACTCTGACAGACGATACTGTAAGCGTCGTATGGGGATTTGGACGACGGATATGCCCTGGTCGTCATCTCGCCGAAGCTTCTTTATGGTCTGCCATGGTCTGCTTGCTTGCAGTTTTCAAATTTTCCAAGGCCAAAGATGAGACTGGCAGCGAGATCGAGATCGAGCCGCGGTGGCATGGGGGGATTACTGTGTACGTGTAAAATTTGGTGGGATTATTGTAGAGAGAAAACTTACTGACAGCTGTTGCTTTATCTCGTATAGGCGGCCTATGCCATTTCCTTGCAGTATCACTCCGCGAAATGCAGACATGGATATCACGGCCTTGCAGCATTTGATTAGTGTATCTGTTTAGATTGGTCTGTTCTGCTGCCCGAACCTTGTACAACATTATCTACGCTGTCTTGAGGATGTACATATCACAGCCTGACCCGATATAACACAAGTATAGTAAAAACGCTTGCCGTGCAAGTCACAGTGATACACAATTGCCACCGAGCCGCAAGGTGATGCATATTTTCGGGCCCGGCGACAGTCATACCTTTCTATTCATACATGTCTTGATCATTGTATCTTGCAAGGCTTCATTCATTTCCTCACTTCAAGAGAGGTTCCGGCTTCAGTCATGGCACCCAGGAATCGAGATGATAATATCATGGACGTGGATTCTGATTCAGACATCTCCTTACCCGGCGACCTCGAACACCGCGGGAAGGGAAAGGCAAAAGGCAAGGCCGCTGACAAGCGCAAGAAGGATAAAGGCAAGGCGAAAGCGAAGGAGGTCAGGAATGCACCGTTTTGTCATGCAGCTATATTCACATTTTTACAGCAAGCTTACACTTGGGAGGCATCCTACACGCGTTCATGGGACACTGTACAGGAAGATGAGGGTGGAAGTCTGCAAGGCGCGGTGGAGGATCTTATGGCGCGGGGGAGACGAAGGAGGTTCATCCGTTCTCCACTTATCCTGTGGTAGTGTTGCTGACCCAGTCGGCCAGGTTGCTCGCACCCGCTGCTGCTATCCGCCGTACGATCATCCGACATCTGGTGCTCCTGCTCGATCTTTCAGCAGCGATGATGGACCGCGATATGCGCCCGACTCGATTTGATCTCATGCTTCAGTTCGCAAGGGAATTTGTGGTAGAGTGGTTTGACCAGAATCCTCTGGGACAGATCGGCGTCGTTGGTATGCGTGCCGGAATAGGCGAAAGGATTGGGGAGATGTCTGGTAAGTTTCTGTGAAATAGGTCACAAAGTCAAATGTTTATTCCATCAGGTAACCCGCAGGATGTCCTCAAATGTCTCAGCGATAGAACTCGACTTGAGCCTACTGGAGAACCAAGCCTTCAAAATGCCATCGAGATGGCACGAAGCAGCATGAGGTACTTCATCTTCTTAGCACTTCCAACTTATTTTTGATCTATACAGTCACCTGCCCACTCACTCTTCACGGGAGATGCTCATTATCTTTGGTTCACTGACGACCTGCGACCCTGGAAATATTCACGACACCCTAGATGCCTGTGTAAAGAATAAAATACGCATATCTGTGGTCGCTCTGGCTGCAGAAATGAAGATTTGCAGGGATCTATGTGACAAGACTGGTGGTAAGTACACTATTTTATACAGAATATTTTGCTTCATCCATAGGGCAGGTCAATTTGGCGTGGCGATGAACGAGGGGCACTTCAAAGACATCTTGTTCGAGCTCGTTCCACCTCCTGCACAAAAAGCCGTCGCTCGCGCAGGAGGGCCAGGGGCAGCAAACCCAGCTGCCGACTTGATGATGATGGGATTTCCTACTCGACTTCCGGATTCCTCACCACCAAGTTTATGCGCCTGTCATTCGGACATGAAGAGCGAAGGCTTCCTCTGTCCAAGATGCATGGCGAAAGTGTGCGATGTCCCAACCGATTGCGACATCTGTGGACTCATGATCGTGAGCTCTCCTCACCTGGCACGAAGCTATCACCATTTGTTCCCAGTGAAACCATATGAAGCTGTGTAAGTGGCCTTTAATAGAATCATTTGTCTGATCGACGTCGCCAAATACAGAACGTCGATGGAGGGCATATCAGAGCCGGCGACTGCTTGCCATGCATGTGCCAGGGTATTTTCGACTTCGGCGTCAACTGCGGCAGCCTCCGAGGGTATCAGTCTCTGGGGTCGGTACCGCTGCGCTGATTGTGATAACAATTTTTGTGCAGAGTGCGATGTATTTGTTCACGACGTTGTCCATTGCTGCCCAGGGTGTGGCAAGTAGCATAAGTACGACAGTTTAGATTTTGTTTAGATTGTAGCAGATTGCAGCTCGTTATTGCGGCAGCAAATCGGAGCGGCGAATTCGGCTTGCCCCGACGTTATGTAAATGAAATGCATTTACAAGGTTCGCGACCTTCGAAAACCTAAGTTATTAGGTGAAGCTTTTAAATTTGATACGTGTTGTGTTCCTCCTCCTTGTCCTCGCTTTGCTCCGCTGTCATGCTTTTACTGCCACTAACGCTCTTTTTTTCTTCCTGGCATACATTCGTTTACGCTGGCAGCCAAGCCAAAGGTCAGAACTGCTCCGTCAGTAACAACCGTCTCGAAATCGGCACATATCAATTTCATAGCGACTGCGATACGCAAACATACTGCTCGTCCCAGGGAACTTGCGAACTGAAGGGCTGCAGGAAGGACCAGTATCCATTTGGGTATGCACCAGATGCCGAGCTCCCGCCAAAGTGTCCTTCTGGGCAGTTTTGTCCAGATGAGGGCGATGGATGCCAGCCATGGCTACCTGTTGGCAGTGCATGTCAATTGAATCGTGATGGTGCGTCTCGATGGAAAGTCCCGTGGTGGTGTTCGCTGACTCTGTGTTCATTGCACAGATCAATGCGAGCCACCTCCGAATTGGCAGGACTTGGACGATACTTCGAAGTACGGCCGTAACGTGAATGGTTCCGTGTGTCTGAATAACGTCTGCATGTGGGTCGGAACTTGTCATCGGATGATTGTGTGCTGACTGCAGACCTAGGTGGACAAATGTCACAGTTGGGCTGCCTTGTCAAGTCGAGAACACTGCTTACATAGCGTATGCCGGAACCAACGAGTTCGTCGATATTGTGTCAAGGTGATAACCATAAAGTATCTTTGGACCATAGTGGTGCTCATTCCCATTTTCAGAGGTAACTGTCAAGTCCACTTGTATTGCGACGCTCAGTCGCTAGTTTGCATCCAAGCAAAACAACTAGGAGAGACTTGTGACGCAGATAAAGAGTATGTCTTGAGTTCGACGTGTGCATCGTGATATTGACTGGACGTCCAGATGTTTGTCTTTCAACTGCGAGAGTAATGGTGTTTGTGGCACAGGTGCCGACTCGCCGAACCACTTTGGGATCTGGGCATATAGCATGGTTGGGTTGGGTATATTCGGAGGTACGCCGCAATGTTTTGAAGGGTTGAACTGCATCCAAGGGTTGGCTTCCTAGGCATGTTCGCCACTCTAATTACCTTGTTCTTGGTCCACCGCCGTCAACGTGACCAGGAACGTGAGAAGCGCCTGCAGTACTGGCGTGAACAAGTAAGTGCTCAGGAGTCGGTAGTTTTGGCATCGTCTCTAACGTGTTTCGTGCAGAATGCCTTCCGTCAGAGCATCATACAGATGAAGGAAATGGCTCGCACCTCAATCTTATCTCTTCCTGGGCACAACAGTAACCGGAGTACAGTATGCAGCCGCGCTGGTTCGGAAGAGCCAATGCTACAGCACTCGGTCCACAAGGCGAGCGGGCTGAGACAGCAGTACATGTCAGATGATAACGGGAGCATGTACGACGACATGATGATGCAGTCTGAACGGCAGTAGGTGTGGGCATTGTGGGCAGGCGCTGGACATTTTGATTCTCTTATATGTGGACTATTTTTTACCATGGACTGACAGATCTCTTCCCATCTTATATTCATCACATCTCATTATACTTAGAACGAACGTTAATCATTGGCCACGCCGACTAGCTATGACAGATACAAATAAGCGGTTGTTGGGCTGTGTATTACAGTATCAGGTGTGAATCTATGTGACGTGTGAGCTTCATTGCACCAACCACAGCTTTGTTTCTACTTGTCTGAGTGCTCTAGAGTGCTCTTAACGAATGCTGGGAGCTTAATTATTGTGACGAGACTGTTTACGGTTTTTGAGACTGTATCTAAGAAATTAGCAGCTGTTATCGTCATTTCTGGGCATTGCAGCCAAGAGCATTTTCTCACTCTAAGTCTTACAGCCCACGACAGGCGCGGATGCCATGGTGTCCTCTTCTTCAATTGCCCTTGACAACATGTCATCCCAGTCGCCCCCGACCCTTGAAGGGGACCTCAGTCATGCACACCTATGGTCCAAGGACGGCGAGCTAGACTCGCAGGACATTTCACCACCACGTTCAAGTACGAGCACAGAGAAGGGAAAGGCAAAGCAGCTGGACGAAGAAGCATATGATGACGAAGAAGATACCATAGAGAACCCTGGCTCAGAGGCATATCCCCCTACAACCGACGACGCAGCCGAGACGCGACGAGTCGAAGAGGTGCGCCATTTTCCCCTCGGTTCATGACTTTCATTCGTGTGCGGATTATTGAAACCCTTCCTTACATTCTGGTAGAACCTGCGTCGATGGGAGATGGCTGAGCGCGAACGACGGAGAGCCGCGCGCGAGTCTGCGCAGGCCAATGGAGGCGGCGGCGGTCCGTCTTTACTCGGAGAAGTAACACGCAGGGCAAGCGTACTCCTGTCGAAGCGACAGACAGGCAGATCATCTTCAGGAGGGCTGGGTAACCACCGAGCTCTCAAATCTAGAGACTCCGTCGACGTAGTACCGCTCGACGACATCGACCAGAGTCCGCGCACATCTGCGAATCCCTTCATACATCCATCTGAAGTGGAACCGGGGTTTGATTCCCCGTCATTGTCCCCCTTCGTCGATTCGAAGAAGCAGTCGAGCGTAATGTCCGAGTCTTGTGACCTGGACTCCCCGCGTTCACCTGATAATTTCGATTCGAATACGCACTCATTGCAGTCAGCCACAATCCCTCCAACGTCGAAGCTTGTTCCTCCCCCACAGCCGCTGGGGTTACCGCCGCCTCTAACACCACCACCTAAAGGGACCAGACCACGCATGGCTCCTATGAAATCCACACCTCCACCAACGTTGCGTCAGGAACCTATGGAACCCGAGCAGGAGGTGAGATGGTGGCACGACTGGTTATGTGGATGCAGCGAAGGACCAGACCGGGGAGGGGATAACCAAGTAGGAACGTCTCTAACTCAAGCTGTTGGTTGTACTGACGGGTTTGCTTCAGGCTGGACGCACGAATCCTTTTGAATGATCCACTTCAGTTGACATGACCCTCCCCTACGACGTACACCTTGACATACACGGTACTATACCAGTAGTTTCGCATCCAGGGACTAATCTGCGCCATTGCATAGGTACTAACTATAGTTTAGAGGTTTCATAGTGTTTGGACGGTTCGCGGCATACACACCACGTTGCATACCCGCTTTTGTTTATCTTGTTACCTTCATCCACACTTGTTGCACGGATAATTGTAGCAAAAGGGAACATCTTTGGGAACATGAACATGTCTTTATTTCCGTCACTAGGGGAAGGGACAGGGGGGAAAGTAGTAGGGAAGGTAAAGGGGGAGCAAGAGGTTCTTTGTGGGTGGTGTATCGTATGTAACATGACAAGTCGTGATAGACATACAAGTCAGTACAGTTTTTACATGCCAGTCCAGCACGGAGGCTCGTTAATTGTTATTGAACGGATGGGAAGTGAACAGTCTTAAACTGGTTATCATTTGGAGGGCTACTATCCAAATTCGCTTGTTCAGCGTGATTATTGACAGCCTCAACCTGAAGTCAGCTTGATCTTCTGATAAATCATAGGAAATAAAACACTGACCTCCACCAGTTCTGGAGAAGAGTCATCCTTACCACGAGAATGACGTTTGGTCACGGCGGAATCATGTATCCACTAGAACATCCTCGATAATCGGGACTGTTATGGCAACAACTGGGGAACAAGTCTCTGGCGTATTCGTAGAAGATCCATCGGGGTCTCCAGGAATCTTGTTGGAGCCTCGCTCTACATCTCCATCCACAGTTGACCCGTCGGGAGCACGGCGAGCCCAAAGAACCCAGTCCGGAACCGTGACACGATTACGGTTGGTCCACGTCGTGGTCAACGAAGTGGTGCGAGAGTGTACGCCACGACCCATGTTGAAGAACGGGATAGACAAGCCATCTGTATACATTCGAAATCAGCGACGAGTACGTGAATACCACCGGCCACAATACTTACGAACGATGATGGAACCGAGGACGACGAAGGACACGATAGGCTGAATAGTTGCGGCGAGGTATTGTGCTTGATCAGCAGGCGGGTGTTCCGGAGTGGGCAAACGCGTAAGCGCCAGAGCAGACACGAACACTGCGCTGACTCCCATCTAGGACGCATTAGTAAATGACGAGAAACGATGCCCAACAGACTTACTGGACCTGTACACAGAATTCAGACACTTTATGTGAAATGATAGCATAACTAAGAGAGCTGCTTACCGAAGTGGCCAGAGAACAAAGCTTCCTTCCAGGAAGCAATCTCGGGAACAAATTTGTAGAGCACCAATAAGGGTGGAATTCGCCTCAAGACCAAAATAGCGATGACAAGAACAACAAGCCTCCAAGGAGTGATGCCATACTCGGGAGAGTTATAGGCGTCGAAAGGTAGCCAAGCACCGATGTAGATGAAACAGCCACAATTCAAGACATAATCTATCACAGAGGAGAATACGTCATCTTCAGTCTGTATATTGAAGTGGCCGTCCCAAGAAATTGCAGAACCTAAGCAAATGTCAGATCCCAAGTAATCACGCATTCAGACTGGACTGACCAGCTGCAAATGCTGCAAGAAGATCATCTGCACCGATGGTGCTCGCGATTCCGATAGTGAAGATGGACAGAGCCAGGTATTGTGCGATGTAAGATTCACGGTCTATAAAGCCCTTATTGTGGGATATCCTCATGAGCTTGGAAAACAGCAGGCCTGGATCACAGACGTAATGCAATCAGATCGAAGCATTTAGACGATTAATTAACTTCGCTAACCTAGAACGGCCCCCAAAACGGTGCCAAGGATGACCTCGTCTGTTGTGGGAAATGATGAGTACTTTGCGGAGCGTCCAAGAACCGAGGGCACGAACATAGCCATCCCACCAAAAACCACTTGCCGATAGCAGTTCGAACGGATGTCTCTACGGTGAGGTATATGGATATTGCAAGGAATGGGTATGCAAGACCGTCGTTCGCTGCGGACTCTGCGGATAATATTCTACGGATATTCACAGGCACGTGTTTAGTGGCAAATTTGCCGCCTATAGAACATATTTAGACTGCATCAGATGTTGTGGTTGGTATGACTAACGAGTGATGGCGGCACATGTGACTGGGTCCGTGGGGGTCAAGCAAGCAGCGATGCACAAAGACGAAATGTAATTGAGCTGCGGGAATAATGCTTGTATGACGGCTGTCATGATGGTCAGCAAGTGGAAATTGTCACCGCGAAGATATACATACCGGCGACAACAGCCCAGCCAAAAGCCATGGTAGGGACGACCATTATGAGCAAGCTCTTGGCATGCTCTTTCATATATGCGCATGGTAATTCGACTCCCACTGCGAACAAGCCAGTGGCGAGGACGATGCGCATGACCTCTAAAGTTATGGTATTTTCCAAGGGACCCCATTCGCGGGGTGTGAATACATTGGCAACATAAGGGCCTATGATGACCCCGAAGCCGGTTCCGAGGACGACTTCATTGATATAAAGCTATGGAAGGACGGATTATTAATCCAGGATGTATGTGTGGTGTAGGACTGAATTCATCAAACCTTTTCTTTGACTAAGAGGGATATCATCGAGAACTGTGGTCAATAGTCAGCATAACATGCAGATACCACGAGTAACAGCAGTGCGGAACAAATTGGACAGTAGCGATAACAAGCTGCAAAACAGCAGATAACGCCGCAAACTGTAAAACAGCAGACGCGGTACCGGGGGCAGCGGCGAGTACATGCATTCAAAGAGAGATAGAACGAACCAACACTACAAAACCACCAAGACAGATATACGCCAATCCTGGCGCGGACACCTGAAAAACGAGTTTGTGATGATAGAGAGGAGTCAACGATAGTACGAACTTGCAGTAAATCCAGATCCATGATGACAGAATGAAATGCTTGATAGGACCTTTGGAAGAACCTTTGGAGGTGGTGAACGCAAGCTTGAGAGAGGAAATTATTTCGAGCGTCAAATGCCTCACCATGAATAATTTATCGGCAAGACCAAGCTCACCACGGACAATGCCGTGAAAGACCCTGACATGATGATCAACGCTGTGCAAGCCTTCGAGACCCTTGCTCTCGATGATGAGGCTCGTTCGTGTATGAAAGGCGCAAATACACCAGAGAGAGATGACAACCGAATCGCTGATAGATATTATGTACTATTAGTACTGCAGAAGGTTACCAGAAACGGTTCACGCAGGCGATACGCTGTAACGCTGGCGCCAATCAGTAGCGTAATGTTCTTTGACAATCTATATAGCAAGCGAATGGTCAGGCTACAACTGACCTGAGAAATCGAACTCTAGACCTACTGTAGGCGCCTAGTAGAGAAGGAACGGTTCTTCTTCGATCTCCTTACGGCTCTAGAGCTCTAACCTCCACCCATATGGCCATGTGAATGGTAAATACTAATCCGAGCACCGCATCCGAGTTCGGTACTGGCAGATTCTCCGGACCAATCACGGGTTAGCTAGGGACTTATATGCTCTTATCATGCGGGGGTTGCGCCAATAATACCGTAAAGTGGTCTATAAAGGTGGTCTACTGTCGTCGTGCTATCTCCTCTTACTACCTCCCTACTTCTTACAGCGATGGGTTCTTCTGCATCCAAGATTCCCGCTCAAGCTACGGCCGGTACTCTACAGGCCATTGATGAGAAGGGGTTTGTCCGCCCACATAACTCCACGTCATCGGCGGCCGATTCGAAGCCCTTGGCGAGCGACGGTTCAATTTCACTGTCTAATGTTGATGTCTGGGAGTCTACTGCTGCTGCGGACCCAAAGATCCAACTTGCCCGCACAATTCTTGCCCATACCAACATAAAGTCAACCCTTACCAGTCGCCCGGCGGCGGTTGCAATACCCCACGTCTTTAACCACGAGGTGGAGTTCAAATCCGGACCCGTCACAAACCAGAAATCCAGTGGTCGATGCTGGCTCTTCGCGACTACAAATGTCATCCGGTATGAGGTCATGAAGAAGCTCAATCTCAAGGAATTCCAGCTTTCCCAGGTAACCGTTTATGATCTTTGGTTCTCGCGAGCTTTTCACTCACGTAAGGCTATAGTCTTACCTGTTCTTCTGGGATAAGTTGAACAAGTCCAACTATTATCTCGAGCTCTCTATTGAGAATGCAGACAAACCTGTTGACGATCGTCTGGTAAACTTCCTCGCCAATGACCTTATCAGCGACGGTGGTCAATGGGACATGGTTGTTAACTTGCTCGAGGTACGCGTCCATTGCAGACAACAGTATATTACGTGTTTAACGTCTCCTAGACATACGGTCTCGTTCCTCAGCCCATTTACCCCGAGTCATACCATTCAAGTGCTTCAGGTCCCATCAACACGCTCCTGAAGATGAAGCTCCGAGAGCATGCTCTCACTCTTCGCACGCTCTCTTCATCACTACGGGCTGATCCCAACGTCTCGGCGGAATCTGCTATCTCAGCCCTTCGCGCGAAGAAGGAAGAGCTTATGCAGGAGGTTTATACAGTCATGAGCGCAACCCTTGGCGTTCCTCCTAAGCCTGACGCGACCTTCACTTGGGAGTACTACACCGAGGATGGCAAGTATGCGAAGTGGGAGGGTACTCCTCAACAGTTTTACAAAGCATTCACAACCAAGTTCTCGGTCAGTGCATGAGCCAACCCCGACGAATATGCATATTTACAGCTCTCCAGCCCGCAGAGTCTTTCTCTCTCATTAACGACCCTCGGAATGAGTACGGTAAGCTGTACACTGTAGATAAGCTCGGCAACATTTGGGGAGGACGACCTGTTCTGTGTAAGCCGCGTTAATCAAGTCTACATTGCATGGCCTTAACCGCTAGCAGATGTGAACACTGAGATCGATGACCTCAAGCAGGCCATAGTTCGGGTAAGCAATCCTTCGGTTGCTTGGTTTAGTTCTGAACCCGTTCACAGTCTATCAAAGCCGGCCAGCCAGTCTTCTTCGGTTGCGATGTCGGACAGTTCTCCGACTCCGGCAAGGGTGTCGGTATTATGGACGTTGACTATTTCGAATACGAAGTAAGCTTTTTCTGGCACAAAGAATAACGGCTTTTGAAATCATCTCTTTCCCCTCGCAGCAAGCATTCAACATCACGCTGGGACTTACCAAGGCCCAGCGATTGCAGACCAACGAGTCCGCCATGACTCATGCGATGGTCATCTCTGGCGTGCACGTAGATGAGAAGACTGGTCGCCCCGTCCGGTTCAAGGTGGAGAACTCTTGGGGCGATGAAAGCGGCGTCAAAGGCTTCAACGTGATGAGCGACAAGTGGTTCGACCAATTTGTGTTCCAAGTCGTCGTGCACAAGTCGTTGGCGACAAAGGAGCAAGTGAAAATCTTTGAGTCGGGGGACAGAGTAGTGTTGCCTGCTTGGGATCCCATGGTAGGACAGGATTTTTCTGCAGACACAAGATGCTGATCGTTTTATCCAGGGTGCTTTGGCATGAGTGCGAGATATACCTGTTGCATTTTTTTTTATGTCATGTACTGTTTGTTTTTACGTTTGCAGACTGATGAGTATCAGCCCAGCTCGGTGCTAGGCCGGCAAGCAATGAATGTCTGTTATACCACTTCCCCGAGCGAAGAACCAATCTATGATATGTGTGTTACATTCGGGTTGCCCGATTTCTGATTAGCGTGTCGATTCGCACGCCCAGCTTTGTCTATCGCAAAGACACTGAGAGGTTAGTTGGGCTGGGACCGCTCGGTTCGGACGCTGGTGAGATTACCGCTGGGTAGGCGGGACACTCGACAGGCGGACTGTTGAATGACTATGGAATACATCGGAGAAGCTGATTATGACAAGGGTATGCATGTACGGGTACGGGCATATGAGTAAACATGTGAGTAAACGACGTGAACACAAGATAAAGTACTGGGAGTAGCAGGCGGGCGAAAATATATAGGTTCGAGCGGTGATGGATGATGAAATGAAAGACGAGCTTGAGGCTACACAGATAGGTACTTCAGATGTAACTTCAGCTGTTCATCACTCGTCCCAATGGCAGAGTGCATTGTTTCGCTAAGGTGGGCGTTGTAAGGGCCACGATGGAACACGGATAGATACCGGTCGCAGACAACTACATGTCAATGATCGCTATATCAATCCCCTGCTCGTAGTCAAAGAGATGATCGCTTGACATGCGAAATACACCCACTTCATGATTTGTATTTATGGATGGGGAATACAATAACCTCTCTTCATCCAATGTGATACGAACAAATCGGGGACAAATGCGGAGGTTGACCACTTCCACGTAATGGAGGTAGGTTACCACATGCTCCCTGAAGCCTGCTGGTACCGTAGGTTCCCGAACTACCTTACCGATGCCGCGTGCCACGGCGGAGGGATTGAAGTCGTTCATATGCACCCAAAACTCATCAAGATCTTGGAGGGGAACTGATCGAACGACACGAGTTCGTCCTACTCCAAATTGAAAGTCCAGGCGTGACGAGTCGAAGCAGCGAGAATTTTGTGGACCCCATAACAACCATGGAACAACTCGTTCAACGTCTGAGGTCGCATCAAACCACGTCGCAGGGATATCCATGAAGAACAGACGAGCAGATATGACGCTGGTGCCTTGAGGTGCGCACGACTCCGCGCACTATGGAAAACCGATGGAAAGTAGAAGCGCTGGATCCTCCAGAAACGACCATATTGGTCCAATAATGGGCATCATAAATCTTGCCTGAAGCTGCGGTGCCTTTGACAGATCCTCGACGTTGTATAGCCCTTGACCGCGTGGTGTGAGAGTCAAGAGCTTCTCCTCGGTAAGAAAACGGACATCAACCAAGTCATAGCTTTCGTCGGACACGCAGGTGTCCTTTTTAAATGGTCAAATAAGACCTTTAAATGATAGACAGAAGAGACACCTACTAAAACAGCTGGACCGCTTTGATGCCAATTGCACACATGCAACGACCAGTATGGGTAACGTGGCCAACGGGGTGTGTCAACCACAATAGCATAGAAAGCTAGGGCATCTCCGAGGACAGTAATCATTCGATTGCAAGGCCCCCCCGGAGTTGGTTCTCCCAAAGACTAGACGGGATCCATGTGAAAAAGGATGTTCCTCGCCTGTGGAGGTCGCGTAAAAGTTTGTTTGCTACACGAAGTCGGATGCGTGGGAGTCGCTCAGCATGTTGACGGCGATCATAAGGTCCTGCGTTTCAGCAGACAGATTGCCAGGAACTGGATTCGGATCCGAATCCTTGCTCCATGCGCGGGGAGGGGCACTCACCGTTTCAGGTGTGCAGGTGTCTGAATCAACAACTTTGTATTTAAGATCGTAGTAATCCGTCAGAATCGGGGGGGTAGCAACGCAGAGTTGTCGGTGGATGATGAACCGGGGTGCTAACGAGGATGGGACACGAATTTTCTTTGTTACGTTGAGCTCAAAGGAATTCCACGCGTTCGCCTTGCCACCTTTGAGAGTGCGCAAGCAATCCGCCAAGGAGGCAGTATGTGGTCGCGGATGAACCGGAATCAATCTTTGGGCACCAAGTTCGATGGCGTATTGTAGCTCAACAGAGTTTTTGACCGTGTTGTAGATCGTTTGGCAAATCTTAAGCAGATTACATTATGTAAATAAAAGCCCCTAAGATAACTGGGAATGAATGGAACTCACCAGCGTGCAGTATATAATTTCATTATACGAAAGAAAAGTAAAGATATTGCATGGAATAGCCTTTCCGGAATGATGAGAGCGCATTGGTTCATGCCGAATATGAGGGAATGAGTTGGTAAAGGTATGGAGATTCGTAACTACCCCTAGGTAGGCCAGTCCAGCTTGAAATGTTGAATTGGTATTACGGGTTTACGTTTGTCTTCGAATGCGACGAGTCTTTGATTGATGTTTTCCGGTCCTCGATTTACATGACCACAACCTTTGAAGTTGGGCGTTGAATATCACATCCACATCTTGTATACAATTGTCCCCCAGGTCAAGTTGCTGAGGATGGCACATCAATAAAACCTCGGGCGCCTTGCAATTATATACGTATCTACGTCACTTTCCTAGCCTTGGCTCCAGCGTCAAGACGCTAGAATGAACGCAAGGACAGTGAGTGATGTTTCCCTAGTTTTCTCAAAGGCGGCACACAGTGACTAAGATAGTTCGCCGTGCAAAGGAGAATAGGAAGTGGCAGTGCACAGCGACAGACAAAGTTCTAACAGAAGGAGTCCCCGGCGGGCCTCCTTCAAGCTAAAGCTATAAAGTGGCATGCAAGTCACATATTAGCTCATGTATTAGGACAACATAACAATACAGTACCTCTCTCAAACCTCTCTTGTAGTTATATTCGAAAAAGTCAGTTGCTCTTTTCATACGCTTCTCATCGTCCCCATTTGCACGGATGTAATCATTGCCAAGTTCCTCTCACTTGGCCATAGCTGTGTGGCATACCAGAGCAAAAAAGGATACGAGTACCACAGTGCTGAAGCCTGAAGACGAATGAGAACTGGATATACCTTCTAAAGTTCGCAAAGTTTTCGAAGCCTCAAAAACTCAACCAAACACAAACACAGATCCCTTGCTGACACGTGCAACGTAACAGAATCTTGGACTGTAGAAAACTGTCTGCGTCGCAACGATTATGATACAGATCTGCTTTGGCTTTGTACCACTCACCGACTTCGTTTAGTTAAATAAACAGGTGATTTCACACCCATGATGTTGCTTATTTCGTACAACGGTTAGTTACCAACGAGAACACGTTCTTCAGCGAAGGTCAGCCTAGGTCGGCGTTTTAGTGGAGAGATCAATTGATAGAACTGCAATAGGGAATAGAGCACCTCGGTGCATTCCGATGACTCCATCAAGCTCGGCCTGGACCTTAGCTTGCTCCTCGAAGAATGATGCGGCTGCCTTCAGCATCATTCGCATCGTGCACATTGTCGCCATGGCATAGTCTAAGACCTGATTTCATAACATAACTTCGGTTAGTACCGACTTGGATGGGCACCTGCACCGCTCGAGATTCATTGGGCAAGCATATCAAATTTCTCAGTTCTCCTCCATTGATGTTCGCGTCACGTCTCATGGGACCTCACGACCTGTCGACATGCAAGCGCCAGCGTAGTTGTTTCGCGTTCTCGGAGTACACGGGTGGGCTCGTTTCAAAGGTAGAGCTCGAGAAGTCGCCCCTCCACCTTGTTTCGCGCGTAGATCGCACCCATGAAAGTTGATACCATGCTGCGATGGTACTGCGACAGTGCGACGCGTCGATTGTCATGCAGGCGTCATCTAGAGTCGAACAACTCTCGCGCGAATACAGGAGAGTTCGAAAGTTGATAATCTCGCCCAAATCCAAGGACGTGTTTCTGGAGAGATGAATACCATGGCAGCCGCCCGCCATTCCCTGCTTGGTGTGTTCGTGCAGAGAACGCGTCTCTGTGCATGACACGCCTTGTTTTAGGTTGTTGCACATCTCGTCTTTGCCAGCCACGTGAAGGTTGCTTATTTTTGCGCGGGCCTGGACGAGAAGCCACATGGGTATGTCGGACCGTGGAGACTGAAGTTCGGTCGGCACGTCGTCATATGTTGACAGAAAAGACCTCACCCTACATCAATCCATGCATATAGCGCCTGAGGCTGTGCCTCTGATAACCGTGTTTGCGTGTCCGTCGGCCAGATGTTCCAGGAGCATCGGATGAACACGGGACGTTGCGCCGGAGTTTTCTCCGTTTCCTAAAACGTCTGGTTTCGAGACTAGTCCGTGAGGAAAGAATAATTCTTGTCAAGCGCCATGTCAACTCACTTTGATTGCCCGGCAGTATAAATGAGCTGTACACAAGTGTTTGGGAGTTCTGAGACAGGCGCTGGTCGCGGAGCTCTCGTGGAAGAAGTCTTGTATCCCGAGAAATTTATTTTGAAGGCTGGAAGTGCCATGTACAAAAATCGGTTTGAAGGTGCCAGTACCTCCCCCATGACGCAGTTGCCTATGTGCATCGAATCTGGATCGATCAGCGTAAGACTGTAAGTATTCAACCGGGAAGGTACTTGCCTACGCATGACCGGACGGCGGCAAATCGAACCATCATACAAAGATCCGAGCACACCACGACCGGGGCGAAGGGGATGATGTTGTCCGCTGCCTTGGCTGGGTGCCAAAAATGACCTGATACACATCCGTCTTGTCCATGGGGTTATCGGACACTGATTCTGGTCTATCTTGATCACCACACTGTCATATAGACCAACTTGTACTGCGTCGAGCTCTGCAGACAATCGTTCATTTGCTGTGGGTTCAGGGTACTGGGTGGGGTCCTATAGTATAACGATCATGTGTCACTTGCAGCTGATCTATTGCATGGAGTTCGCAGAACCCATGTTGCTCTGTATTTGTATTGTCGTCGACTAAGCAAACATGTGAATTGTTGGTTGCCATATCATATTGCGGAGGCTCATCCGAGAGTCCGTGTTTGAGACTGACGCACATGCGACGGATCTTTGTGAATTGGCGGACAAAACAGGTTTTGCCCAGGGAGTGAGAAGCATACCATCGTCATAGATGATCGATAGATCTGCACAGTCCGCGTGGTTCGTAGTTTCCGAGAACAGCCTACAGTTGTTCTCCGTATGTCATACAGTTTGGACTCACGTCTCCGTGCACTGCGTACATTCAGTCCCGATGATCCAGTCCCGGCGCTTCTTGATAATTTGCCCCTGGACCACCGCGGGGCGCATATCTTGCGTATCTTCCAATCGCTGCTACGAACGTAGAGAATCCCAAATACGACATAGAGACAGAGCCAGTACAGTATCCTGCTCAGAGGGCGTAAGATGAGGGCACACACGAGAGCCCTCTGTCAGCTGCACAGAACCTGCCGCAATGACACCTCTGGCAGCCCTCATCGATCATCGATTATTGGCACTTGACCTCTTTTGGGTCAAGGGGTGAGTGTACCACGCGGACATTCAAAAATTCAAATGCCAAAATCATCCATGGCACATCGTTCCTTTTGCATTCTATTGCGCTCTGCCTATTCAGTGTACATCAGGAGTAGCAGGGGAGACAACACAAATCAGAAGCTGGTGATATGGTACTCACGCACGCAGACGGGATTTTTTTTCTCTACGTCAAATCAGAACACCGAAGGAAGGGTCTTGCACAGGCGGTGATCAATGCTCTTGCAAAGGCGCTGGACTTAGGCAAGGAAGACTTGCTACTTCTGTCAAAGACGATCCAGCATGTATTGGAATGACAAAAGATCGGGTTTTTCTGCTCAGTTTGAGGGTCGAAGATGGATCTGTCACCGGACATAAATGATGGTTGCAAAAGAAGAGAACAGCGCCCCGTGGCCCGGTAGAATCAAGTCTTGGTATTGATCCCTGCAGCTTACATGTGCCATCCTGCATAGAGCAGTCAAAAAAGGTTAACGCCACATTTTCGGCATGGTAATAGGCGGTTTGAAGATGAGCCGACTGTACCTCGCCAGATGCTTGGTGCGGCGTTGCCTGTTAAGCAATTCAATTGAGTTCATCCCAGAGAGTAAGAGTGTCGATGCTCGGCAGCTGAGTTTCCAGACCAGGCACAAAACCTCACCAAAAGCATTACTGATCCCATATCGATGAGGGATAGATGCTCAAAATAGCGAGATAACCGAATGAAACGTCAGGGGTTACAGTTGACTTTGCATGAAAGGGGCAAGTTTTAATATGAGCTGACCTTTGACGGCATTGAATAGGAGAATGCACCCGCAACCTTTCGATGCTTCGCTGAATTGATGATGCAGATTGTCCACACAAGTCAGGGTAACCAGACCCTCAATCAAGTATTATTTCGGTACGTAAAGGCTGCGGGGTGTCCGTGCATGAAAGTAACGTGAGACAAAATGATCCGTGGAGGCCGTCGAATCTTGAGCAGGTGGAGCACCTAAAGATGACCGACGAGGTTTGAAAATTAGGACAACGATTAACCCAAAAATAATTAGTAGGAGAAGGAAAATAATTTTCCGACGACCCGTATTCTTCTGGTATCTGTCACAAGAGAGGGTGTCAACGCGCATCGATGACTACAGGTATCTGGCTCACCGCGTTGCGTGGTTTAACTCTTTCACAGCTTCCGCCATTTCTACTGAAGTCTGTTCAATGTTATACTCGATACTGTCAAGAAGTGTCCCCTGATCTATCACAAGGACAGACAAATCCTTGAATAATTCAGCTAGAGAAGCTATCGAGTTCGCAATTTCCGTTAACTCCCGGTCACGGGCACGGAGACCATGATCTTGTATGTTATCTAGAATCTGTGCTTGCTGCAAGGAGGAATAACATTAGATATATAAGAGAGGTGGTCATGGATCGTTACTCACTGCAGCTTCTATGTCTTCATCGACAGCAGTTAAACCCTCGGATCCTCTTGAAGTAATAGTCCCTGATGCGATCAGGAGATCTTGATTCTTTATCGCGTGCCCTTGTAGTCCTGATTTGAAAGGCGAAAGTGCGGTAGTAGAAATAATCGGTTCCCGCTAAATTGATGTGTAAGGAGGAAGGACTCACGTTCCATATAGATACGCTGTTTCTTACGGAACGTTGAGCTGAGTTCTTGGACCCTCGCGGCTAGGCCTCGTTGCACATTTTTGGCCGCGAGGACCTGAAACTGAGTTTTCTGAGTAGAAGGGGGAAATGAATGACCCTGTTCAGCACTGATACGTTGAATCAAAGTATGGCATCGTCGAAAATCCTATCCATCAGAGAAAAGAAGGCAGTGACTGTGAGCACAATACGGACACGAGGAAGTCCATGGAGGATATACTTTGGTGATTTCGGTGGTCGCCGCTTCGATTTCTCGTTCCTCTGCTGTCCGGTCCGCAAAGCCGGGGAGAACATGCTTTGCATGGAGCTTCTCCAAAGTGACAACTAAGGCAAAAGCGCGGGAATGATATCATTGAACCTGCCACGGGACCAGACCAGGAACGCACTTTTGGCTTGTGTCCCGCCTAAGATCTCCTCGACTTGTTCAGAAAGATCTACCCTTTATATACACCAAGGGGGAAGAGGGGTAGCATTCAAAATGAGTAAAAACTGAAGATGGCAGGGAATGGAAGCATACCATTTGGGAGGCAACTCAACGTCGAGTGCGAGGTGTCCGGAGTTGGCATTTATGAGTGTTTCGTTTTCATCTTCAGCACGGTATGGTTCATCATAGGATGACTGCGAGCGAGAGAAACGTGTTGACGGTGCTCTTGAATCACGGTACGAGATAAAGAGTAAAGTCCTTGAGCGCGTTGTCGGCAATGACGACAAGCCCGCGGTCGACATCCCAGAGCAAGTTGGCTGCGGAATGTGTGTCGTTGTTTGGACGACTATTTCTTCTACAAATACATATAAATAAAATATGGCATAAACCAGCCACGGAGGTTTAAAGTCTATTTACTGTCTTGGTTAATTGCCGTTAGAGCGCTACGCGTCGTTGTTGATGCCGGCTGAGATAAATTCCTTGTTAGATCCGTATTTTTTTCACCCGACGATGCGGAAATGATTACGGAGGATTATACTGTCGGAACTCGGAATTTTGGATCCGGTGGAGCACATGTAACCCCGCACTTTGGTCAGAAAACAACGTTGACTAGCCTGCAGGTGTAGTTCATCTCTACTCCATCAAATCAGATTCCTAAAACCGCTTCCGCTTGGCTTCTCGCGTCATAAAATTCCGGCTTCTTTCTTCTTAAGTATTCCTGCGATTGTTACCACATCGTGCTCGATCGCCTCAGGTCTTGTGATTAGTTTCTACTTGTCATCGGTAACAACCCAATCCCTTACAGACAGCTTGCAATTCTTATAAAGTTCCCCCTTCATTTCCCTTTCAACCCCCAATTCACCCGTTCCATTGGTTTCTCTTTCAAACCCTACTACTCTACTCCCCGCAGTTACTATCTCCTTTCGATTAAGCCTACCCCACAACGGTATGCTGTTCCTGTTCTCCACTTTAATACCCCATAATAATTCACACACCCAGTAAATTTTTACCGGTCTCCTCTCTGTAACCTGTCACTTGTTATTCGCGATGTGCAATCTAGAAACGTGGGTTTCCTTGTGGCCAGGTCCAGAACTTTTGCTGATTCAGACTCTTTTTTTAGCGAAGGAACAAAATATGGATGCGGGGTAAGTGTCTCACGCAATATTTTCATCATGATCCACGCATTCTCAGTTATGCTTCGTTTAGCATTACAAGGTGGTGCGTGATTGATGTCCTTGGTACCAGAGCTATTTTCGAGCTTCTCTCAGACGCGCAAATTGAGGAAGATCGATTGCGCCAACCAGTACTGCTTCCACTCCATGTATCATCCAAAGAATTGTCCTGACTGCCATTGCGATCGGGTGAGTACTAACACTCGACGTCATAGCCCGGTGCTCAACCTTACGCCCCAAGTACTTCGGTCCCGATGCAAGAGAAACCATCACTCTCCATACACCCGAATATTGTGTTTCATGTCAGTACTGGTTCCAGGGCGGAGCCCAACATCGTCGATAACCTTGATGGTCCCCACGATTTCGGCTTAAAATTCGCCTCGTCTATCGAGTTAACGTCTATAATGCCGTTTTATTCTAATAATTATCTCTCTAGTCATGCCTTGCTTTGCACACCACGTTGCTGTGTCATTCTGTAGTTCTAGGCTTGCTTGTCGCATATTTTACTTACGCATTATTTATCTAGTCACTGTCATGTGTTGTAACTCCACGTAAAGTAAAATGGCATACACACATCACCATTTCACAGCAAGTCCAACTACCTCGCTTTCAACGGCTCGGTACTGAGTCCGAAACAGTTCACGGCGTTGTTTCTCCGCTTCTTCGTCCATGATGGAAGCCCGAGTTTCATGCAAGCTTCCCGTTTGTGTGCCGACAAAGTTCGACTATGATCTGCGCAGCAAGACGGTCTGCGCGATCGAACGGGGTGTCGAAATCCTGAGCATAAGGTCTCGGCGATGGAGGCGGTGTAGGCAAGTCATGCCAGTACACCCTTTCAACTTCCTTGGTCCACTCCTTGTTCCCCCATTTGGCGCCTTGCATCGCGCCATCATCCACTGGCACTGGCATTTGGACACCGTTTTCCTGCCAGTTTCTTGTATACCCTTCTTCATCTTCTCTCTGCCCTGCCGCCTGTACAATGGGTTTCAACTGCCCACCACCATTGACGCACCCGCCCGGACACGCCATAACTTCGACGTAGTCATACCCCTTCTCGTCCTCCCCACCACGCTTCTTTGCACGCATCCCAACTAATCGTCCAGCGGCGCCCCTCCCAACTTGCACACCAGCCTCACGACCTACCTTCCGCACGACGTTCTGAAGATTACGGAAACCATAGCATTTTGCGCCTTTAAAAAGCACCTCGCCGGTGTCCCGAGCGCGAAGGGTGAATTCTTCGTAGTCAGAAGTACGGATGGATTTTACTGTGAGGTCCACAGGGGATGAGTGGCTTGCAGTGATGTAGTTGATGAGAGACTGCAGGTAAGATCCGGAACTAGTCCCGGGGTGTGACAGGAGCTCTGGGATTTCAGCGTCGAAATTAGGAACACCTTCGTTCTCTACGGACTGCGAAAGGTCCCAGCCTTTGTCGCGCATCATAAGTTCGAGCTCCCCAGTTGTGATTACGCAGTCCACATCCCGAGTCGAGTAGAGGTCACTGTAGAAGTCCTGCCGAGAAGCCTCGAGTTTCTTGTCATAGCACGGCATAACCGACACATGGTAAATCTGATCTGGTCTATCACGCCGAATTAATCAGTACAACGAAATCGAAATAAGTAATGGGACTGACTGCACTCCCCAGCGATTTCCGAACCACGACTTGACCAGTGTTCCCATTACCTGCTGTGGACTCTTCGTCCTAGCAATAAAAGGCAACATTTCGGAATGTGCTTTCTCAGCATAGCATATCCATCCCGGACAGGCACTTGCTAGCATTGGAAGTTTCCCGTCTCCCTTCTTCCGCTCAAGAAACTCTTGCGTGTGCTCAAGCAGAGTAATATGTCGAGAAAATGTAGTGTCGTAAACATGCTCGAACCCAAGTATTCGTGTAGAGAACGCTTGTACTCTCCTCAGTATTTGACGAAGACTCACAGGGGAACCGGATGATGATGAAAGAGATGCCGCGAGCGACGCGAGGCTCTGTGGCGCAATGGAGAGCACAGGAATCTTGTGACCTGGCGTCGAAGCAGGAGGATTGGAATTCAGGAAGTTAAGAACCTCCGTGTGGGACTGTAGTGTGATTAATACAGATTCGGCCGATGTTATACAACCGCTATATTTCGGGAACATGGTCAGCAGTCGTTCTAAGGTCTGGGAATAACTACAGCAACGGACCTGCAAGCCAGACAATCGTTTAAGCTTATCTGGGCCTGCTGGAGCTTTCGCTCCGTGCCCTTGGAAGATGAATTGCCAGACACGCCGTTTGTTGAGACCTCGTAGTATGATCCACTGGAGTCAATCACAATTTCGGTCTGAGAGATGTTAGTCTGGCCGTTACATATAAATCGCTCTAGAACACACTGTAGCAGCACCTGGCTCATTGTTCTCCTGCGGCGCGTTCGTCTGCTCAATAGGCTTGATACACGCTTGAGATGGGGTTATGAAGTCATTAAGATCAGTCAAGGTCTGCTCTGCGTAAATGAGACTGATTGCATGGTTTTGGACTGTGGTGAACACGCACAAGAGCTCCAGAAAATGCCATCCAGATGAGTATTAGAGAAAGAGAAAGATGAAAGCTAATCATCCATGACATTGACAAATCATGATCTATGTATTACGTAATTTACCATCCTGGCTTTGACTCCGCAAGGCCTTGATCATGACTCGAGTCCTCCACTTGTAACCCATCCGAGCTGATAGATCGTGTCAGAACCCAAGCTCATTGCTTTGAGGCTACTAGTAGTTACCAACTTGGTACTTTGCTTGGTTGACAAGAGTACTACGTGTACCACACCAGAGGTCTCAGGTTCAATATTCATTGAATCCTCCGACTCCATCTTTTCCAGTCATGAATTCGAAGAACTGGCCTGAACCAGCCACCTCGTCTGGTCGACGTTGTCGGTATAAAGCTCACCCGATAGGGTGGTTGGTTCACGGGAGCCGGGCAGTACTTTCAATCTGATCGTCCAATGTTGAATTATCATTCATTAAGTTGCGTTGATGATTCTACATCGAACGGTCACTGCATTTTACCAATGCTAGAAATTACTATTACGACCAGCATGAAGCTCGTGCATACTAGTGTTCAGTTAATGTTACGACTCGAGAGCCTTGTGCTGAACACGAAGTCTAGGCATCAGCACCATAGATGATATCTTCGTTGTCCTGAATCATGAGGAGACTCATCATTCAATCGCATCACGAATCACGAATGTATGCGGCATTAACTCGTTGACAGCGTCAGATGACTCAGTCTGTTCGCTTCTATACTTCGGTAGCCTTTACCTTGGTCTCCAACATCATACACTAGCCATCCAATTACGATGTGTCATTAGCCAGCCAGCTGAGTGCTCCAAGTGCATGTAGAAAACACAGTGAAATTGTTATGATACAACCGAGGTAATGCATAAATATCCATGCAGCAAGTGTCCACGTCTCATCAAGGTCTATAGATAAATGAAAAGAGTGAGAAGAACTGATGTAGACAGCGTCCATCTCATGCTTCCAAACCTGCAGCGTGAGGATAGCGCAGCATTGACTGTCTGTCCAGAAAGTGAGGATGGAGAGGAGCTGCCCCACATCTGTATATTGCGGTAATAGGTATGTACAGTTTCTGGTGTCGCCCAGCTGGAGTCGTCACCTGTAAGGAAACAGTTATGCTTCAGTGTGAATGCCACAAGTATAATCAGAACCGACCTCCAAAGAACGTCCTATATTCACTCAGTCAATGGCGGTAATTTGTAATTCATGAAAACATATAACTTACGAGAAGTACAATCCCCCGATAGTGACATTGTTCACTGTCCTGAAGTACAAGTTTTGTTGTGAAAACGCTTGTACGTCATTAAAGCTGCAGCAACGATAAACTCTTACATCTGTCCACCTGAATGAAGCACTACTTACTACAAAACAATGTTGCCGTTCGCAACATCAGGGGGATTGTTCAGTTGCACGAGGATTGTGACGCGGCACCAACTGCAGTCCAGTTTTCAGCGAGTATGTTAGGGTATATAGTCTTGAGAAAATACACACTGTCCGGTCTCGAAGCCAAATGAGCCTCGATCGATGCTAACTCCGTAATCAGAGTTGCAGATCATGTTGCTATCCGAACAAATGTTGTTAGGAGTCAGCATGTATGCATAAACTACACGCAAGAGTTCAGCGCCGATACGAGAGCATTACTACATTCATACCTTCTCCTTCCGCATTTTTTCGCCACATGAGCCTGGTGCTGAAACAATTAGTGCCATTCGGTTCTGCCCCGCCAGAGCAATCATTGACATCGGGACCGCCTCTAAGCCCGGGGAGCTTTCCACCTTGGACCCAGTTGAAATTGGAATCAAAAGCAAGTTCGTAGGAGAGCATCATGCTCTGAAATTGAGACCCGTCGGTTGTATTCCACAGCGAGTACCACTGTGCGCCAGAATCACCACTTCCGTAGGTGCCAGCAGCATACGTCACTTGTAAGACTGGCCCGGAAGAATTTGAAACGGTCGCACCAGGAGCTGGAGAGTTTGGGAACGGATCGCTCACGAAGGCAACATTGCTGTCACCGTTCTGGAGATGACCCTTGCTTAATGACCACTGAGATGCAATGAATGAAGATGCGTCGGATGCGCTTTGAGTAGCAGAAGGAAAGGGCATCATGGTACTGGTGGTTAACGAGAAGGACGCAGCCGCCGACGCGAGAGGAATCTGACCAGCCGCTAAGACATGAATGCCTGATATCCAGAGAAAAAATGGTATCAGTAACAGAATGGCGGAGCTGGACATAATCACAGGGAACCCTGTGTCTGGCCCGAACGAACGAGCGTTGTACTTGGTGACTGCAACTTGACTGCAACCACGCGTATTACCCGCATCACGTGACCGCCACCTAGACTTGCTGGATTTGCCGTCGCAACTTGCAATGATCGATTATTGCCGAGTCTTGCGAGCTTGCACGCCAAAGTTCATAACGTTGAGCGTTGAAATACATGATTTTCGAATTCGCATCGTCATGTCTAGCAAACGTATGCTTACCGACGTACTAGTTGTTGAGGCTATGATTAGTCGGCCAAATAAACATCATCCATCGTTGTTCGTCAGGCGCCTCTACACGTGTAACGTACATACTAACTCGTCTCACGGTAATTGGCCTATGGACAGTAACAAATGTTTGCGGCAAATTCAAGAGCAAGAGAGGCAGCAGCAGACGGAGAGGCTAGGCAGCCTTTGCTGAATGCTTCACACGAGGATATTTCAGCGGATTCAAATCAGATTGTCTTCTCAGTAGATGACGAGGACTCGGAAAGCAACAGTGCAGAGCCATGGACGGCTGTGCGGAGAACAGAGTCAGGTGTTAGGTTTCAGGAGGAGGTGCAGGTCATTGGTCCGCCTTTACGGTCCACAGTGCAGAGCCGAGAGGCGGGTGCGTATGTTCGTGCTTATAGTTCAACACTACTTATTACTGCTTTCACAGAATATGAACTGGACTCGGACGACTTTGATGACTGCTTCACTAGCTGATATCCAGCGCGAGCAAAGGCGCTCCCGTGGGGCTCCACGGCAAGAACGTACTATGCCCCTACTGGTCGGTCTCATGGATGCTTCTGCCGCAAGGAGAACACCGGATACAACTATTCCTATGTATGAACCAAATCATCTAGAGAATGAAGGGGGTCATCGGAGCATAGACCTCGACGACCTCGCTGCAAAACAGTGGTCGGGTGGAGGCCTGCTGAACTCGGTTTCCAATATGGCGAATTCCATTCTCGGAGCTGGTAAGCACCCAGGACGTATGAGTATATCCAAGGTACTGACAAGGGATGAACAGGAATTATCGGTTTGTCAGGCTGCATTTTTACCAACGGAAGTGGCTTATAATATGATAGGTTTACCGTACGCGGTCAGTCAAGCAGGATTCTTTTTTGGCATCTTTCTTCTGCTCGTCCTTTGTTATGTCACCGATTGGACCATTCGATTAGTCGTCATCAACGCCAAGCTGAGCGGCAGAACCTCCTACATCGAAGTCATGAACAGTTGTTTTGGCCCCAGCGGTCGTGCAGCTGTTTCGTTCTTCCAGTTTTCATTTGCTTTCGGTGGTGAGTAATAATATCTATGTCGTTGTATTTACGATCGACTGTTCATTCAGGCATGTGCGCATTCGGCATTATCATTGGCAAGTGCAAGGTTTTTAGTGTGTTGTATTCCTACCTTACGTTTTCATCAGGAGATACAATACCCCACGTCATTCGTTCAATATTTCCCACTCTGGACACGATGCCCGTTCTCTCGCTTCTCACCAACCGCCAATTCATCATCGTCCTGTGTACTACATGTGTTTCCTACCCATTGTCGCTCTACCGTGACATCCACAAGCTTTCTCATGCCTCTGGGCTTGCCTTGCTCAGTATGCTCATAATCGTTTCAGCTGTTTTGATCGAGGGACCACACGTGCCGTCCACTCTCCAGGGTGATCCATCGAAACGCCTCACAGTGATTCAGCCGGGGTTCGTCCAGGCAATTGGCGTTATTAGCTTTGCATTTGTGTGCCATCACAATAGTTTACTCATCTATGGGAGCTTGAAGACCCCCACCCTAGATCGATTTGCTCGAGTGACGCATATATCGACGATAATCTCACTCGTGGCGTGCTGTACTTTGGCTATTTCAGCCTTCTGGGTTTTCACAGATAAAACACAGGGGAATATATTGAATAACTTCCCTGGGGTAAGCTTTCCTCTAATGTTTTGGATGCTCGACGTCTGATATACTTGGAACAGAACAATTCGCTGATCAATGTCGCCCGTTTCTGCTTCGGGCTGAATATGTTTACGACGTTGCCCTTGGAGCTGTTTGTTTGTAGAGAGGTACGTTAATATTGCGCACATCCACGACAAAATTCAACTCAATCCTTGCAGGTAATCGAACAATACTTCTTCTCGCACGAAAGCTATAATCCTCAGCGGCATGTCTTCTTCACCACTACTATCCTCTTCTCATCGATGCTTCGTAAGTCGTATGCCAAAATCTACGCCTAGAACTAACTCTGATCCTGAACCAGTCGCATTGATCACCTGCGATCTGGGCGTCACCTTGGAGATTACCGGCGGTGTCTCAGCAACAGCCCTGGCGTATATCTTCCCTGCTGCCTGCTACCTAAAACTGACCGACCCACACGTTCCGTGGCACTCCCGTGCAAAGCTTCCAGCCGCAGCCTGCCTTGCGTTCGGGTTGGCTGCGATGTCCTGTATCCCTCTTCCAAGTGGTCCAAAGAGCATACACGCCGTTGAGCGAGCCAAAGATGTGTATGACCTGATCTCCGGTTTAGCTATACAGCACAGGCTTGCACATTCATACATCTAAAGTAATAGATAATGCACGGATCGGACACTGGATAAAGACATTTGTTTAAAATCGATCATCGGCGCTGAATCGCTTCCCTGAGCCCTGGTATTTCGTTGAGCTGCACGACGCGAGCACCTTTGGCGACACTTTCCTGTGCAAGGAGAGGGGTGACGTTGGATTCAGTTGAAGGTGCTCCATACAGATTCAACTCGATGCAGGGGTTGTTGCTCCACCCGAAGTACCTGGTGGGCTGCAGATCAGCAGCCAGATGGCATCATATCCGCCAGCTGCATTGTTCTCAAATTTAGATATAGCCCAGCTCCTGAAGAAACGGGACTGACCGCCTGGAACACCACCGCCGATAACACCTGCCTGCTCGATTGATTGGTCGAGTAGATGGGTTTGTTGCTCAGGCTCAATCTCAACGCCAGCAAGGTCGCCCATTCTCCGCATCAGGTTGCGTATTTGCTAAACAGAACGGGGGTGTTCAACTCGACGCCCGGTGGTAAGGAATTTTCTTCACCTGGGTAGTTTGATGCAGGGCATAAAATGCCTTGGAAACACTCTCCCACTGCGATGCATAATGAGGAACAAGGACTGCAAGAAAAGGAACCCTACTTACTTCGTGCGCCGGCAGATAAGCAAGTTTTCCAACGGTCTGTTCGTATGCGTCTTTGTCCTGAACATACGACTGCGAAAGCGCGTCCAACTGCCGCGCTAGAGATTGGTTCGATTCATCGATCTGTGTCCATAGTTCCTTCGCTGCGCGAGACGGCAAGGATCAGGCATCCGACCAGCATTCATGGATCGAATAGGTACCTGTTTCACAGCTGTCTTCATGTCCTCTCCACTTTAACACCTTACCAACCAAAGAAGGAGTATCGCTTCCTGCTTCGACATCTGCCAGTACCAGTCTCGTCAACGGGGGAAGCTGGATCGGCCTGAAGCTATAATCCCAGGCGCTGGAGTTCAGAACACTCTTCAACGTGCCTGTCGCAAACTAAGAAGAATGAGCGCGCGCCGGTAGCGGAAATGCCCCAGACACGACATACATCGCCTTTCATCAGCGGGTCCAAAACAGCAGGTCCGAACCGCCTGTAAATTTGACTCCCGAACACGGCGGAAGACACGTCAAATCCGCTGCCCACCTTACCTTGGGCAAGGCAGTGTACAAATTGAGCAGCAGTTGTGGGCGAGGCGTCTGCCATCCCCCTCTAGAGTGGCAAAATCTTCCTCTGTTATGGCCGCAAAATGGATAAGCAGCGCGGAGACGAGCGAAGTGATGAGCGCTGCGGAGGAGCCCATGCCGGTTTTGTGCACATCTGTCAGTTTCACGCCATTGTGACAAAAAGGCTCAATTTGCAAGAGAGATTTGATCGTTCGAGGGAGCCCTAACGACTCCAGCTATTCCAGCGATTTGATTGCATCACTTGTCTACCATGAGTGTGACATCAGGAGTGCTTACCTGTGCACGCTGAGAGTAAAAGTCGTTATCGCCCACAGCAGCTATATCGAGACCACGGGAGAGCCTTTCTTGTACTTGGGCTACAGAATGAATCTCTGACACGAGATTCAGGGTGTGCTGGAGTGCCAGGTGGACAAATTTGTTCTTCCCCCCAACACTGATTGAGAGATACGTGAGGCGTAATCACCGTGTCAAAGAGATAGCATTTACCTGTCCTCTCGTGGGGTTACCAGAATACCCGCAGCATCATAGGTCACGGTATATCTCCACTCGGCCTGATGAAACTGGGGAGATCGGACCACGATCTGATTCGCAGAGCCCGACGAAGCCTGGATAACGGTGTAAAATCGCGAAGATGTAGAGATCACTACCCCTGGATATTGCTGGTCGAGGACAAGATATCCCCCCGCTGCTAAGACCTTTCCCGGCGCTGATACGATTGTTGTAGTAGACATGGTGTCATTCGTGCATTCAGAGACATCATACGTTTAAGTACAAGTGCTTATTGCTGAGTCAGCAACTATACTCGGGTCTGATGTTTGTTCGGGAAACGCGTTAATTGGCTCTCCAAAATCAGTCGATTCCGCTGTAAAAGTCGTTTGGCAGATAGTGCGTTCATTCGCTCTACATAGTAAGCCGAGAATGAGCTGCTAGGAACGTCCGGCACGGGCGAACCAATGTTTCTGCTGGTCACAAGTCATATTTTTACAACCCGGACACCGAAGACCCATCTGCACACTCGTGGGTCCAATAGTCCTCGTCGAGTAGTCACGCAGATGCTGCGCCGTAATATCTGCCAACGCACGAATAAAGACAGGAGATTCATTCAGTGACTCCGCGCGCTGCATCTCCATCCCCAGCTACAAAAATAGGATGCACGTAGGTGAGTTGTTCAACATCCGCTGAGACATGGCCCGACGTACCTCCCTTCCCTCTTTCATATACTCGAGATCCAGCTCATAGAGTGTCTCAATATGATCGCTCGTGAAGGCAATGGGGACTAGAATTACTTCCTTCTTTCCGAGACGAGCGAGACCCTTGATAGCCTCCCCGGTCTGCATCCCCATCCACGCAGAAGGCCCAACTTGCGACTGCCAAACCAGACGGTATGGATTTGAGTGGCCGAGTCTGTTCATGACGGCGTTTACTGATGCGGAGACCTCAAGGACATATGGGTCGCCTCGGTTCACTACCGACATAGGTAACGAGTGAGCCGAAAACAGAATAACCACGTCTGAGCGTGCTGACGGGTGAAATTTGGCCAAGGCGGCCTCGACGTTTCGTGCAACAGCCTGAACATGATCAGCACCTAGCAAAGCTGACAAGATACAACAAACAACAAACGTGCCTCGATGAATCCAGGATGAGTACCCCAGCGGTCTATCACGCTCCATTCGATGTCCCCCATCTCACCTGCCCTCCCTCGCCTGAAAAGTTCATTCAAACTGCTTCCAGTCGTACTACAGCTGTACTGTGGATACTGCGTGAATGCCACTGCCCTCTTCACACCATCTGCCTTCATCCTCTGCGCGGTCTCCTGTGTCAGCGGGTTCGCATAGCGAAACGCGACATAACTTTTGTGTGGAGCAGTCTCTGGGTGCATCTCGTCCAGGAGTTCGCACATGCCAGCGCCCTGCATCTCAGTATATTTGAGAATGGGAGAACCACCACCAATGTCAGCATACTGCTTCTCTATCTGAGGTGTCCGCCGTTTCGCAATGAGAGGAGCTAGAACGCGCTGAAAAGGCAACGGAATCAAGTCGCCATCCATAAACAGGTTTTTGAGGAAGTCATAGGTCTCGGGAACCTGTGAGAGAGGTCGTATGATGACATAGTAGGAGACAAAATACGATATCTCACGTACCGTCGAAGGTCCTCCCATGTTTAACATAACAATGGCTAAAGGAAATACTGTACGTCAAGCATGCATGAGTGGGAACGCAGTGGGATCATACCTGTAGGACTGGAATATGGCGTTAACTAATCGAATCATGGTAGATGTGACTAGCACACCTTTTCCCTGCTAATGAAGGCTTGTGCAACGTGGCCATTCGCCTGACAGAGGGTAAAACAGTGCTCGTCCTTCCAATACATAACATTGTCCGAGAGAATTCTGCCGGTATCGTAGAATGAAGAGGGGAGTCAACGACGCAATTCTAGGAACCTAAGACAGGCCGCATTCATACACTGGCACATCACATGACCTGGCGTGACATTTCGCTGAATTTACATCTGATCCATTGTACATGAAGTCTTAGTGAAATTCAGCTCATGATGTTGTGCGGAGAGTCTGCAGCAAGATACACATGTAATTTTTGCAATGCAATTTAGGGAACTGAGAAATGAGTAGGCATATATTATAATGTTTGCAATTTCAAAATGAAAGTGTCATCGGTCACAGATATGTCACAATAGTAAATTTGCAGGTGACTAAGCCTAAGCCGAGCCCCTGAATATGTAGCACTGCTTGAGCACTGCAGAGTTTGATATTGCAAGATCTACGGATACATAGATAAAATACATCAAAATTCTACCACTCTTTGAGACAGCACAATGCAAAAAACCTAGATCACAGATTCGGGGAAAGAAGGGAGATATGCGGGTATGGTCCCAGACTGTCAGAGGCTGCTGGGAACTGGGGGTGTGAGGAACTGTATGCCGGAGGCTCAGCTGCATCAGGAGACTCTAGTCCAAGACCAATGATCGGCTGCGATCGCCTCGTCCTCCGCGAAGACCGTGAGGTAGGAGATTGTGCGCTTGGAACAGCGACATCAAGAAGAGTATCAATATCGAACAAGTCATATGATGGCATCTGCTTCGCGGTAAAAATGGGGAAACCTTCACAAGTGCAGTGCGGATAGGGGGCGGAAGGGATAAGGCCCTTTCCCGAGAGGGAAAGGGCAAGGGGCGGCTGGACTTGTGGGGTATTTGGAGGTACTGTGGGTCGCAGCTCATAAGCGGGAGGACTAGCCTCAGGATCGAGAGCCGAAGGGGTGTTGAGATATGATGGAGGATATAACACCTCCATTACCTCACTTGTGGTGGCCATTGGTGTCTTATGAGGGCGGATGCGAGGATGCGAGGGTCGACTCGGCTGTCCTCTTTCCACCTCTCCATCCTGCGCAAACATTTTAAATTCCAGAATGTTTCAGCATGCTTGACAAAAGTAACTCACTGAGTCGCTATTCCTCCTACACCAGATACAACTACATCCTGGAACTTGAATTGTGTCTGCTATGGCAGATGCCCAGTGACTTTTGATGTCAGGACGAACGTGATGAATACTAGATTCAATCTGAACCTAGCCGCCGCTGAATGTCAGAGGGTTACGATTGGTGAACATATGAAAACCCACTGTTTGTCTATCAAGTAATTCGTCCTCCTCGTCTGAACCCATTAATAAGTTGTCGATCGTCTTTGTGAAATTCTCGAGCATAGTAGAACGATTATAGCGTCGGAGTGTTAGTGCGTGTTAAAATAACTGAGAAGAATAATTGAAATAAACATGACTGCGAGAAGGCTTATATCTGCGAGTCACTGGATGCGTTCGGATGAGCGGAAGTTTCGCGGAAGTTTCAAATGACCTCATCTGACTTCCGCCTTTACATAAACGTCACAGCCATTGATCAACAACCAATACTTAACCACGTGGCTTGCCGACAACTCTTTGCTTCCGCTCAGAGAGCGAGTCTGGCAGTTTGCCCTCGCTGGCCGTCACCGGTAACTTGAACGTACGGAGTACTATGGGATGAGTGCACTATTCAATTGTCCGTCGCACGCACGTTCCATTGCAGGGAGCTCTACCCCTTACACTTAGTATGAGTACATCCTCGGAAACGTCTTGTAGTAAGGATCTTTGATTCTGTCAGTGTCAATGGTCTGATAATTTTAATAACATATCACCCCAATCAATTTCGGAAATACAAGAGAAAGGCCAGTACGGCCATGACCTTGGAGGCTAATCATCTTGCAAATGACTTCAAAAGCCCATGTTGTTCTCGTTCTTTCGGGCTGGTACTATCGCGGTTCGGTAATGACAACCATCTACCTATTGGACAGCGTAGAATAAAGCGTCCACGCACTTGTGTTTCTCCAGTAATTGTTGACCGCCGGGCTCATTCAGCTCTACAAGAAGGACTGGACTCCATTTTCCTGCGCAGCATTCAATCACAAGGACATTGCTGAGATACTGGTTGAGTCAGAACAGGATACAGCAAAGTAATTTCAGGTTCTGTTCTCTGATCGTCGTCTCCGAGTATTGAGCACCGTTGAATGGAACTCAGATGGGCTCGCTAGACTAACCAATGAGAAGGAAGGTGAAGCGTTACACGGCGCACTCATCGATGGGAATTTTCGAATTCGATCCGCGGCGCCAGTGACATATGGAGATTCTGAAGCGGGAGATCTGACGCTGTCGCACTAGCATCTCGCTACATCGACGACGATTTGCGAAACCGTTCTTTGCGATGCTGCTGGAGCCTTCTCACAATAGCTAGTTCAGAGAATATCCACAATGGAACGGATTGTTGCGCAGCTTGAACTGCCTCACCTGCACTCTTATGGAGTACGATTTCATCAATGACAACAATGATATATTGTACCTTGGTACCAATGGCGAGTCATCAAATTCACTCTGCAATTCCTCCTGCATGCGCGAATAAGCCGGAGATAGATCTGCTGATATATATCCAAGCATTTCATCACTCCGTCCACCTGCGTCATTGCATGCGCTGATATATTACTTATTGCTAGTTTGGACACCACGTTTCTCGTGTCTTCCGTCTACCTACTCGTAAGACTACGATATCAGTCCACAGACCGGACCATGCGAAACATATATGTTTGACTCATCTTCACATGGCTTGAGAAGCGGTCTGCCCGCCAGGAGAAGGACTGATCACAGACATGTTGACGTTTCCTAGTCACTGCCATTAGGGTTAATGAGTTATCCAACTGTATCTCAGTTGGCATTTCTGATCCTTCAGGACTTAAGTTTACTGCTAGGGAAGAAGTTGAATATTATCGCGGTTATATACTGGTTGATTTCCTAGACACGTGACTGACGCGTCGCGATCGGGTCTGTTTATTCAACCTTAATTCGTCGGCAAGCACGCACAAACAATCTAGGGGTATAAGTATAGCGCGTCGTTGCATCTCTCAGTTCACGTTCGCCCTCGGAGATATTAAGTGTACCAGCATACCCTTACGATCTTCACCTTCAACTCATTATTGCCATTATGATTTCTACCGCGTTAACTGTCGCCTCCGGGTCGCGATCGATGGCTTCCTTATAGCCTCTTTCTTCAAAGCAGCTGTCATCGATCACACCGCTCAGGTTGTGTCCAAAGCGGACAACGTCTCTTTTGGCCTCGTTGCATTAACTGTCTGCTCGTCGACCATCGGGCTCGTTCTAGCCTCTGACGCAGTTGCCAAAGAATTCCTGAGCAACGCCAAACGTAGACCCCTTCCGAAGGACGATCCCGCCGACCCCAATCCGCCGTCCATGAACGATAAAGCCCACCCCAATTCACCATCCGTAAACGATTCCAATGACCCCATCGACTCACGATCCGCGAACGATAGCGCCGCCTCTGCTACATCCATAGTTATCAAGCCTGTCGAAAAATACCGTCAATGTCCTTCATCTCCATCTTCCTTACGTGTAATCGAATCGACGGAAACAACAACCGCTCCTGCAACCACATGCCATTCTATCCCCTGCATTCTCGCTTCCTCGAACCTCTACTCCAAACGCCTATCGATTGATTCGGACACCACTCTTGTACCTCATAGTCACAACATAGTAGTGCCTCCGCACATCTACGAGGTAAGCAGCAGCATAGCCTCAACGTACATTACCTAACCATTGTTTGGGTCTCTAGGACGATCGTTCTGATGCACACCCTAGCCTGAGGAAAGAACGTGATCCAGAACAGACTGCTACACACGCTGATCATCTCATCGACATCTCTATCGCAAAAATGGCAGCGCACACCCTCGACGATGGTCCTTCTCGTTCATCCAAGCTTCGGCCGCTCATCTTAGTCGCCAACCGCCAGACGACATCTACCGGTCCTGTCCTGTCTCTTCCTGCACCCGCCTACCCCATGGACGCATTGACGCGAAGTATGAAGGCGCTCTCCCTCTCCGATAATCTGTCTTCCGCCCGGCTGAAGCCTCTGATTCTGGTTACGAGGCGCGCCACTGGTCAATCCATGCTTCTCCCTCCTACTACTACTAGCACTGCACTTCGACTGAAGCCCCTACGATAATGCGGCGGCTTCCAGTCCCGCACACACATCTACTCAGCCAATACATTTTCGACGTCGGAGGTCCCCTACGACCACATCCGGACGACGCACCAAACCACGATGGCCTCCTTCACTGTCCCCTACGACACGGAGCTTCACCGCCCAAGAAGTCGAAGGCCACTGTCAGTCCCATCTATGCATGCACCGTGTTGCGAGTCTTCGACGCCAGAGGTCCCCTACGACCCAATCCCGATGACGCACTAAGCGGCCTCCTTCACTGTCCCCTACGACACGAAGTTAGATTCGAAGGCCGCCGCCCACGATTACGCACATGTCTATCAGAGCAAGTCGTTTTTCATCTCCTTCTCCACATGAGTGGTATTTTTGATTTGTGTTCTCTATTTTCATCATGGACTTATCTCTGGCATGTACGTTTATTATTTCTGTTTCCTTCTCTGCGTCTTCTTCGATTTATTTTCTCCTTTACTGGTACGAGACAGACATTGGACTCATTCATTTTCTTCATGGACTCATCTCTGGCATGTGCGTTTCTTCTTTTTCTGCATCTTATTCGATTTATTTTCTCCTTTACTGGTACGAAACAGACATTGGACTCATTTCCGTTTCATCACGGACTCATCTCTGGCATGCACGTTTGTTCTTTTTTCCTTCTCGACATAGAGGTCTTCTTCGATTTGTATTCTCTTTTTACTGGTACGAAATGGACTGGACTCACTTCTGGCATGTACGTTTCATTCTTTTCGTTCCCTTCTCTACATAAATGTCTCCTTCGATTTATTTTCTCCTTTACTGGTACGCGACAGACTGGTCTTAGTTTCATCTTGTGATGTATGTATGATTATTTCATTGATATCGTTTTACTAGAATCTTCATTTCTTGCATGTATATGAATGAATATCATAGAAGTAAGCACTTGAAGCTTTGACAATCAATGTTACTGACTACCTAATCAGGTTTGGTCGGCTCTTGGGCCTTCGGATAGATGCTAACATGCCCGTCACCTCAGCTTGAGACCAACCGCGAGTATGGTAGAATGTAGAGTAGGTTATAGATATCTGATGATAACACTAGTGTACTAGCCAAGCCGGACCGCGTGTCGTCCCAACGGTTTGAGTCGCGTTATGCCTTCTCTCGCGCAGCTCTTTGTGATGCTTCCCAAGCCTTGACTTCTTGTCGTCTTACGATCCATTGAAATATCGGAAGGGTGATACAAGAGATCAGAATCCACGCGAATTGGATACCGAAATTTAGTCCGACTGGGTGACAGGACGCTCGTTAGAGTCCAAAATTGACAGTGTGAGGATACATACTCTCGTTCTTGGTGTTAAAAATAACTGTCCGAACTGTGCTTGAGACGTTATAGAATGGCATCGCAAACCCATAGCGAAATACCGCTGGCAGTACTTCTATCGGATAAAAGGATACAGATACATTAGCTGCGTCATCCGGCGCGAGTCAGTGAATAGCCGAGACAAGAGAGAGAAAAGACGGACATATAATCCACAGAATAAGGAATACTGCGATGAATTTCACGGTAAGGATGGTGATCATAGATTCGAGAGCGAGCCCCCTAGTATACTGGTAAGCGTGTGGATCACTTGTTCGCTGGTTATATTCCTCACAAGGCAGTCATGCTGCACCACGACATCATCCAGTAGATGACATAGCCTGCGTGCCCAAATCTTCGAAAGATAAAAAGGTCAGTGCCCAACTCTAGTGCCGGGAAATATGACACGTACTTCCTTCCAAATGGCACGCCGAACGCCAAACTTAAGAGAGAATACATTAACTATGAATGATACATGTTAACGAATCCTCAGGAGATGAAGGAGACAGTTCATACGGATATGAAAAAGTAGAGTGTAGTCGGCCATAGCAGGCGGACAATGATGAGAGAGCGCAATTTCAAACGCCGAGCAAAGCCAGTTTCGACGCGAGCAGCCAAAAGCTGGTTCTAATGGTCATGATGCATCAGACATTTCCAGGAACCATCGTAGTAAAGGTCGTACCGTTAACACAAACTAAAATGAGAGAGTTAGACATGTTCCTGTTATCAACAACGTCGTGAACATACCGCCAAAATCAGGAGGTAAATCAATCCAACAAAGTCTACCGCGGAGGCCCTGTGAAACTAATCAACGTGGAGTGGCGAGCATCACGAACCAAAATGCATACACAGGGGCATCAAAAGGCCTTAAGTCATTAACAACGAAAGCCAGGGGTTGAATTACGAGTTGAGGCGCGGTTTGGAGGAGTGTCGAGATATCTGGCCTCGACGCTAGCCGTTGGGAGAGGGATAGTGCAAATGTATGCGAAACGTTTGTCAGTATCGAGGTTACCTAACACCACGGCTCGTCAGTGACTTCCTTGGAATGCCTAGAATTGGTGACTTGCTTGTGGGTTGATAGCGCCTCGACTGTAAATATGACACAATGAGACGTGGACAAACGCAACGGAGCGCACGACTGACTATATGTTCTCGTTACGAGCACTGGTCAGGTATGCGGTCACAGCTTGAGATGTATTATAGGATGCGTTGGTTGCATTGATCGACGCATTCAAATTAGTGGAGGCCTGGGGATTGACTACGAGAAATGGTTCCCATTCAGTAAGGGAATGACGAGCCAGAGTCGGGGATACACACTAGTCACAGCTGCCCAACATCTATGATCAAGTAGAGCCTGAACCACATCATCCGGACCATTAGGAAATCGTGTTGCATCTAGTATTAGCCAGGACACTTGTTGTGGACCATTGATGTTCTTGAATGTCTGTGTTACTGCTTGTCCTATTTCGCCTCCATCAAAGTCCTGCCAGTTATGAATGTTGGGGAGCGTAAGGTCGCGTAGGGAAGAAGGCTTACCACCACAAATCCGGATAGGTTGTGAATGTTATTGTATGACCGACCAAGAGCAGCCCAGTAAATGGGTAGAACGCCCCAAATCATAAAGCAAAGAACAACTAAACCAAGGATGCTGATTTTTAACCAGCCTTTCCTTGCAGCAGCCGTCGCTGGATCCTTGTCGAAAATTCCATGTGAGAATGGCTTGTCATCGTCGTCGGGCGTGACAGGGGTTGTGACTGGCGCTGCTACACGACGGTGCCAGGTAACGTCAGGCTCTGATTTTGTGATCGAGGGTTCTTGATAAGAGTCAGCCATACTGTAGGGAATCTTGCCATCATCATTCAATCGCGGACTGAGCTTTTATATATCTATCACGTTGGGATGATCGGACAGTTAGCAAGTTTGCATTTGTCATCTCCATGGGTCGGTTAGTAAAGCTGAGGTAAGTAACTCTTGGCCGGCCTGAAACTAGCGAGTGCCAAGTGTTGAGTCTAGCAGGACACTGTCATTAGTGTCCGCTTCTCTCGTCTATGGAGTGTCAGCTTCTCTCATCTATGTACGGGATGCTCGCCTTTCACCGGAACAAATAAAGGTATTTCGGATGCGATTCCTTTGAGACGGGCCCGTCTCAAATTTGTCGAATGTCACCGTTTTGCGGAAACGCGCAACAGGCCATCGCAAGATATGTTAGATGCAACTTGTACGCTGCTTCGTGAAGCGAAAAATATGTATCTACATACCGCACGGCACCTGCTCGTCGATGACGCGGACGATTCGACCTGGCCCAACTTGCCATTGAAGGGCCTGGCACGATTCCTAAGCTGGCGGCCGTACTACACTCGCCACCAAAATCGCGCACTTATGGTATATACCACCAGTGTTCGACTAACAGGACAGATATGGGGAGCATATCACGGGCGGTCAACCCAAAGGATACATGGACGTGACGTACGTTCGATCTTCACCTTTACCCACGGGAATGATCTCATTTGTTACACATCTTATTGCAAGACTGTTGGGTTCACGTCCCAGGAGCTGACTAGATTCTTATGTAGCCTGTGTTATAATTCTACAATTTCATCGTTCACCGCCAAGTAAAAGTCGGCCTGAAAGCTCACCGAGATCCAGAAATCAATATTGTCCAATGAATATGCAATGCAATGTATGAAATACACCGGTCCCTACGCTAGTAGATTATCACCCTTAACCGAAACCACTATATTCGCGGAAGGTAGAATATGGTTATGAGCGACGTCGCCGCCTGGAGTTCTTGGGGTCCACTTCATCCAGTTCGACAGGTCGCTGACACACCGGACATCGGCCGGATACGTCGGTTAACCAGGGATCAATGCATGTTTTCTGTCAGGATGACACATCAGTTTTACAAATGCAGTTGGGTAAGTCTGAATCCACGTACATGGAAGACGTGACCACAAGCAAGTAGTCGAAGAGGTTGCGGACCAGCTCCTGCATCTTCAAGGCGAGGGAGCCCACTTCTTTCCTCCTCAGTGATGTGTTCCACGGGTATTTCAACTTCCTCTTCACGCTGACGAGACGTGTCTGCTTCGGGCGTAACAGCAGCTCCTTCTTCTGTGTTCTCTGTCGTGGCTGTCTCCGCAACAGCGTGCAGTCGCTTTGGTTCCTCGAAATCCATCAAACAGATGGCACAGGCAGCTCGATTGCCCTCCAATCGGACAAAGGGATACTTGCATTGTTCCCAGTTGTCCTCCCAAGTTTCTTGATCTTTGGCCTCCGAGTTCATGCTCTGTTTGCCATCGTGGGTCTGAACGCCTTCTTCGGACTTATTAGTGGGCCTGCGGCGAAAGAACGCAAATCGCCTCCTTGGCGTCCTCGAGGCTGGTGGTTTGGGTGGATAGCTGTGAACAGGCTTTGGCAAAGAGATGGGTTGTGCCTTTCCATCGCCTTCTGGTGGAGGAGGGATGTAGATGACTAGAGGAATACGTTCGACAATAGCTTTGGGCAGCTTTTCAATTTCGGGCTTGATATAATGAGGGTTTTGGAGTGGGTGCCGACCCAAACAAAGTAGTATAATACTGTAGAAAAGCTGCAGAGACATATCTATCAGTATGTGAACAAAATGAAAAGGGTCTGGACTCACCATGATGAAAGGCAAAACCATGAAAACAAGAAAGCCGAAAACCAAGACTTCGAGAACCAGGAAATACATTGTGCATAGAACTCCAAACGTAAGCCACCAAACGAGAGGCGAAGAAAGTCGACATGTGTCAACAGATGTGTATTCCAAAATGTGCGCGGTTAGGAACCATGTCAATGTGAGCATGGATGAAAGGAGTGACAAGCTGACACAAATATTAATTCTGATGTTCGTGGATTGCAGAAGAAGTCAAAGCATACCGCGCGTAAAGATAAGAATATGGCGGTGTTTGCTCTTCATTGGGAGAACCACCTGAACTTGAGTTCCTGGTCCGTCTATGAGGATTCTGCCGACGACGACTTGGCTCATTGTTAGGACGAGGTGTCCCATCAGTGTCCGTTCCGGTACGATCGCCAGACTCAGCATCACCAGGTCTCGCGGAGTTCTCCCTGTTTCTATGTTATCAGGTACCGTATAGAGGGGGTCCATGCTACTCACGCCCTTCGGATTCGAACAAAATTCCAATACGCCAAGGCGGACGATAAACAAACTTTCACTATCCAAATGCAATTCCAAGCAACGAGAGGCCGCCCACAAGCATCGATCTGGTAGGTGTTAGCCTCTGTAGGGCTGGCCATTACAGAGGCCACCGCCAGGACGGCGATGATAGCTGCAATCTGCGCGAAATAATTCAGTGCGACCCTTGATTCGGGAAGAGTCGGCTAACTTGAGCGAAACTATAGGCCAACGTCCACACAACTGATACGAGAGCTTTCCTTGTTTTTGATGCATCAGGACCAATCCCAAAAAATACTTTGAATCTCGCAGTTAACGAGAGGTGTGGTTGAGAAGCGGCAGTGGATGATCTGCTTTGCTGTTGCTCTGTAGGAATTGCTGGACCAGGCGTGAACCAGGGGTTGGATGGAGTACTACAACGCGGATGAATCTCGATAAAGGATCTTTCATGCTAAGTAACATATTACTCACTCTTCGGAGGTCCCTTCGGCAATTGGTGGCGAACCAGCATGTAAAGTCCGGCCATCCTGTTCGGAGCGATTATGTGATGTTGAAAGGCGGGCTCTGGGCAGTTGGGGGATATCACCAGTAGACTGAGTTCTTCTCAGAGACTGAGCATCGACGGCGGGCGTCTCTGGCATGATGAGCGTTGTATAGCAAAGGTAAAAGGGTAACGCCTCGATGTTGAGGCCTGCAGCGTGTTGCTGGCTGGATGAGCAGTGGAGCCTGGGATGAACTCGTGGCGATTTATCAGAATACCCCAATAGTCAGCTTTGGCCAACACGACTTTAATAATAATGTAAACTCTAGCTAGACCGGGAATTGAGAGCCTCGGGGATTTATGCTTGATCGTCGTAGACAAAGGAGAGACGACATGTACCAGCTAAACGTTCCCAGCCGATGCACTAGCAGTAGCTAGCGGTGCGGTATCCCACACTCCCATAAAAGCCAAAGTCTGTTCCTCGAACACTGAAATTCATTGCTGTATGTTCTGCCGGTGCAGTGCTACGATAGCAAGATGACCATCAGGCTAGTGACGTTCGATGCCTTGCATACGCTCATAACGCCTAGGTTACCAATCTACGTCCAGTATTCGCAGACATTTGCCCCATATCTTGGTGTCCTTGAGCCAGGGCGGCTCAGACAGTCTTTTAAAGTTGGTAGGTCATCAACCAAGTTCTGTAAGACAAGCCCTTGACCTCGGGCCCCTCAGCGCTGAAACAGGTACAAAAGGATCAACCCGCGTATCAGGGTAATTCTGGCGCTGAAGGATGGTGGTCTGAAGTTATCAAGCGAACAGCCATAGGAGCTGGAGCCAACCCACAAGGTTCCACGACCCAGTCAATGTCCCTATGCAAGTCTAAATGACCACCTTCTGATAGCTGTAGATTCTTCGTTACCGCAAATCGTTCCCAGTCTGATGGAAAGATTCAGTTCTCGAGAAGGCTACAAACTCTTCCATGATTCCCTTCCAGTACGTATGTACATACGCGTGCTATTATTCGGCAGCTCGTGCTCATGGCTGTGGTTCTGCTCGCTAGTGAGGAGGCTGCGCAAGATGAATATTCGTACAGCACTGATAAGTAATACGGACACACGCATGCGTATGCCTTCTGGAAACTTCATTTCCGCGTTAGCTAAGCCGCCATGCAGGATCTGTATTGGAGGACCTTGAAATTACTCCGTACCTCGACCCAATTCTCCTCAGTGAGGAGGTGGGCATAGAGAAACCAGATGCCGAAATATTCCGTCTCGCATTCAGCACGCAATCAATTCCAATGGAGATGCAGGAGGCTGTTCACGTAGGTGACGAACTTGGAAGGTATGATCTAAGTTTCAGGCAATCATGTCGATCCGAAATTCTTTTAGTGACTATGATGGTGCTCGAGCTGCTGGAATGCATGCCCTGCTGTTGCGTAGGGCCGGACCAGAAAGCGGTGGTGAACACAAGGAGGAGGGTGAAAATCTCCAAGGTGTACAGGTGGTGAATGACCTGTGGGGAGTGTTAAAGTGGGTAGAACAATAACTATAGAAAGTTGTTAGGAGATCAGCAAACTGGCTCGTCTGTTGTGGGCTGGGTCGGAGTCTTTTTCAATAACAGGAAATTGACTCTATAAGGCGCTCTAGACTGGAGAGTGGGTAGAAACACGTCACAAGGACCAATGTGGGCCGGTACTTTTGCTCGATGATGTTAGTAAATGACGTTCCACCGTCTGCTCAGGTGAAGTGACCACGTCTTCCGCCTTCTCGCCCAACTTCAACATTGTCCATCTTATGACACGGTGATCTCTGCGCATCACTCCAGCCAATGTGCGTAGCGTGCGAGGTGAAGTATCAAAATGCATCGTCCAATAGCTAACAAAAAGCAAGGTCACCATGAGCTCAGAACAAAGTGCGGAAGGCTTACTCTCCAACGGTGTAATACTGTTTATGCCGTCGCATTCGTTGGGGAAGCGTCTGCGTTCCATTGAACTGTATATTCCGCACTACACCGCCTTCATTCATGACATGCGTTGCGGACATGGTCACAAGATCTTTTATGTGTTTCTGTTCCATAGTTGTGAGATGCAAAATCCACTAAATGTAGAACACGACTCACGTATTCCCTAAAATGACTAGCAATGCAGAACATCTGGTAGAGCGGCATCTTGACGTGGTCGTCCGAGGTCCCAGATTTTAGTAAAGCCTAAAGGTATCGTCTCAGCTGAACGTTTCGCGTCGTTCACCGTGCAAAGTCGAACGCGACGAGAAGAGCCGTGGTAAAATATTTCCATGTGTGCAAAGGCGGTCCCTGGCCGTTGTGGCACTCAACCTTCCAGAAGTCAGCGGAGAGGAAGTCATCCTCCCAATTAATGGAAAAATTAATGCATTTGAATTTTGAAAGCTTCTTTTCGGAGGGCGGGATGTTGAACGTCAGTCGATCAGACTCTCGAACGATACGTAGCCTAGATGATGGTTCAAACTTCATACAAGACATAGTACAAGCCGGAATTGAATTAATAGCTCGTCCTATATCACATCCTTTGTCAAACCATCTACACTAGTACTAGCTCCACGAAATCAGGGGTGCTACTAGTAGTTATACTGAATCGAGCATTAATGTTAACTGGGGCAAACTTGAGGCAAACTTTGAAAGCTTCCATGTACGTCAGGAAAGATGTCCAGGCAAACTCAGTCACGGAACCTTAACAAAGATCCATACCATTTAAGCAGAAATTGACGATTCGAAGTAGCTAGTTTCACCGAGGATTATCAGATTATGCGGCCGAACGAAGTATGCCAAGACTGATAGGCGCTGCACATCTACAAAGCTGTCTCACGAATTAGTGGAGCGTGAACAGATTATCTGCAGTCGCTTACCTCGAGGCGTACACAAGACCGCGCTACTTATTCGTAGACACGACATGTTTGTCCTGAAGCTCACACGTCGTATATGCGTATCGGTGTTCGCTCCCCAACCTGTCAGATATCGTTAGAACCTGTTGGTTTGATATACGCCCGCACGGGGGCTCGTGGAAGATTAATGACAGTGGAAGATGCCGATAGGGAAACGGAGGAGAGCAAGTAAGGAATGGGCCGACGACCATGATGTGCCTGTGGATGCAATAATCGTAGAGAAGAGGGTCTGATAGGAGCTGACAGGAAGAGGCTGCGTGTTGCCGTGAAGGTTTGTTGTAGGAGTTTGGCTACCACAGGCACATGCAGCCGCTGGGAACAAGTCAGAGCACTGCAAATAGCAGTCTCGCCTAGCCAGTTCTATATAGACGGTGGAAGATAGTCGTTTATCGTCCGTGGACAATACATAAGTAAGCAAACCGGCGTAGTGGGTGACTCACTAGTACTGTGAAATTACAACGACTGTCTTCCTTCTAGTCATAGGCTGCCCTCACTTCAGTCAACTAGGATTGGGATGGAAATGTAGGAAGCTTGTTTGAATGGTTGCTAAGGAGTCTGGTTTTGTGAAATGTTCTGAACTCAGAAAGAGCTCAGACAAACTCAGAGTGAAATCAAAGATTCCGAATTCCCTTGGAATTCCTCGCAAGTGTTCAAAATGTCATTGCCTAGGTTTGACAGGAATAAGAACCCTGATAAGGTCGCTGGACACTAGTGGTACGTGCATCATACTGTGTCGCCGAAAAGTCCTCATTACGCTTTGTACTCTAGGCCCCAGGGCAGAACGGTCAAATCAGGAGAACAGTGTTTCAACGTTTCCTTCACACAGACAAACGACAGGGACCTCAATTCACCCTGAACGCCCGCATCCGACATGATTGTTCGATGTTGTTGTTCTTGTACGTTGTTCTGGAGCAGTCTGTAGCCGCGTTTCCGAATTTATGATCTGGCAGTTCCTCAGCGCTTCAACAAGGACCTCTTGACTAACTAATATGAGCGTCTCGTGGGATTCATGACGTGGAGCTACCGGCCGCCCAGAGAAGACACTTTCGAAAGCTGGGGCAAGATCATCCTCTGAGTACTGAATGTGGGCATTGAATCCCACGAACTCGATATTCAACTGGGTCACCGAGTCGGAGGGTGGTCGCCGCAAGGCTGAACAACTAGATCTTGAAACTTGCGTCACTGGTCATTTGATATTCCCGCGTCATTCCGCGGACAGCGCCAATGAAGGCTTACGAGGTGATGCAGTGATGGCGCATTTCATGATTTGATGAAGGGGACTGCCTTCCTTATCAAATGACACGTCGGTTACGATGATTCAAGGGTGCAGAACAAAGTCAAGTCTCCGGAGGTAAAGGCGACTTTCTTATCCCTATTTTATCGTAAGTGGCTTGGCCACCTCAGATCCTAATGAAAAGTCACACGATTTACATCTTCCACATAGTCTTCCACGCACAAAGCTCGTAACTGTTTTCACGGAAAAGCCGCGATCGTAAAGTTCAAGCTGGAATCAGATCGGACATCGAGGCGGAGCGACATAGCCGAGAAACATTGGGGTTCAAGATCATTACAATATCACTAAGAAGGCAATGCATGTCGACACGTCTTGCCACTTTCGCAGCGGATCGTCTGTCATATTCTTTTTCTTCATTTGTTGTAGACCTGACAGAGAAGCTTTGGTCGCTGGAGGATCTTGGTTGACGCCTTCTCCGCACTGATTCCAGGTGATGCAATTTTGGTGATTGTTCCATCGCATTTGCTGTGCCTCCTGGAATTTGTTTGCCCTGCATTTTGGGTTCTTTGGATTTTTTTCTGTCTTTGTATAGCTTGCAACGCCTTTCTTTTATTCTCTTTGCGGTTATCCCGTGGAAGTACGGTGTTGCAGTCTACTCCGACCAGGTCTGGTCAAAAGCTTCCTTTTTTTCGTCGTCTCCCGCGTGAGCTTCACGGCGACTCCACGAGTCTTCTTCGACGTCTTACAATGATTCTCTGTACGTCAATCTGAACTAGTTATTATATCAAGTTTCATTTTCAGGCTACTGTTTCTCCGATTCTTCCTTTTCAATCAACTTCTCGTTTACATTTCTTATAAACGTCTATCTCCACACGAAAACAACCTTTCGAGTCTTTCTCCCCACATCCACCATGTCTCTCTTCGAGCGCACTACAAGAGAGTGCCCAACTCGCCCCCCGCGACTCCAGCCGTCGCCTTCCCTTCCAAATTTACGGTGAGCTTCGGATTTTCCTAGTAGGGTGTTCGATATTGAAATATCGCTCACTCCTTGCCAGACCAAGTCCGCGAGAGATGGTTGCCTCTCGCCACGTGGTTCCCCCGCAATCGAACTTGCGTAACTCTGCTTCCCCAATACCCCCGCAGCCCTCCAGCATCAACGATGGCAGCTCATGTCGTCCAAAGACTTATTCCAGGAAGACCCCGGCCACGAGTGACTACCTCACACCACCCCTTACGCCTTCGTCCTCCCTCCGGAGTGATAGCACCGACCATGAATCCACTGATCTCAACCTTCCCATTGCTGACTTTAAGGGTCTCACCCTCGCCGACTCCGGTCCCGAAAGCAATCAGCACAGCAGGTTTTTGATCGTAAGGACTTGTCGTAGGATTTGTGTAAAGCCATCCTGACGTTTTATATAGATCGGAAATGCGCCCAGCGATCTATCTGAGGATGTGATCGGTCAATATTTCAAGAGCCTTTCATCTCCCAGCGTCACTACCCCCAGGGCGTGGCCTACGCCCTCTACTACGCGTCGCTTTTCGACTAAACCGATACAAAATATTTTCCGTAGGAGTCCGGAAAATCGGGATTTTATAGTCGCATTTTATGACATACGCGATGCTGAACGCGCCAAGCGCATCATTGAGTCAAGGGCATCTAAATGGCTGCAAGATGATGGTACAAAAGCCGTCCCGAGCGCGCAAGCTAATGGTGTTACTTGGGAAGAGGCGTTAACATGCTGTCTTGCGGAATCGGGTCATTGCGCAGAGGTACGGCCATCTCATCACCGACGTCTGCAGTTTGCTAATTTAGCGCTTGCGGAAGCTTCTGGGTACCTTGTCTCCCGCGTTTATGACACGGACGGAGGGCACGTTTTTCATATCTGTTAATGACACTTCGCCCACTCGGGATTTTTCCGCTTCTCGTATTCGAACTCGGAGGCATTTTGCTATTCCGGTCAGAGTCAGGAGTGTGTTGGAAAAATACGGGGATGTCAAGGCCTTCAACCGCATTAACGAAGACAAAGAGAGCTCTACTCAGGCAAGTCTCTCATCATTTCACGATCATTTCACGCCTATCCCCGTTTGTTTCCCGTTATCCACTGCCTACAAGTAGCATGTAGCGTGCTTTCGGCCTAATGGATCACGGGCTTCCCCTTTGAACAACCCGTTTCAGACGTCGCCCGTTCTCGTAATTAACAGGTTATTAACCTTTTGAACATTCTAGATTTTCGTAGCGGAATATTTTGATGTCCGAGATGCGGACGCAGCTTGGGGCGAGCTGGAGGGACATGTCGTGGACAATATGAAACTTAGTCTTTTCAGCAGGTCATCCTTACGCGATAATTCCTTGGAAGTTCAGAAGGAACCCTCGTCATTTAGCAGAGAACGCGAAATCGGGGGCGAACACGCCGCGGAGCCGAAGACACCCACGGCGACCACTTATTTATCGCAAGCCACGTCTAACTCGGCTGGCATTCCATTTCCCGTCTTGAATGACGTCGGTTCAGGTGGATATTACCAAGAACGTGAGCAGCTTGTTTGCGATTCCCGTGACAGTATTGTTGGGTGCCAGGCGTTGAAGGGTAGAAACATATCCACAGCAGGGCCTCACGATCTTCACTCAGTCCATCCTTCTCACAGCCGCGGCGCATCGACTGAGATCAACAACGATAACTTCGTCGCTCCAGGACAGTACGGAAGGCGCAGCTCCAATTACCTGCTATTCGACTCTACTCGCGGTCGTCCTCATCAGACGTTGTTTGATGCGGATAATCACCGAAAGCATAGCATGTATGACCACGAGCAAGAAGTCGGCGATAGTTCCGGCCTAGCAGCGACGGGCACGGCGCCGCCCCTGGGAACGTACTATTCGCCCGAATATTATCATGGCGCTCCATTCGATGTAAACCCCGTACAGCCACCTTGGGTATCATCATCCCCAGTCCCGAACCCTATTTCTATGGCGATGCAATACCCTGCTCCTTCACATTCTCCCATGTCTTCTCCCCCTGTATATTGGGATGCCATGAGTGGTAATTGGGTCACCTTTCAATCACCCAGTGTTCTAGAACCATGGACCATGTACACATCCTCGCATTATTATCCGCAGCCATCGCACCCGGTAGCAGAGTATGCCTTCCCTTATGCTGCGTCGTCCCCTCCGCTCCAACCAGGCACTGTTGCCACGCGCCCACCATCGCTGACCCATCCCTCATCTCGCGTTCCCCCCGAGGGCAATCAATTGGACATTAAAAAGATCGAGCTCGGTGTCGATACGCGGACCACGGTAATGGTCAAAAATATTCCGAACAAAATGACCGACAAGGAGCTGATCACGTACATCAACAAAGTTTGTCCTCGGAAAATTGATTTTCTGTACCTGAGGATGGATTTCCAGAACGGTATGACATTTGCGGCTTTAACAGCGTTAGCGGATACTAATAAAGTGGGCGCAGGATGCAACGTTGGCTACGCCTTTGTCAATTTCATATCGGTCCAGGATTTGTTACGTTTTGCAAAGGCCCGCCTGAATGAGAAGTGGTAAGAGATACGTGCCATGTGGTGCACGGCGTTTACTGACCTTATCACCCAGGAACATTTACTCGAGTGAGAAAGTGCTTCAGATGAGCTATGCGAACTATCAGTGCGTTGCGTCCCGCATTCATTGACACCGCTAAGTGCAAGCTCTATGATAGGGGAAAGGAAGCCCTCGTGGAGAAGTTCAAGAATTCATGTATTATGGATGAGCGTGAGGAATGGCGTCCGAAGATTTTTTACTCCGAACCCGGGCCGAATCAGGGACTTCCAGAGGAGTTCCCGAAGCCCACCCATATCCGGAGGAAAGAGCGCAGCTCGTACAACCGTGGGACTCTGTACCCTCCTGGTGTTAGCACCGGCGGAGGTCACTACAGGTATCTCAACGCCGGAAACGTCAGCAACGTTGCCAACGCTAGCTCGCGACAACAACCACGTGAGTCCGGCGAGGACAGACGGCGTCGACGTGGTGCTGAGAGTGTCCCTTTCCCCTCCATGGTTGGGGTTGAGGTTGAGGATACCACGCGAGCTTGAGTCAGCTGAGATCGCGACAGGGTATCTATCTCCCTTCAAAGGCTTTCGCGTCGCTGTTGCAGGTGGCCAGTAACATTTGCTGGGAGCGCAAAGCACGATGAAAATCGTTAGTCTCATATCGTACGTTATCTTTCCGGTCATTCTGATGATTGCTCCATCTCATCCACCCGTTACGTGTTGTACCTGTATCCCCGAGTTATCTTATGCTTTAACCCTATTTGTTGTCTCCCCTGCGCGTCGTTTATTCCATCATTCCATCCCCCTTCTCTCATATCTCGTTGATATCCTTTTCGCTATATTTATGCCAGCTGTTGCCGTTGTTTTCGTTGCATTGTATCTCGCATTGCTTTTATCACATGAGAGTTGTTGATTCATCATGATACTAGTAGTAGTCTCCGTCGTCGTGTATCGTGATTGCCATGTATTTGCAGGACGGGAAATTGCAGTGAATTTGAATGATGATGTTTCACGTACGCTCGAGCAAAGGTTGTGCACACTCCAGACCGCCGCTCCTGGTTAACAATTTGGCGTTATTAATTTTTTCGATCGTCGGCGGTGCTACCTTGGCGCCAGCCCAGCTGCGCAGCCGGAAGCGAGCACCTTCATCATTATTAAAGCCCCTACCGTTGGCTGACATCTCATATCTCACATTTCAACGTTACCTCAGGGGGCCCATCGAGAGAACTATTGTTAGCACGTTGGGTAGGCTGTTCAATATAAATATTAATGCGTAGAAGCGCTTCATCTGAGGCGGCCTTGCAAGTACTTCTAGCCAATAAGAAGTACTCAGTCCTCAAAAGGCAATCATGTAAGGAGGTTGGCGTTGCTGCTTCCGCTCAGTGCTGGACTCAGTTCGCCCTTAACGGTATCCCTGGCAAGTAATGGATTCAGCCCTCCTTAAAGTTGACGAAGAGAAGGCACGCCATGCGAAGCGTGTAAAGCTCAGGGAGCTGAACGCCGCCATGGACGTCCACGGTGAGTCACAGCACTCATTCATACCGGGAGGCATCTAATTGCGAATAACAGTGGAGTTGTCCAAGCTGGACTCTTCCTTGAAGCGTCACACTGGCCTGATCAAGCGCATGCGCCAGTCTCTTGGTACCGATCATCGTGACCAAATTCTTAAGGACATAGACTCGCTGTCATTGGAAAAGTACATCGACGAGATAGCTGGGGTCACCCTAGAAGGAATTTCGAGATGCAAGACGGAGAAGGATGTTTGGAGTGCTGTTGAGGTGGGAAGGAACTTCCGTGGGCGCCGCATGCATTAACCCCATAACAATTCCAGGTCATTTCCGCTCTCCACAGACGCTTCCCCGCAGCGTTTACTCCTACCCTCATTTCATCCTTGTCTACCGCACTTGCAGCCCCTTCTCGTGCAGCCCTCTCTGCCTTGCCTCCCGAACAACGCGAGAAGGAGGATTCTACCCGAGTCTCTCGACAACGTCCCATTCTCCGTATCTGTTCTGAGCTGGCATTGGTCGGAATCATTACCGATGGACAGAAACGAAGCGGTGGTGAATGGATAATGAAAGTACTGAGGGAATTGGTAGGTTTCTTGTTAATTTCTGCTCAGGGACTGACTGGTGTCTGTCAAGTTGTCCAATGATCCAACGTTGTCGTCTCTACCTCTACTTTCCACATTTCTGAAGTCGTACTCGAGACCCTATTTGGGCCTGACGCCTCCCCAGAGCAAGCAGATATCCGCTGAAGCGGAACCTGGAACCTTGTCTTCAGCAACCACGAACGCCACCCAGGGAGAGTTCCCAGCGCTCTTGAACGAGGGCGAGGAACTTGTTCAACAAGAAATTCGCGATCGATTCAAGCGCATGTGCGAAGGTTATTTCGACAGCGTTTCTAAGAAACTCGTCATAGAGCACAAGGTATATTCGGAGGGTTTTTTCTAGAAAAAATTAATCCTCCATTTTTGCAGCGCCTGCAAGATCAAGATCGTAGGAATCATGAAGCATATATCCGCTCTGGGGAGATTTTTGAGGATAGGCAACAAGCGTATGAGAAGATGACGAAAGGCTACGAGAAACTGCTTGCGAGCTGCCAAACGTCGGTTTGAAACCAAATTTCTAGCGGTTATAAGCCATTGATTCTTCTGTTTTCAGGCTCTCGGAACTGCTGTACCTGCCGATGCCATCATTGCCTACGGTATCTCAGAAATCAGATTCCATCCAAATTGGAGCAAATGCTGTCTCGGGTGATGATGATGCATCATCTTGCGACTTCTGGAGGTAAATGGGAGGATGAGGAGGAGCGTCGCTTCTTTGAGGACATCCAGGACCTAAAGGACTTTGTGCCAAAGTCAGTGTTGGGCATTGAGAGCGAAGAGAAAGAAGATAAAGAGGCCACAGAAGAAAGAGAAAGGGCGCTGAAAGAGAAAGCAGACGCTGAAGCGAAGAAACTAGAAGAGGAATTGGAGGGCCTGAAACTGGACGGAGATCAAGCGAACGGAAAAAAGGACAGTACCGCCGAAGTCGAGATGCAAGAGGGGGAACCCGATGGGTGTGTCTATCAGTTAGTTTGAGATTGCAGTGCGACTTATACTGCTTAGTACGATCACTCCGACACCGACATCTCCAGCCAAGGTCCCAAGTCCCCCGTTGTCTCCTCAACTCGCTCCTCAGGGACCATCACAGCTGCTCACTGCTTTGCTGGCACGCCTCCCCGATGCAACAAATCGTGCCATGATTGACCAAGCTGCAATTGATTTCGCGTTTCTGAACTCCAAGGCGGCTAGGAAGAGGCTCATCAAGGTCAGTAAATAGGCTCATTCCCGGTGCGGATCTACTGACAGCTCCATAGTTCTTGGGTGCTGTACCAAAGAATCGTACCGACTTGCTTCCTCATTATGCAAGGTTTGTAGCAACTTTGAACAGATACATGCCGGACATTGGTGCCGAGCTTGTGGCACTGGTGAGCTTTATATCAGCTCGATAATGTCCCATGTCACGGCTGATTTTCCAGCTGGATGAAGAATTCCGCTATCTGCAGCGAAAGAAAAATGTGGTGAAAGAGCTTGCAGAAGTTCGCTTGAAGGTGAGCGAACAATCCACTCACTCAATCCCCCCATGCTAATCAATAGAAAGAACACCACATATTTATCTAACTTGACGAAGTTTTGCGTCGTGCCTTCTCATCTTATTCTCCATATGTTCAAGGTTTGCCTGGACGATTTCTCCGGAACAAACGTCGAAAACATATCTATGCTCCTTGAAGGGTGCGGTCGCTTTTTATTGCGCAGTGACGACACTAGGGAAAGATTTGGTACCATGGTCAGTTTACATCGTATGCAGGCTGACACCCACTAAATGCTCATATTACAGCTTGAGCTCATGAGGCGTAAGCAAAGTATGCAGCACTTCGATCAAAGACAGATCCTTCTACTTGAAAACGCATATTATCAGGCCAGTTTATCTTACTTGGCGGAACAAGTGTACTCACACGAATGATGCAGTGCAACCCACCGGAGCGAGCACCGAGACAGGAGAAGGAGCGCACTCCTTTGGAACTCTTCATCCGCCATCTTATATATGACGTCCTGGCCAAGAAGACCATTGATAAAGTCCTTAAGCTCCTTCGCAAGCTTGATTGGGATGATCCAATCGTCCAGCGTGCTCTGCATAAAGTTTTTACCAAGCCTTGGAAAATAAAGTATAGCAACGTCAATTTGCTGGCCATGCTGACATACGACCTGCAACGTTACCACCCTGCTTTTGCGATATCGGTCGTAGACCAGGTCCTCGAAGACATTCGAAGAGGCTTGGAACAGAACGTCTATAGCACGAATCAACGCCGCGTGGCGACAATAAAATACCTGGGGGAACTCTATATCTACCGGCTGTTGGGGTCGAGCCTAGTGTTCGATACCTTGTGGTCGCTGGTCACGTTCGGACATCGTCAGTACATAGCACGATTTTGCATGGCTCGACTAACTCCTATTCCATAGCTGAAGGACGTCCATTGCCCCGTCAGCCTTGCCCACTGGATATGCCTAATGATTTTTTCCGCGTTCGTCTCGTTTGCGTTCTGCTCGACACGGTTGGCATGTGTTTCGACCGAGGAACTCAGAAGAGGAAACTTGATAATTTCCTCGTTTTCTTCCAGGTAATCTTATTCGCCATCTTATCCGCGATGATACTTACACCATCGTTCTGCAGTACTATGTCTTATCCAAAGAAGATCTACCCATGGATGTTGACTTTATGCTGTCCGATTCAATCGAGGCGAGTGAACCTACTTTAGATAGTACACCTGACCTCAGTTCGCGTACAGGCTATCCGACCCAAGATGTCGATGTATAAGATAATAGAAGAAGCCGCCGCCGCCGTTGATGACATGTTTCAACGCTGCTTTGCAGAACGCTGGCTGTACGATCGTTTACCACTTTTTGTCTTGGACACTCAACTCACGACCTGAAATAAGTGTCGACTGGTGAGGATAGTGGCGAAGATAGCGACGAAGAAGGTGAACGGCCTCAACAAGAAGAGGATGACGATGGTGATACTACTGGTCAGGAATCTTCGGTAAGCGACAGCGCTATCCGTGCAATAACTAAAGTTTGATCATGCCTCCCAGAACGAAGATCGAGCGCCGTCTCCAGACGCTGTTATTGTCTTATCTACACAGGAACGTCTCGGACCAACTGAAGAAGCTGTTGCTGATTTTGAGAAAGAGCTTGCCAAGATCATCACAGACTCCTCTGCTGAGTCTAGAAAGCTCGACAAGAAGACAGCTTGGTGGGATTCTGCCGTCCTCGCCCCCAATTTGCGCAAGAAGCGGGTTGAGGAGGGTGATGTCGATGCTGGTGGCGACAACAATTCGGATGGCAACGCCGTGATGCACTTCACTGTCATCACGAAACGTGGCAGTAAGCCGCAGGTGCGTGCCTTCATCTTAATCACCACTATTTTATCCTCATCGACGATGGTAGAGTCGCCATCTTCTTGTACCGGCTGAATCGGCGCTTGCTGTACACACACGATCCGCGCAACTTCAAGACAAGGTAGAGCAACAACATCTCAAACGTTTAGTCCTGGACTACGAGCAGAGAGAGGAAGCAGAAGAAATGAAAGGTTCGATCCACACGTTTACGAATGTCACAAAAATTAACGCGTAGTTTAGCCCTCGAATCCCGTACCAAGGCTGGTGGGATCAAGATCCGCTATGTCGGATAGCCCTAACTACATCGTCTATCGCATCAAGTCTCATCCATAGCCTAGATCGATGCATCGGCGGCGGCGCTCTTGCGCAACGACGGTTTTTGAACGAGTTTCATACCGCCTCCGTGGCACTCAGCGCTGTCATTCTCGCATGCACTGTGAAGCTGACCTGGCGGTTTCCTTGGCTGTTCGCTCAGCCCGTGGCTACCACCCGTAAGCATCATCTCATGTTGGCTGAAATCACCTAGTAGCCGCATTTCTTGCTACACCCTTTTGTTCTCTGTTTAGTTCCTGTAATCTATCGCCTAACATCCGTTCAGTATGGAATCGATTCCCACGTGTTTCAACGCAATTTTTGTAGTCAAGGTTCGTTCTTAGCTAGATGTCTCGTCTAAGTACGCGGTCCTTGAAAACAATAGAAACCCCAATCATAGCAAAGTAAAACAACAAGTTACTACGGGTATTTTTCATAAACTTTAGATTGGTACCTGCGCAGGTGAGGCTCCTCAACGTCTCTGTTTGGCTTCCTTTTTCGACATATACACGCAGCTAAACACTTGAACTTTTCTTCTGAACCACGGCAGCATATCTGCTTCGATAAGAGGACAACCATCCAACCGCAATGACTCAATTTCGGACCTGCACCCAGGCTGATTCCCATCCACAGTGACGGGCTGATCAGCGTGCAGGCGAGTCTTGACAAGGGAATAAGCACTTCGGGTGAGCAGGTCGTCACAGCTAGAGAGGTCGACATGCTTCAAGGAGGCGCACACGTCTTGATTATTATCGTTTGGATGTGTACCAGAAATGAAGTCAAGTACATCATTGACGACTCCGTGTATCCTTGATATCTGCAGGGTCTCCAATAAAGGCGCGCCAGCGAGGATGATCTTCAGCGAACTGGCGGTAGTGGTGCAACTTCCAACCCGGAGCTCCCTCAAAGCCCGAAGAGGATCGGCGTGCGCAAATGCCAGGAGCACGTCGGATGAACGGCCAATGGAGAACAAGTGCAGGACTTGCAAATTGGGTGCGACGACAACGCGAGTGATCAAAGAGACCAATTGAATGTTGAACAGTTTCATGCATCGGAGGTCGGAAAGTTGCATACAGCTGTCGCCGTCTGACTGCACTGGGACTGGGACTAAATCATAAAGTATGAGGTTCTCCAGTGATGGATTGGCCTTTAAAGCCGGGAGTATCTCCACTAATCCTGCGTCGATGCTCATAGTTTTGAGCCGATGCACCCGACTCCATAGCTGGTTCATCGAACGGGTAAAGGTGTCGACTTTCAAGGTCTCTAGGTGAGAGTCTTCGAAGTCTGGCAAGAATTTCTCGAAACCCTCACACCCTGTGATATCCAGATGCTCGAGACGCGAAATGATTTCTGTCTTGGACAGTTGGTGGAGCAGATTGTGTATTCGGGAGAACAAGGTTCCAGATACTGCGAGAGAACGAAGGGAATACCAAGATAATGGCGTGAGTTCCGAGAGGATGGATGACCATTCCATCTCTGGTATATTATGATGGAAAGAAAGGTCCGATATCTGGGTTCGAGCTCGCTGCACCCATAATTGTATCTTTCTAGCGGGATGGTTCTTCGAAACCACCAGGGTCTGCCAAAGCGAAGGAGTCTTGATAGCTATGCCACGCCAATGTTTGCAGACATGTGTCAACTTGAGAATCTGCGCATGGTCGGCAGCGATTACGAGACCAAAGATCTCCGAGAAGATTTCCACAGGCAACTTGCCGATGTGGTATGCTGTCTTTGCAATGCGCGCTCGCCGTCTTTCTTTAGCAGCCTTTAGGGAATCGATTGCTTGCGACTTCAATGCATCAAGTTCTTGACGACGTTGGACATCGTCTGCTTTGATGCGCTCGAAAGCAAGGTCAATCATTTTGAGGGCCGCCTCGTCCTTGTTAAGCGCATGAAAGAGACGTGCTGAGCGAGCATAGCCTTGCCAACGATCCGGAGCAGTATCCACAACTTTCTTCGCGTCAATGAGAGCGGCCTTATTGTTCCCAAGTTTCTCGTGCACGGCAGCACGAGAATCATAAATGGTGAAGGAGTCACAGCCGAGTGAAATGGCCTTCACTCTAGATAAGTACAAGTTGATTGGACAGGTTTGATGAACATACTTCGTCGAAGAAAGCAAGGGCTTCTGAGTATTTATTTCTCTTGAAGTTAGAGACACCTTGCTGAAAGCTAGCTTTCCAAGACATCAACGACAGGTGGATAGATAAGTCAGACTTAGACGTCATGGAGCGCATCGCGTCGCGTCTGTTTGTGTCATAAATGGCAATTCTTTCTCACCTTCAGCAAAAGCGCGACGCGTCGAGGACTCGAGCCATCCGACGAGGACGAGTACTACATAAGGGTGACTTAAGAGTTCATTCTTAATGTCAGATTCCGATGATGACTTCCCTGATGACTTCGTCTGGGATGATCAAACACTGGCCGTCCTTGACGAGGAGGAGTCCAGGTTCAAGCGTACCGCTCAGCCCAGTACAGAGGACCTGCCACCCCCCGCGAAGCGACGAAGACTAGACACAGGTCATTCGTTGAATTCTAGTGTCTTCAATCATTCTACTCCTGAAGATACCGAACATTTACCGAACATCACTGTGAGCAGTGATGGTACGTACGGGGTTGAACGGCAGGGACCTACCGCATTGGCTCCTCGAGCTGCACTTAATGGCAACATGAGATCGCCTGGAACGAACATCAGGAAGGACGGAGTAATAACTTCAAACAATCCCATTGTCACTGGCCAAATTTCTAATCCTCGTGTATCCTTACAACGACCCAGTCAGTCTCGTAACCCAGCCCCTACAACGCGTCCTGCTCAAGCTCCCTGTGAGCGAGTGGCATCTCAACCTTCACGGAGCCAATCTGTTTCTAGACCTCCTGTCGCGGAGCCGTCTCCTGCCGCTATCTTCGATGCTCAGCTGGCGGATATGCGAAGGCAAACGAACGAGGTTTGATACCCTGTACTCTAATGGGTAACGGATGTAGTAACATTACATTCTGTATGCCTAGCTTCGCAAAGAGAATGAGAGGGTGCAGGAAGAGTTGCGGTGCATGCTTTCTGCTAAACTCGCCAAAGATGGAGAAGTTGCAATACTCAGGAAAAACATTGAGAAGGTACCTCACCATGAATCGGCCACCTCAGGACAACTGAAAGCCTACTTAGACAGCTCAAGATCACGCAGCGCAAATAGGCGAAGCTCAGAGCGGCCAAGGAGGACTCAGAGGCCAAACAAACACAGATGCAAAAAGAAATGAAAGCGGAGGCAGACCGCCTGAAGACGCTGTTTACTTTCAAGGTATGGAAGGCTTTATCTGCTCACTCAGAGACTGAGGATGCACCTTGACAGCAACATGAGATTGAGACATCTACCCGAAAGTCTCCACGGTCTCCGCGTGCCAAAAAAGCCCCAATAGCACCCCTTGCGACGCCTCTACCTTTGCCTTCACAGATGCAAAGGTGGAACCAGGGCGGAGCTGTGGCGGGCCCTTCAAGAGTCCTGCAGGAGAGTCCCACCCGACCTCGCTTTGGCGAAATTGCAAATAATGAGCGTACAAGGAAACCGGTGGTTGAAAACCGAAATTTACCATCCGGATTCCAGGCCTCTGCATCCACTATAACGTCGCGGGTGACGGATTTCAGGAAAGGGAAAGAAAAGGCATCTGACCTGGGGCAGAGAGATCCATTAAAAGTGCAATCAAATAGCGACCCTCCGCCAACTTTTGGTGGCGGGCAGGGTGGCGGGCAGACAAACCCATTTCAAACGGCCCAGGATGATATTTCTGGCGCTATGATCCAAGATGACGGGTTCATGGCCGATTCTATCATGGATATGGACTTCAATGCACAGGACGACGTTGAAATGACCGACGGAGCCCAGGATCCACAGCTAAAGGCCACTGTGGACGAAGAAATTGAAGAGGTGGAACCTCATAGGTGGATTGTGGATGTAAGTTTTCGCCACCCATTGTGCCCTGGCCATAAGTAACAACCAGAATAGTTGCATCGACTTGTCCTAATGCACATCGAACCGACCTGCAGGATGACTACATTCCATGCGTTGTTGGGAGTTTCACTGCCGACTGGCCCCAAATCAGATACATATACTTCTGCATGTTCTCGAATACTTGACGTTCTCGCTAGTGTACCCGCTCAGGATCATCAAGCTTGGGGACTGGCAGCCCAGACGATTTGCCGGGCTCTAACAGAAATGGCAGATCTACTAGCCGCCTCTAACCATGTAAGTGTTTGATATATATTGTTTTTCTGTTCATGAATATCCCCCTCAGATAGTCTCTCTGGCTGCCCTTCTTAGTCAGCTAACTCAAATAACGTACACTCTTCCAACACCTCATCTATATCTCTTGTCGGACAGTACGACAGACGTCGAAGAAGACGCTGTTCCTCGTATTCTCGCCGTGATATGTTCCGTTATTCAGGACCACGTCAGTAAACTAGACAATCACGAAACAGAGAAATCAGAACGAGGTCTACTCGCCAAGGAGTCGATCGCACTGCTAGAAGCCCTGTGTTGGAATACTCCGAGTGACCTGGAAAACAGGTGATGAGCACATGTTTCCTATTCACTCTTGGCTGACGAGTGGTGTAGACTGGCCTTCGTACCTCGTTGCCCTTCGGTGTTATCGATACTTCTGGATTCCTCTCGACCAATGTGGTTTCTTTTTCAAAGTACACGCATGCTTTCTTGGTTCTCAACTCGTGAGCATGACCCTCCCGCGGCAATCAACCGTTTGTTTATAATCACGCTTAGGACCCGTCCTCTCTCAGTCCCTTTTGTCATTTCCTGACACTGAGGGGCAATCACAGGACTTTACTCGACTCCCTCATGTCGAGCGGATGTGTTCTCTCTTGATTGATTCAAGTAGAACGGGTGACGAGGTACGCACGGCAGTACGACTTTTATATGATATCATTATACCACGACAGGCCGATGGGATCAAGCGACACATCCTGACATTTTTTGGCATGCTTTCCGGGGCCCATCCAGGTGCTCACACGATTATCATCGAGTCACAATCTGTGGTACCCTCGATCATTTCTTATTTGTACGGACTAGCAGCACCGGTGTGGCAAGGTGACGAGGCACTGGAGTCTGATCCCCAGGCCGCTTCACGGTAACGGATTTTCTGCCATATACTAGCCGCACTTATATATTTTTTGTTTAGAGTTATTCAACGGATGAACCAAACGACGTTCTTGTTGCACAATTTGGTATTTAAAGCCGATGCTCAACGATTACGAGAACGTCTAGAGCACGCACCACGCCACTACAACGGCCTCGTACATCTGTTTATCGTTACCATGGGACGTCTCAGCTTTGCTGATGCGCCCGAATGGGTCCAAGAGAAAGATAAGCTGGAAATGGAGAGAGTTGCCGGTATGCTGCTAATCATTTTTTGTATTTCTGGCTAATGACGGTACAGGGCTTGCGAGGGAGCTATTGGAGCTATTGGTGGACGCGTCAGAAATGGATGCCATATGGGCTACGTACCAAGAGCCAGACGAAGAGGATGATGATGAGGAAATGGAAGCTCGACGGCTCGCCGCCAACGACATCTAGTGCGTTGTCTAAAGATCTTACGATGTGAGAAGCTGCGTCATATTCACGAAGCCGTCAATGATATCTCTGCATGCGTATCTGCTGGCTCGCCCCATCTTAGGCACCCTATTTTGTACATGTCATATGATGTGCGCAACAGTGTGGCTGTTTGAAAACATTCCAAGTTCCTGAGTTACAAGGACAAGGTGAGGTTAGGATCTGGAACGCGCATTCTATGCTATCCTTGATCATTGGTCAACTGCACGGAATCCCATGTGGGACTGGCCATGGATTCGGACGTCAGAATGCTCGCCTTGTCCTGTAACACAACGCGAACTCTTGCACGTAAGAAATCAAAATATCATTTGCGTGCTCGTGGATCATTAATATTGTCGGGGTGGCGTACCCACCATGCAGTCTCTCTGTATTTTTCCATCCGCATCACTACAAAGTTCTGTCAACATGATCAACATGCATATACATGTGCCCAAGGATCCGGACATGGCAGACAACCTTGTTGAATCTTGCCACCTTACAGTAAACTCTCTATCAGCGCTTGGAAGTGTCATTGTCAAGAACTACGTAAGAGCTTTTCCGAGCTCAGGCGAACCAGACGAAGCACAAGACGTCACGTCCCCACAAGCTGCGCTTCTCGATGGCAATCCAGCTTGCGTTATCTCTTTGAATATTTGTGTCTCGTGGCTCCCGGGTGAAGTGTCAATGTCATGTCTCAGTGACACTCGCTCTCGAGTCACCATGTCAGACCAGGGTCCATAGTATACACCATTCACATTTGAAACGGTGTGCCTATCACTCAAATGTAGTGCCTGTAGCCTGTCTGATTTTCGATACACAAGTTTGTAGGACCAGAGAATGCACGCCAATTGAGGTGCGGTTCACCTTGGAGTTCAGCGTGTGGATACAATCTGAGTCCTGTGTGCTCTGTGTTCCCCCGGATAAAGGAACAGACTCGCGCATTGAAGTCACAGCATGTGTTTGCAACTTTGCAAACAATGAATCGAACTGCCAGTACCATGATGCTATCACGAGCAAGCGATAACAAATCAGATAGTCCTAGCGAGTTACTCTAGGTTCTAGACTCCTAGTAGTTGCACATCCGAGTCGGTCCTTGGCACTTACAAGCAGACATCGGAAGATGAAATCGGAGATTAGATAAGGTGGTTATGCACTCATATAAAGCGACCGGAAAAAATGTTCCCCTCGATCACGTCACTTATGAACGCCTGTCATAAGCGCTCAATCACGTGCACAGCGTATTCTTATCCCCCTCAAGGGTAGAAGGCATCTGCCAGCAGTGAGCAACTTGGCAGTGAATGGTGTAAATGTGCGTTGCAGCGGCACGATTCCACAATGGTCGCCCATAAATTGAAAGATTTAATCTTCAGATCAGTATGCCACCATGGCTCACAACACCGACTCATCCAGCGCGCAGATCTATGCTGAGGCCACATGGCTGCATGGTACCATCGTAGCTGCCATATTTTATGGCGTGGTGGTCGTAATGTCTTACATGTGCTGGCGCTCTCTCTGGTCGCGCATTCGTTTGCATGCCACTGGCTACAGGAAAAACATATTCTTTTTCTGCTATGTCACTCTCCTCTTTGTGTTGGGTACGATGTATATGGCGCTCACCGCGGAGGAGGCGCAACTGTCCTTCATCTACAATCGTCAGTATCCCGGAGGTATATGCAAACTGTGAAGTAGACTGTATCGTATACTTATGTTCTTTCACGCATACAGGTCCTAGTGCATTCGCGAGGATACACTTCTCACCTCCACTTGGTGTTGCCCTCCTGCTTTCGAATTGGTTAGCAGACCTATTGATGGTAAGTATACACTCACATCTCCCATCTCACTATTGATCACATCATAAGATTTGGCGGTGTGTAGTAGTATATAGAGATACCAGATTACACCACGTTATCTTGGGAATTGGAAGCCTTATGTTCATCACGTCTCTCGGTATGTGCTGGACCGACCTCTCTCATTCGCAATCCCTCCTGACCCTTCTCAAGTCACCGGAACTATGTGGCTCGTCATCATGTCAAGCCCAACAAAAGCCACAAGCGGCTGGATGTCCATCCGCTTCCTCTTCCCATACACCTGCGTCGCCCTCGCCATCAACATCATCGTCAGTCTCCTCACCGTCTTGCGCCTGCTACATCACCGCCGCCGACTCTCCAAAATCCTCGGCCCAGGCCACGGCGCGATCTACGCCAGTTTCGCAGCAATAGTCATTGAGTCCGCCTCCATCTACTCAATATGCTCGCTCCTTTACCTCATCCCGTTCGTCGTCCACAACCCGCTCTCAGATGTATTCCTGCAAATACTGGGCGAGGCGCAGGTAAGTTTGCTCATACTACTCGGAACACATTGTGACTTACGTTTGTACTCTAGATCATTGCCTCACTCCTTATTATCTTTCGCGTCGCAGAAGGCAAGGCCTGGACAAAACGTTGCACCACCCTCGACAACTCAACCGTTGAGAGCTCCCTCCAAATGCGGCGGATGCCCCAGACCTTTCCTACGTCTGTTCCACCAGATCAGCTGACTGTCGAGATTAACTTCGACGAAGAAACCAACCCCGATGTATCCGTACAATCGCCAAAGTCACGCCACTTTGCCAGTAAGGCTGATGCCCCAGTCGACAGCGCGGTATAAGACTCGCCGGGCTGTGCGTATGAATCAAAAACTTGGGAGAAAAGGCAGAATGCACGAATTTCTCGAGGACTGGAACATCTGTCCCTGCCTGCCCTCCGTGTTTCTAGTCCTGGTTCAGCGGATGGGCTCGCCGTGGTCCATGCGTTTTCATCAATCAGTCTCGTTTTTGTGTGTTTTTTTTTGTGTTATTGCAATCCGCTCTGCCAGCACCGTATCATTGAATGGACTTTTCCGTTTCACATATCGCAGACCCGAAATGTTTCCGCGGAATTAGCACGCTACTCGTACACAATGTATATTGAATACCTACATTATCTAGCGCTCTTAATTGACCGCTTTCTTGTCATAGGACACGCATGCACACATGGTATCATCGGTATGTAGACCACACGAAGAGTGTTAGAAATGAATTTTGTCAACATTTTGACCAGAGTTCAACGGTGTAGAAGACGAGTTTCCGAATGAAAATGCATCCTTTGTGTAGCGCTCACCCCGAATGATAGACAGGTATAGTGATTGAATGGCCCCAAAATTCGATATACATTTCTTGCATGCATCCGCAAGTCATTGATTAACCAACGTTTGGCGGGAAAGTGCCCAGAGACTTGAACTTTTCAGCAAGTGATTCCCAGACACGGTTTGAGGGCATCAAGACCTCACCTCGTGACAAAACTTCTTGCGCCATTGGAATGCCTTTTTGTCTGCATAACTGGCTGCTTCCAAGATCTGTCCTCTTTTCACGGCGAGAGCACAGGCTTCTGCACGATACTTGACGGTCCAGCGTCGTCTTAGCTTTGCCTGAAGTAGTTCGTAAGACCCAAACGAGGCAACCGGGTGCTCAAGTCGTGCAACGTACGGATAGGGCGGAGTTATTAGAAGCACTCGGTTTACCAGCTTCCTCCCCTGGCCAGCCATCCACCGCCGCGGATTTGACCTCACCACCGCTTTCAAGCCACAGTTGCCAGAGACAGTCATCCCAGTCGAGTGATCGAGATCGGAAAAGAGAGAAACGTTCGGTACACCACGAAGAATAATCCTTGGGAAGAACAACAGGGGACATCGGGGCGAATGGATATATCCTACGGCTATTGTTACCCAGTACGAGAGGTAGCGGGGACGTCGACCGAACAATGGAGTTGTACACATTGTCACTTGATAGGTGCGAAGGTAAACCATCGGGGAACAGGACAACCCGATCGGTGGGCGCCAGGAGACGAGCAACGTTCAAATAGGCATTGGCGGATCCTCCAGAAGAAGACGAGACTTGGAGTACGTGGAACGACAGACCGGATGAGGCACGTGTATCATAGAGGTCCATAAGTTCCGGAAACCTTTTGAGCATGTTAAGACGGTCCGTTGAACCTAACTGTGCAGAGACGGTCACGATGACCAAAGACATGGGTCCTAGAAAACAGTAAGCGATTGCGCTCCACAACCAAAGACTCAGTCCAGTTCACCTTGCCAATTTGTGAGTGTGGTAAGAGTATCGTGTAGCCTCTCTTCCTCGACCCACAGGCAAGCGGTGAGGTCACTGTCCGCCGAGGAATGAGTAGCCAGGGTGAAGGTTTCCAGATGGCCAGGTGGTGGAACATTGGGAAACGCAATGGATATTCGCTGGTGAATCGATGAATTTGAAAGAGGGGAGACACGATACGTTGTGTCTAACACGTCCGAATCTCAGAAAATATGTATTCCAATACCCTTAGCGACGTACTTGAGACATAATCCATGTGCGGGCGGCCTGCTGCAACGGCACCTCGCAAGGCGCTATGCATTTTGAAAGACAGGAAAAGAACGCTCACGCAACAGTACAGAGACAAAAAAAATCGCAACCTTCCTAGGTGCCCATAGCGGAAGCGATGGAGGTCCTCGAGCAGAAATCCAGGGAAGTTAGTTATGAATCGCGCGACGCCAGACAGGGGTCCTGGATGGGAAGAAGCTTCTAATACTGCGCTTTGAAGGCGAGGTGATTGGCTGTTGTTGGCATGAACTGATGATTGGTTCTCAAGGTGGACACTTGCCCCTCTAGCGTGACGGTGATATGAACCAGTAGAAGATAAGTAGCTCTGGAAACTGCCTGAGCCGGAGAGAAGTTGTGGGCCTTTGTTAAGTTGAGGAAGTGAAGTACTAGCGCCGAGTTGGCTCATAGGTTCCATGCTTGTCGCGCCAGTGTAAGTTAATCCCCAACTGATCAAGGTGAGTTGTGTATTAGCAGCTGACTAAGTCTTCCCGGTATTAATTCAACAGTACTACTTGTCGAGTAAGTATCACTAATTACTCATCTTCCTCGACATCACCGAACTCAAACATCCCAGTACGATCGCGCTTTCGCTTCAGCAACTGCACCCTGCAGTTTACTCATAATGTGTGGATATGCACCAAGGTACCTGCAGCCCTTGCGGTCAATTGATGCCAGACCCTCGCGCAGCAGGTCAGCGTTAATGCAAGCCAAAGGATCTCGCATAGCGACGGGGTCATTAGGATCAATGAGACGCAGGTGGAGCGTAGTGCCTTCCTTGTGGTCAATGTTAGCAACAAGTTTGCGATCTTCGCACAGTTGACGGAAGCGCTGAACAGCATCTGCGTGGTACTCGCTTTCAGAAGACACAAGCCTGACGAAGCTGCGCAAAACACCATCAGTTCGATAAACACAAAATGCAGAACTGCACGATTACCTTAGGCGAGCATCTTGCGCTTGACCGGGCAGGGAGCGGAATTTGGGATCGAGAGGACGGATATTTGAAAATGCGACAGTATCTTGGTTTCCATAGTCGATGAATGTCACCTCAGCTTCCTTCTTAACTGCGGATGTACGACGAATCCTGGCACGATACCATGACCCATCCGAAAACTTGGCAGATACCAAATCTCCTGCTTTCGGCACGAAATTTGACGGTGCTGGCTGTGCGACGCGATGGTGTAGAGAAAAGTCGCGCATCAGCTTTTCCAAGGTCGCGATGCCTGACGAACACGATCAAAAATAGCCATTCGGTGATTCTGTGCGAGGCTTACCCTCAGTGTTTAATATTTGCACTGAGAAACCGAAGGCATTTCCTGGCCGGATATCACTGATAATGACGTCCAGATATTCCGACTTTAAGCCTCCAGCGTCATCTTCAGCAGCGGGAGCCTGAGCAGCCTTCTCTGCCTCTTCATCATAGTTCTCCCACAACTTCGAACAGGATCAATCATCAAACAAAAGCGCATCAAAGGTATTTCTTACGTTTCGTTGTGCTTGCTTGGCTTCTGCCTAAAATATAATAGCATCAAAAAAAGGCTTGACATCTAAGAATCCAGGTAACGCTTACTTCAGCTGCGTAAAGTTGTGTCGACCAGGACAAGCTGTCGGCGGAGAAGGAATGTACCGTCGCAAGGCCCTCCTTGACTAGAGAAATCGCGGCATTTTCACTCTTCAACCATAACGTTCCAATGAAACCGCCAGATTTATCGACGGTGTCCACTTCAAATTCCACGTCGCGTTGCATGTACCGGCGAGTTGCAAAGTCTGCAGCTTCTTGACCAAACGGTTCGCTCCTATCGGAAGGATTACGTGCTGTTCGAGGCGCTCGAATACCTGAGAAATAATGAGGCGTGGTTTGGAAATTGTTGTCCGTCAGTCTTACCATTAAGGACCAAGGTGAGCGACTGGTTATCTTTGGGGATCAACAGCCTTGAAAAAGTAATTAAAATTGTTCATCAGAACATAAAGGTAAACCGCACTTGAAGCGAGATCCCGAGGCGACATAGTCGACGACAGCAGATATCTTTCCTTGCCTCTTAAAGCCATTGATGAAAGTGGTGGCACGTGCACCCGACTAGAAGAGAGTTTGGATCTACAAAGAATAGCAACGAAAAGATATAACACACCTCTGAAATGTTGACGGGGGGCTTCGGAGTTGATTGTTCCTTACCAGAGTGGATGCCACGGGACTCCGCAACAGCGCTAAGGTCAAGAGTCAATGATACTACACACACAATAGGGTGTCAATGCCTCACGCTTGTTCTGCAGCCATGAGTTTGTCATAGTCTGGAGAACGATCCTCATCATCACGTCGATGACGGACAACGGAGGCAAGGCCTTTTTCCACCAACTGCTCTGCAACATTACTGGATCGGAAATGTCAGTGGACTTGAACCGCACGATATGTATCTCGCTTACGAGCTTTGGTTTCCGTATCGGACTGTCGCGCATTCACGTTCCTCGTATTCTCCCTCGCGAGGACGAATGAAATCGACCATAACTTTGACATGCTTGCCGATAAGCCTCTTGCGAAGGAATTCGCGAGCTTCCTGTGAATAGTAAGCTTGCTTAGGGTCGGAAAGTCTGAAAACTATCAGAAGATGTCGACGGTCAGAAGACACGCTACTTACTTGGGGCCTTTTGTTGAACTGAGCTGCAACCGGCGCTCCTTGCCGCTCTCCTTGTCAACGACGGATATTTGGTCACCACTCCATACTCGGGTGACGGTTCCGTCAAAGACGCGGGTATTTCCATTAGCAGCGCCGTTGGACTGGGCAGTCGTCGATGCAGATGCAGTTGGCACGTTGGCGTACAAACATGTTCGCTTTTCTTTTGCAGCTTTCTCAGCGGCACGTAAGCGCTCCATACCCCCTCCTGCAGCCAGCATACCAGCGTGCCAATCGACAACGCGAGCGAGCCCAGCAGCGACGAGGTGTTCAGCGACATTGCCAGCGGGATGGAGGACTACAGCGGATATTGCCTAACATACTCTCGGACACAGAAAGCAACGTACCAGTGCCAATAAATATTGATGCTGGTGGAGGTGGCGCATTGTTGGCCCCAGCTTGGAATGGTGTCGCTGTCGAAGTTGGCAACGACAGTATGATTACCCGTACCGGTCGCTGGAGTAGCCTGGACTCCGTGAAGAATTTTGCCTGCAAACCGTATTTCAAAAATGCTACTTTGGCATGTCAATTTACTTACTTCTTCCGCCCAAAGCTCCGAGGGTTCTCCTTGCTTCGAGGATGTCCTGGCACAACGAACACCAGCAAGTGCAATGTTGACCATTTGATGCTCACCATCCGGCATGAAAAGTCGGACTCGGAGAGTAGATCCGTCCCGGACTTGTTCCACGAGTGCTAAAACTGGTGATCAGAATACGTACCTTAGCCGCAAGAAGAAGGCCTACCGTCAAGAGATTTTCCCTTCCACTCCGAAACAAATGCTTGCGAATCAGTTGGCATTGATTGATGCACGGCACGAGCCTACTAATATGTCAGAAGTAACACCAAAGCATGATAGCCGAGAACACGCACCTGAGGACCATGAGAATTCCATAAACCTTTTCCCGCTGTCTTCGCTTCAGCCTCAATGTCACGTTTTCGGATATCGTCCTCCGAAGGGTCCCGCTTCGATTCCTTGATTTTGGCCCAACCGTTCTTCAGCATCTCAGAGGCAACATCCACGCCCCCGATGTCAGCAGTACCAAAGTCACGCGTGACATCATCATTGGAAGGAAAGCTATGTGTGGAAGTAAAAGAAATCTCTTTGCCTACCGCGAATGCACGCAGAAAATCACGAGACTCGAATGCCCATGGCTGGAAACAACTTAATCAATGTTACAAAAGATGCGGTGCTTATGCTTTACCTCGTCTTCTCGAGTCTGGTTTCCCATTCTCGGAGCCACGACATCAGCAAGATGTAGAATTCTGCGAAGTGCAACGTGTCAGACCGTCTTTCCCCACTAGACTTGCTGAGTTGCACACCTCTCCTTTGGATTCTGCCCTTGTGGTCCTGGACGTCCACGCAAAACAAGGGTGTCGCCAGAGATGACGGCTAGGTTTCATACCCTAGGGTTAACAGAATGCGGAGAATGGGACATTTCGCGCACACACATTTTACGATCTATACACAGTAAGTCAAGGACAGGAAACCGAAGAAAAGATTCAGACATACAGCTTTGAGCGACATTCTGTGAGTTTATCCAAGAAACACCTGAGCAAGAGGTAGTAGATGCAGACGACAGTAAGTTATTAGAAATTTAAAGTGCTTCACGCAAGGGTTCAAGCAGATCGACGTCAGATCCGATGGGAACCTATTTCCTTTTCCGTATTAACATACTTAATGCTGTTGCTAAACGACCTCGAGGACCTTGCAGTATGTAACAAAGCCGTGCACGACGTCCGCAGTCAAACGCCTGAATTAGTGGGCTTTGCTTTGCCTACGGCTACGAGGGAAATAATTCAACGCTTAGAATGCCAGATCGTTTTGCTATGCACATATCACCAAACTAGCTGTGTCAATCAACACGTGCATACCGGGTGGGGTCGTACGCCCTGGGCACAGCAACTGCGCACATATGAAGTGCACCGCGGAAACACAACACCATTCCCCATAAGCTATCCCAATACCCTCATTGCTCCGATTATGTCCCCCTCTCGATTTCACGAGCATCTTACCTCTGACCGTGATAGCGATGGCGACTTGCTCTCTCCCCCACAAGCCACGGGCAGCAAAGGCAAACAGCCAGATAGAGTTGACGTCATGGCACAAATTCACACAGCAACTATGACCCCCACACCCCTCAAAGAACTACTAAAAGACCCTGCTGTTATCAACACGCTACACAACGCGGATGGGAAGCAGAAGAGTCATAGACAGTCATCTAGCTCACAGCACCGTGAGCCCAGTTACTCGGCATCGACGTTCATGAGCCTGGTGTTGGCTGAAGAAGAAAAACAAGCACATCACCTTAGATCGACCCTTCGGTCGACAGGGAGCAGGCTTGATCAGGAAATGCGCAGGGCAAATCAGGCCGAATCTAAAGCAGAATTCGCAGAACTCCGAGTACAGGAGCTGACCTCGCGTGTCAGTACTGCTGAAATGGGCAAGCGTTACGCGGAACTCGATGCTGCACGTGCCAACGAAGAGATACGGCGGCATCAAATGCGCATTGAGAGCCTGGAAAGAGAGGTCAAGCAACTTCAGGCTGACATCCGCATCCTAGAGAGGCAAAGAAATGAAGCCGATGAAAGTGCATCACGAGCACGGGATACCGCGAGGAAGTTTCAGATCGAGCTCAGCAAGCAGCAGACAAAGGAGCAAGGAATAGAACAAGGTCGAAGATACGGTTCGAAGAAATGGTTTGTTACTGGGCATAACGAGGGTTGGGATGCTGGGTACTCGGAGGGCTTCGAGGACGGCAGGGATGATGGGTTTGAAGAAGGCAGACAATATGGAATCCGCGAAGTACGAGAGTCAAATCCGGGATTCAAGCAGGGTCACAAAATTGGTCGGAAAGAGGGATTCGAAAGTGGCCGAGATCAAGGTCGGCACGAAGAACGTGAACGTGCGCTTCATGCCTTTGACGAATTCTTTGCTTCAGAAATCGATGAGGATGATTTCACGGTGAGTACTCGCCCATCACATTAGTATTTCGCCGCTGACACGAGCATTTCTGCAAGGCACAAAAAAAGGCGCAAAAATGGACTGAACGCATGCAGCGGTCTTCATCGCCAGCCAAACTCGGACCTGTATGGCTGAAACGTCCATTGTACCGTGATGCTGTGATGTGATCCAGTGAATGTTTATGACGAGAATTCGTGAAGATACCCGCTGCGTATCACGCATACCTGGACTTTACTATATTAGACCTCAATTATGACTTCAGAAGCTCAGCTGCATAACTAGACAACTTGGACATACCTTTAACTATCTGCTGTGTCGGACTGGTGGACATTTTTAGATGCATGTACCCTCAATTTGAAAAAACGAACACACGGTTCGTCACCACAAGCACCGCGCAGTGATTGCGAGGCTCGAATAAAGCGAACATCATTCTGCCATGCTAAAATTGATGACCTTGAGTGAAATACATACCTACTTACAAGCTTTGTTTCCACACCTGCGAAGTCCGGACACTTTCCGTGGGCGCTAGTTTGGCACAGGTTTAAAGCACTCGTGCGTGGGAATAGACTATGATCTGATAAACTTGCTTTATAATTATCAGATCGATCCGCTGATCGTTGCAACTCAAACGGATAGAGCCTTTTGCACCTACGTATACCTGTTTCTGTTTGTTACATCCAGCTTCATTCCTCATCATGAGCTTTGCGAATCCCCTTCCATCGCCTGGTCTGGGGAGTGGCCGTCGCAGGCCGAAGAACCTTCCGAGTTTACCTCTGTCTGCGTTCAGCCCACCAAGCACAGGGACTTCTGACATGTTCCCCTTGCCTCCGACTCCCAGCACGCTCTTTCCAGGCGAAGTAATTGACGCTCATTTGCGGTCTGAGGCACCTCAAAGTGCTGGCACTGATCTGGCTGGCACTGAGGTCGCAGGTGTTGTTTTACTGTTAAACAACCTTGGGATGCCAGAAGGGTAAGCTTTTGACTTTAAGGGAATTCTACATTTCCTTATCTTGATTACTGTACTCAGGCTGCAGTCGTCTCTTTTGCAAAATGTCCGAGTCCTTTCTGTGGCGGCTCCCTTCGAGCTTAGCAGCCCCATTCCATCGGACTATTCGGCTCACTCAGAGTCATCCATTCCCCAGTCTCTTTATACCTCATACACAGCTGCGCACGAGGAACCAGAAGCTAGATCTCAGGCTATTGAGACTTTGAAATGGGCATTCTCAAACAGTCGTCTTATCGATATTGACGTTCAAAGTGATGTCATGTCGAACGTCTCAAAGTATGAAGTGTTTGAAGACCTTCTCATGAAGGCCACAGCAGATCTCTCTAGAGACAAAAAGGTCCCTACAGTCCTCTGTGAGCGGGTTTCGCCCTGATGTGAGTGTTTCGAACTGACCGAATTTCAGCGAATATATTACCACCGCCCCATGATCTGAGCCTGCCGATTGTTAAGCTCCTCACTCATCCAAGTTACCGCAATTATCAAGCACACTCCGCAGCCCTGTCGTTGGTACCGAATCTTTATGTGAAGTTTACGCCCCCCATGTGGAATCAAGCCGTACCAGGTCCCGCAGATCCAACTTCAGAAATGGATCAACATCGTGAATGGAAACGAAAAATCAAGATGTTCAGTAAGTATTCAGAAATTCTTATGCATCGGTGCAGCGCTAACTGATCCCTGGCAGTTGGCCCCGTGCTAGAAGCGTTTGGCTACGAGCGTATTATTTTTGGCACTTCACCTTCCTTTGCTGCACCCTCGTTCCCAAACCCCGCGGACTGGTACGCACTTGTGCGGGAGTCGTTTGCAGAGCTTGCGGTGGAGCAGGACGCGATTGATGCAATCTTTAGTCTAAATGCGAAAAGGATCTATGGACCCTCATAATGCCTTTGAACCTTGCCAGCTACTTCTGTACAAATATCTCTTTGACCAGTTGTCGTAATCGAACGATATCCTGTATATGCTGCGGTGGAATTTTCAAATCAATATCAGATAAGGTCCATTGACTAATAAACGCCCATTACGTATATTCCGTCGAACAACACGGTGACAAGATGTTTGCTCGTCCAGCGGTGTCCATATGAGATGACTCTCGAATTAAAGCTGCAGGGCCTCCTCGCGTCGCGCGAATTGAAGAGTCAGGGTCGTCATCCGTGCGTGCAAAAGGACATCATCTCAGGGGTGCTTCTATGTTTGGAACAAGTGACCGGCACTAAGTTTCCTTTCTAGTTCGCTGTGCTTCGACCGATTTCCGTTCTGTAGGCCCATTCTATCAGGTTTGTTCTATCCACAGTTTAGCTTACCTCTTGCTAAGAAGGGCATACTTAATCATACTTGTAAGAATTATTTCACAGCTAAATTTACTTGGGGACCCACAAACTGACAGCAGGGCAACGGCGAGGTGGTTGCCTGGTCTCACCAGCCAGTCTCTTTAACCGTGACTCTGTCCTTCACCAGTAGAAGAACTCCTCAACGCGAATGGACAGTGACAACGATGCACGAATAGGGTACGGTAGACGTGCATCATCATCGTGAGTGCTCGTGTCTCTTGCTATATCAATGGGACGCCTACCAATCAAACGAGGCTAGTAGCAGTAGAGAATCTTCACCTGCTGCTGTAAGTGGAATCTTGCTATTTATCTTGGTCATTTTGCATGTTTTCCTTCTTTCATTCTACTTTCCGTTGCTGCGCAGTGTCTCACATCTTGTATCCAACCTTGCAGAAGCGGCAGAAACGGTCGTTCACTCCCAACTCCGACGATGAAACCCTCGTAGTCCCTGCACCGATCGAAGATGAAGATAATGCGGATACCCCTTCCCGAGATGGCACACCAGCGCCATTGATTCGCCAAGCAGTTGGTTTCTCATGGCAGCCGTCCGTAATTCCCACCGCAACTGTCAACACGTACCAGGCTGTCTTGCCCTCAAATACGAACGCAATCCAATTTCTCCCAGGACAGGCACCACTTAAGAAAAAGAAAAAGAGAGCCAAACCGGAGTACTCCGCTCAGACAGGCCGGTTCAGGCTCTCCCGGGCCACCGAGCCCACATCAGCACCCACACCAGAACCCTTAACACAGCCCGCACTATATGCTGGCGGGGGTCCTTACTCTTCGATGTATCGGATGAGTAGCGCTGCATCGCCTAGTGCTAGTGTCACAATGTCTAATGCTTCAGTCGCTGATGCTGCCTCTCCAGCTGCGGAAGCTCATTCCCCAGCTGCATCTTCTACAATAGCATCCACCACACGTAATTTCCATAATGCGACACCGGGGGCATATAATAACACCACTGTAGGTCCAAGGCACAGCCGCGCCCCAGGCCAATTTGGCGGACCGGCCACAAATACCAAGAATAAGCGGAGCAAGAGATCAACTGGACAGCATACTGAACGGGACACCGGTACTTTAACTCAGCCGTCAGCTCCAAGTCGCCAACCTCAACCTCCTTCCACTATGTATTACCCACCACACCCAGGAGTGCAATCGCATTACCGCCGTGATTATGAGAGAAATCTACGTTCACGCTCGCCCTCCACAAGTGCGGTATCTTTTCAAGAACCTGCGAGACCGACTTCTTGTAACGTGGTAGTCTCCGCATTACCTCCCCGATCTGACATTTCTGCAGCGGCACACGAACGATCTACGGCACCTTCAGCCTCTGGGGCACCAATGCGACCTCTTCGGATGTTGACCCTCCTCATCGAGGACGTTAGAAGTGGAGTTCCTGATCACCAACTTGCAGAGATCAAAGTGGTTCTTCGGCCAGGCGAAGAATCAGACGGTGGTTTTTGGGCAAATGCCAAAGAAGTCTGCGAGACTTTGCAGGCTGGACCGTCGCGGATAGACGGTAGGTTACACTGCCGACTAGCGATTCGCCATTGTGAGCTTTGTTTCACAGGTCCTGCGAGGGTATACACGCTTCGCGGAAAATATCGCCAGTTTTTCATGCGTGTAGACGCTGACAACGTCCTCGAAGCAGAATCGTGCAATCTTGGCGTGAGCAAAGAGCGCACGCTTGAAGTCGTAGTCGAGGCTGTACGTATGGTTTGACACGCTGATTGCCAAGAAAAGTTGCTGATTTCACTTCTTAGCCTGTCCCAAAAGGCCGTTTGCCTCCCCCTCCCCGAGTTCCTCGTGAACTACAACCAACGTCCAGCTCTGACTCCGATACGGCTCTATCACTCTCTCGACAGCAAAGCTCCAGGCAAGCAATGCATTCGGTAGTCACACGCGATACGCGTATCGATCTATTGTCACAAAGTGATTACCGTCCCCAAAAGAAAAAACGTCCCTCCCAAAGCCATTCGTCGCCTCAAAATAAAGCGTCACGAAGCTCAGTCCAGATGACTCCTTCTCCTAGCCACACACCACGCCGAGCGAAACGGTCAAGACATGGAGACCAGGGAAACTCCTCTTCATCCGATGAAGAAGAAGTACGAGAAATATCGCCCCCCATCCCTGGGCGTCATGCGGAGACAGCAGATGAGAGGGACGATGCAATTGCTAATTTCATTCGATCGGACATAGAGAGCGACAAGGAATGGCCTCGATGCATGTCAATCATCTCTCATGGAGGCCCGAAGCGTGTTTCTGACATGCTGTGGTCCTATAATTACGTTGAAAACACAGTCAAGCAACACGAAGACAGAAAAACGCCGTCACACTGGGATGGTGCGCCAAACTCCAGGGTTGAGAGGGTAAGTCTACGGTTCGTAACGTTATCCAGTGCAGTGTTGATTTATCCTGTTACGCAGCGACATGTTTGGCGTGCTCTGAATCTTACTCCTGAGTGGGGATATGAATGTCGAACTGTTGTCAGTCTTGTTAGCCATTACGGGAAGTACGGGCGGAGGTATCAGGACCCGCATGTCATCAACGAGATTGAGAGTACGGCTGCTCCTACAGAGAAGACTTGGAAACAGTTCGTCAAGCTGCTATACTCCATTGATGCACAGTATCTGTCCGGTCGATTGATAAATATGTGAACGCTTCAGCTCTTGTATGTAGTACCGTGGCACTACGTCACCTCTTCATCATGGCATCGGTGATGCTCTCGCTCATTAACCTCTCAACATTCCCTCGTATACTCGTATTAGCTATAATTATCCTCACCTAATGCAGATATATGTTTCTTGGATACTACCCTGTAGGACGTTCTAAACAACACTGTCCATCAAAATGCATACAGCTATAATATGTCTACTTAGTGTCCTGACGTCCATCATGGTGTGAACGGCAGCCACGTCTTTCCCCTGCGCAATGATATCGCGATCTGACGCGATTCTCTTGTATTCTCCGCCCTGCTGCTCCGCTAGTAAAAATGCGACGGAGAGCTGGGTGCGGACTGATCTCCTTCATTCTCCGTATCATCTGCAAAGTCAGGCTGCTTGTGGAGATAACGATTCCAAGAGACAACGATTCCAAGGACGGACAAACATGAATACCCGCCGAGTGCGTCTGGCTCCGAGAACTAAATCAGTTTGTCTTCCGTGGTGATCAGAGGTCACGAAGCCCGGCTACTTTGACGTCATTCATGAAATGTGCTTGTCCAGACCTCCGTCTGCCTTCAGTGATATGGAATGCGGTACTAGGGAGCGAGCCGGTGGTGCGCGAACGTTCAAGGGAGTTTGAAGCCAGCTCTCCAGCCTGTGAGTAGCTTCCGCAGATCAAATTCAGGCTACAACCAAGCTGTTACATCAGTAAAATACCACGTTACTTAAGCTGCCTTAAACAGACTTAACTCGCACTTAAGTGACTTTGCAGAAGTTGACACACTTTGCCAAAATTTCAATTTCAACATGTTCAGAAAAAAGTGGTTGGGTTATGTTAACATACATATTTTATTATAGTTTGCACTAAAAAAATCAAGATATGCCAAGTGAATGTTGCAGGAGAGAGCAAACAGTTTTCAGCCAAGTCAGCCAAGTTGATTAAGTAACGTGGTATTTTACTGATGTAAGACGATACCAATGCGATGTACGTTGGATTGGTGTTAGTTTATGGTTGTATTGGTGATTGCTCATACTTCCAATAGTTCTCGCTGCAATCGTCAGACTTCATAGGTTGCGTACTGCAGCTGGTAAGTAGTTCCAAATCTCAAGCTTATTCCTTCATGAAGGGGAAAAGTAAGTCGAGAGTACAAGGGTGCATGCAGTATTGTTCGCTTTGCCACCTTTGTGCAGCTCAACCACCATATACATACCCCCTCACCCCTTCCTCCAAAGGCAATGCATGGGGACACATGTCGGAGCGTTGGAATGTATCCATTACTACTGTCAAAAAAATCTACATGACGGGCGAAAAAAAAACTCGAGACACTGACTCTCGTGATCGACGGGCTTTTACTCATCCGGCACCTCAATCTCCCCCGAGTTGATACCATCGATGATGTCGTGTGGGGGTTGGCCATCGACTGTGCAACCAACACTCTGGGCAGTGCCGAGAATCTCCTTCGCGCCGCCAGCCATGTCCTTTGATAGTGACTTGGACTTCATTGTTCGGGCGATCTCGAAAATCTCGTCAAGAGTGACGTTGCCCGAGTGCTTGATGTTCTTCTCCTTCTTCCGGTCACGGGGAGGCTCTAGCACAAGCGATATGAGAGGGGAATGAAATACAGGTATAACTGCGCACCCTTGAGCGCCCGGATGACGAGGGAGGAAGCAGAAGGAACGACGGAGACTGCTGCTTGCCGATTCTGGATCGTAAGCTGGACAGTCACGCGTAGACCCTTCCATGCAGAGGTAGCTTTGGCAATATCTTCTCCGACCTTTTTGGGTGACTATTTCGAGCTTTAGCTTTTTGTAATTATTTGCGACCAGACTGCAGACACACACCAGACCGAGAGGACCGATTTTTGGGGCAAGTGCTGACGATGCACCAACTTCACCCCCTGTTGCCCGGAGGTAGATAATTTTGATTTCGTTGGGGTCCTAACATGATGGTTAAAACTGTATTACGGGTGGAAAGTAAGAGAGCGGACGGACGAGCTTGGGGGCCATGGCGAAGGTGAGGAGGTCGATCGCTTTTCCCTGGGATGACTAGAGATTAAAGTTCAAACCTCGAAGTAACTGTACAGTACCTCAGCTTAGTCACCGCTGTTCCCACGCTTGTGCCGCTCTCTTCACGACCGCATATTTTACGCACAGTATCATTCTCCTCAGCCAAATATTGACATGTTAAACACGGGAGGACCTTCAACGGTATGGATGTGACAACAATTTAAGTGACTCATATTGGGAGAGCAGGCATGCACCGGAAGACAGGCTGGAAGGAGTCAGACCTTAACTTCCTCTAGATGGTGACGCCTTTCCAGCGCGTTCTAGTTGCGACGCGGCGCACACTTATGTCGAGAAATTTACGGTGGCGCTCAGCCAAAACACCAAGCGAGAGCACGTGACCACGATCAATTCCCTTTTCGAGGCGGGATTCGCTGACCTCGCTGGCACATGACCAGTTTGTGTGACAGGCGTGAGTTTTGGTTGAAAAAAACAGAGCGTTTCAACAAATGCGCTGGCAGGACGGAACAAACGCGAGTGGGGTGCGGGCATGATTAGCGACGGCGAGTGGTAAGGTAGAGTATCAGTAGTATGCTACTAAGTAGTAGGCAGTGAGTGTGGAATGTACAGAGTCAGCCAAAGCAGTGAAACATCGTAGCGAAGCAGTGAAAGCACTGAAAGGCAATGATAGTATGTAGTAAAAACGGGACCGGTATCACTTGTTGCGAGAGATACGGTCCCCTCGTGCAGCGCGTGCCTTGTTCACAGCCTTCAGAAGTTGCGTGTGCCCTAGCTCGGCCTCTGGATAGGCTGCGAGGAAGCGTGCCTCGTTCGACTCGTACCTGGAGCCGAAACAGAGGGTTAGCAGTGCCGGCAGTGTAGATACCAGTGCAGGGACTTACTGATTAATGAACTCTAGCGCGATTGTTGCACGTTGGTGGTACTTTGATGCAAACCGTCTATTTGCACCTTGGTACCAGTGCCTTGGCCAGTCCTTCAGTGGCGTTGTCAGTCCTCGGTCTCGATCGCCAACAAGCCAGTGTTCGACAATCTCCTTCCAGGAGTTGTGCTTCGGGCTGGTGGTTCCGTTGGGACGAGAGACTGGGACCCGAGGGATCACAAGGCCAGGTGTTGGGAGTTTCTGGGTACTTGAAGCCCGAGTGATGCTGATGGGCAGCGTGGTGCAGAGTTGTTGTGACGAGGTGCAGATGGATGGCTCGGTGGTAGGGAGAGTGTGGCTGACGACGGGCCTGGGTAAAACCGGCTGTTCGGCTCTCGCACATATGTCTCTGACAGGTGGAGTTGGTGTGCGGGAGGCACACTCAGAGACGTTGGTGAAGCGGGGGCCTGAATCGAGACGCTGGAGAGCGATTACTGTGGTGCAGGCAGCCTGTGCTACAACACTCGTTAGGGAGCGCATGTCATTGCGAAGGGAGTTGACATCTGCTGAAACGGATGCGTGCACCATGCGAAGCTCTTCTGTCGATGCTGGTCTGGCGAGAGCATGTTCGCCAGCAAGGGAGGCATCAGCACCGCGGGAGATGGGGGCAAGGGCATCACTGTAGTCAGTCTCATATGCATGTAGTTCGTCGAGGAGGTAGCGAACGAGTGTATCACGCTGAAAATAGACACAATGAGAAAAAAATGCTGCATCAGTCAAGTGTCAGTCATAAGAACATGAGACATACCTGCTCGCCATCAGCCCATCCCCCCCACCAACGAACTTTAGCGAGTGTCCACCGCTGGCCCACTGGAGCAAACATGAACCAATATTGCGCACCTCCCCGACGAAAGCAGTGAGTTGAGAAGTTACCACGGATGCCAGCGCCAGCGGTTGACTCATTGATCCATTTTTGTACCGTATCGTGAGAGATTGGCTGTCCAGGATGCACAACACCATTTGCACTCATCGCAGGAAAAATGAAGTCGTTCGGCTGGAGAGTTCGCCCGTAGTGAAATGATTCAAGCCACTTGATCCAAACTAACATCCAGAAGAAATTGTCGCAGGCTGGCATGTTGGGGCGTGGATAAATCTTGTAGTGATTTGCTGCCAGTGGTGAGGTCATTTAGTCATCCGGCTTCGATTTAATGTGAGCAACTCACATCTCAGATCTGCTTCCCATTGGCCCTTGTCCACCTTCTTTTGCCATCCTTTCCGGTGAGCGAGAAAGATCTCGAAGTATGATGTGCATTTACTCAGCGTGAGTGTCTCGTTTGCAAGGTACACGCCGAGCACCCCATCCAAAATAGTGGTATCAAGTGAGATATCCTTTCTTTGCAACTTTACAAGCTCAAAACACCTGCGGGCAAGTTAGATCGCGCACGTGCTGCGGAAAAGCTAATCAGATCTCACCTTGTCCATAACGTCCATCCGTTCGATGTGAACGTGACTTGTTCAAGATGGCGAGTAAGTTTTGTCCTCATTTCCAAGTCCAGGTGCATATCCGAAGGCTGAGCACCACTCATCACCTTCTGAATCATCTGTAGTGCAATCTCGAGTGGACACACAGCCTGGTGCCATCGGAATGCCCGATCCATGTAGTCCTTCGTCATTGCCATTGAGTGAGTGCGATCTCCTCCCTCGGCACTTGCCTTATGCTTGATGGATGACAGCACATCATAAATGTCTGCAGAATCAGCAGGGTTTCCTTCCCAGCGCTGCTTCGCCTCATTGAAGTGCCATTTGCCACGATAGGTATCACCATCTCTAAAATGTAAGTCAGTGCTCGTATGCTCTAATTTGTGTACGATAATACTCACGATAGCTCCCACAGCTTCTTAAATGCCGAACGGATGCTCTCGACAGTAGTTTTGCTGAGGTTCTCGTGGAACCCTTTCAGGGACATGAAGAGCGCCAGTGCTTTGTCAGAGCATCTGTTCGGGATGCTCTCAAATGCATATTTGAAGGCCGGGTCCTCATACACGTCATTGTCGGCATGTATTTCGGCAGTTGCAGGCAACAGAACGAGTGAGTTTTCAGACGTGTCACCCCTCCAAGTCTCGCTGACAGCAGAACAGCTCGGGGTTTCGAAATGGCTTGCCAACCATTCCCGTCCACGCCGAACATGCCCGGCATAGTTCGTCCTTGTGTTATTTGCCTGAAGGTGAGTTTTTATTCCATGTTCCTTACACTTTTGGACGTCTGCTAAAGCTGTCTTCGCAGCAGCTGATCTTGTCTTTCGCCCAGCTTTCTTCTGAGCAGTGTCTGGCAGCTGGGGGGCTTTCGCGGAATCCTTCTTGAGTCGTGCCATACTTTGTGAACACGAACGAGTGAGTGTGGCACAAAGGTAGTTCAAAATTTCGGGACGGAGATCATTGTCAGGGGCCTCTAACTAGTTAATGACAATTTCACATTTCACATTTCACACTATTTAGATTAGGAAACGACAATTGATTGCACTAGGCACTAATATACTGCTGCACTACTTGGGGAGCCATATGATCCAGTATTGTTGCCGGAAGACGCATGTACGAGGGAGAGAATTTCCCTTGAGCTGAGTTGCCTAGAGTGTTGTGTGCCAACCACCGACCATCGACTTTGATATTATAAATAGCGATATCATGCCGCAATGCCATCAACGTTCCACGAGCAATTATTTTGAACACCGGCCGGCGGTCTGTGTGGTCCGCATGCTGACGGGGCAACTAAAACACGAGTTAGAGTCTATAAAAATTGAACCACATGTGCCGCCTACCTTGCATATGGTGCGGAGACATGCACCCTCCCACACACTCCCGTGCATCTTGTCAATGATGGCATCATCGTCCCAGCCCAACTGCAGCCTGCAGAAGTCTGCAAGGTCTGCAAGATGTGGCTGGGAGGACGACACGTCCAGTAGCACATTCTCCACGGCTGAAAAAGATGTCGGAGGATGGACATATTTGTCGATCACTGCACGACGTGGAAAATCGCATGGGATACAATCTGCGGACAGCCTTATACCGACGCTTGAGGTCATGGTAGGGGTCATTGGTGAGCATAGTGCGTAGTTCATCGACGAGGTCCTCCGCAACGCTCAGAGAACTCCTCCGGCGGCATAGACAGGAATGCGCAGAGCATATTCTCGCCAATTCTGCTGCACATAGCAACCTTGTGAGCAATCTCAATTCCACAACCAGGCACCCCTCTATCATAGTCTCCGCCCACCAGGAGGGCAATGAGCAGCCGATCTCCTCGGGTCAAGGAGGCACCATGCTCGAGACCATCCTCCGTATACACTTGAACATTGAGATAGTCCTTGTCATTCTTCGCACTGCGACAAATCAATGGCAAAAGCATGAGAAAAACATGATGGCATACGTTCTAATTATGCACACGCTCCGAAGATCAGAACATCACTGTCCTCGGTCATCACGGCGTTGATAACACCGTGGGTGTTCATGGCAGCCAATTCGGCTTTGGCTTCACTCGGGGCCTGGGGAGTGGTGAGACAACAGTCTCATTTGAGGTGAGCAAAACTTACCTTGGTCCACTGAAAGCCAAACAACTCCAGCATGCGCTGGAAGTCATGGGTGAGCCAGTGGGGGCTGTCTGATTGTTCGACCCTTGTCTGGCAGGTGGCTCAGGCTATCGAAGACAAAGACCACATGCAGGGGAAGCTTTAGTAGTGCGCCCAGCCGAAAAATCAGTCGAACCCCATATCCATAAATCCTTGTTCACTGGTGCATAGTATATTCTTCTTTGGTTTATTTGACAGATACAGTACTTTTACCTTTCAAACTCCCTATTACGTTGCCTTAAGCGGCTCGGACCGATTTACTCTCACATATCCCCATACATATCACGGACGATCGACCGCATGTCCTGCGTACATTTCTAGCGAACCACGAGGTAGCTCGGACATCCCAAGCGATGATTATCTCCATTATTTACCTAGTAGCCGATTTTTTACTTAAGGGATGTTCTCCGGGATCTTCACAGTCGCAGCATACTGCAGATCGTAAGCGCTCAGCTTTGCCTGGGCAATCTACACAAACTCAGTCCTCTCGCGATCCCAATGCTTCGAATCATTACCTGGGTTTTCAGGATGGCGCACATGGACAGCTCTCTCCCACTGTGTGCGCCATTTGTTTGGGGAGTCACACCCACAGCTTCATCGACTGCACCGCCGAGTGTCTCTGGAGCAAGTCCCACCCTGTGCTCACCAACAGAGTCAACAAACAGCTACTATTATGTTCCAACAACCAGCCACTCTGCCTCGACTGGCAGAGGAGTCGTGGATGCAGCAATCGCTCACACAATGAACGACACATTTGCACCGGTTGTCCTTCCACCACACACGGATCTCAGCATTGTTCTCAAGCACAGAAAGTTGCGGCCGATCACACCTTATAATTCTTCCTCCTGGGAACATTTGCTTCACTCTCATGATCTACTCGATCGCTACCCGGATATCCCGCTTGGTTTACGTGCAGGTTTCAATCTGCACCTGCCTTTGCTGCACTCCACTCAAACCCCACCTAATAGTACTTCAGTTCATCAATATCAGGATGTGTTCTCAGCCATTTTGTCTCGCGAGCTGCAAACCGGTCAGTACATCGGTCCTTTCACTCGCCTGCAACTTGTGGACGCCCTGGGACCCTTCCAATCCTCACCCATATCAATCATTCCCAAAGCTGGCAAAGCTGGAAAATATTGTGTCATTCAAAACTTCTCTTTCCCTGATATTCTGTCCCTGGCTCATCCATTACCATCCATTAATTCCATGGTTAACTCCGATGATTTCCCGTGTACATGGGGGACATTCGACACAGTCTGTACCATCATCCGTGGTCTACCACCAGGCTCTCAAGGTGCCACACGGGACATGGCTGAAGCTTATCGCACTGTTCCGTTACACCCTTTGCAGTGGCCAGCAACAGTGGTCCGTTTGTCGGAGGATGCCTTCTGCATTGACACCTGTACCGCCTTTGGCATGGGGCCATCAGCCGGGGCTTATGGTCACGTTGCTGATGCTGGGTCGACTTATTGCGAGCACAAGGTCTTGGACTGATTGTCAAATGGGTCGATGACCACCTGTTTTTCCGCATCCGCAAAGAGCATCTCATTACTTACAATCATCAGCGTTTGTTGGTTCATACTTGCCTGGCCCGAACAGGCCAGCTTCAGAATGGTGGTCGTCTATGGTACAAAGGTGACGAATTTAGTGACAGTTCATTTGATGAGTTTGCTGAAGACTGCGGTTTCCCGCTCCGCGACTTATCTGAATCTTCAGTTCGCTCGCATGAAAGTGATAGTGAATTCACTTTTGACTTCTGCGACATTAACCGCACGTCCTCCGATCTCGATATACCTTGGGAACCGACAAAGGACACCTTGTTCAGCTTTCAAGTTGTGTACATCGGTTTACTGTGGTGCCTCACGTCGCTCACAGTGGCGCTGGTGGAAGGAAAAAAGGAGATACTCTGCCACCATCACAGCATGGTCTTTGGACGTCACCCATGTACTACTCAATGTTCAGAAGCTGCATGGGAAACTTCTTCATGCCTGCCTCGTGCTTCCCGCTGGACGAGCGTACATCACCTCACTCGAAAGTATGCTTGGAGTCTGTAGTGCGAGTCCATTCATGCCACATCACTCTGTCCGTCATCTCAACGAAGACCTCAAGTGGTGGTCTAAACAACTCTCTCTACCTTTCGTCGGTCGGTCAATCCCACACCCAGTTCAACTCGTCGATGCTCGGGCCTTCTTAGACGCCAGCACCACTGTCAGAGTTGGAATTGTTATCGATGGGCATTGGCGTGCCTGGTACCTATGGCCAGGATGGCAGACACTCAATGGAGAATGGGACATTGGCTGGGCAGAGGCCACCGGTTTCGAACTTCTCATCCATGCCCTCCTGCGGGCCTATTCCAGAAGTTCAGTCTCACTTCAGGGTCTATTGTGACAATAAGGGCGTCGTTGATGGTTGGCGCAATGGACGGAGTCGCAATAGGGCCACCAACATTGTTTTCAGAAGGGTCCAACATCTCCTCGATTCCCAAGACAATTTCTCCTCTTTCCATCTCCGCTATGTCCCCAGCCAAGACAATCCAGCAGACGGGCCTTCCAGAGGTGTCTTCCCCCCGAGGCATTTCTTGCTCCCACCCATTCCTCTCCCTGGGGATCTCGAAAAATTCCTCATCCCGCCGTCTAACCCAGGCACTTCACAAATGGACACAGTGGCTAGTCATTTGCAAGCTTGGTTGACCGGAGAAGAAGTGAGACTTCCCGCAGTCACACTGCTCTCAGCTATGAGGCCACGCGCTGTCGGCGCTCCATGTTTTGCTAATTCCACTCCCTTACTGTTGCCCGCACCCACAGGTCCACCGCATCCATATGCCGCCAGTTTGACACCTTTGCTATCACCTCTTCGTCCGCATTGCCTAGCACGCGATCGCTTGCGATTATGGGTACCTGCAACCAAGCACTCAGGCACGGATCGTGCTGGAGCGCCAGTTCCAGTCTCCAAGGCCGACCTTGATAGAATTCTCCTCATCATCTCTCATTCTCATGCTTCCAGCACACATGAAACTTACGGATCAGGGCCCTTAGCATACCACGTATTTTGCGATACTCGGGGCATTTCTGAAGATCAGCACTGTCCAGTGCCACCCGTTCTACTTCTAGCCTTTGTTGCGGCCTGTGCAGTGTATGCAGGTGCCACGCTCGAGAATTACTTTTACGCAGTTCGCGCCTGGCATCTCCTTCATGGAGCACCTTGGCTACCAAATCATGCCGAATCATCCCTCGCACTGACTGGCGCTGCAAAGTTGGCCCCTCCATCCTCCAAGCGTCCAAAGTGCACTCCTTTCACAGTGGAGCTCATCATCAAAATCCGGAGTGTCCTGGATCTGTCAAAGCCGCTACACGCTGCCGTTTTCGCATGTCTGACCACTTCATTTTTTACCATTGCTTGCACAGGGGAGTTTACGGTACCTTCTCTTGTCAGCTTCCACACCGACCCCAGTGCCTACATCAAATTCCGTGACATTCATTACAACCAAGATCAGAACAGTTTCAGAGTAGTAGTCTTTGGCTTGCTGTGGACCAAGACATCCGCAACTGGGGAGGACGTTTATTGGGCCGCGCAGTCTGGACTAGTTGATCCCCAAGTAGCTCTCCAACAGCACCTCACCATTAATCAACCTCCCCCTTCTGCCGCTGTCTTCAGTTGGTGTCATGTGGGAGGTCTGCAGCCTTTGACGAAGTCCACATTTCTCACCTGTCTGCAATCCGCCAGAGATCAACTAGGGACTGGAGCGCTAAAAGGGCATGGAATTAGAATTGGTGGCACTTTGGAGTACCTTCTCCGTGGCGTACCTTTCGACAGCGACAAAATGATGGGGTGCTGGAGTAGCGATGCTTTCATACTCTATCTTTGACAACATGCTGTGGTGCTTGCACCCTATCTTCAAGATACGCCAATCTTAGAACCATTCATGTGCTATGCCATACCTCCGCCACGTTAACTTTCGGTAAGTTTTCTACATCGCCTTTCTCCTTTTGGTTGGGGGACAAGCATGTGCTTGCTGCGTTGACGGGCTCCTTAATTTTCGGGATACACAGCTCATACTTGTCCTTTCTGCTAGGTCCTTACAGTCTGTTTCAGCCTAAAACCCCTGTGGGGTTTTTTACCCAAATAAGCCTTTGTTTGTTGCCGCCGTCATTATAGTATTTGTTTGTCATCGTCGTTATAGAATTTACTTTGCCTTATCTTGTGCTCTCCCTTTGAGTCTAAGTGCATAGACGTGAATTTTTCCAGATATCCTGACTTATTGGGAAAGCCAGGTGATGAAATGGTGTAGTGTGTCACACGTCACAGGGGGTGCTGAATCGAGTGAAATACTACAGTAATCGCGACAGAATGTAGTTACAAAGCTAAACATAAGATAACGTGTTGAAGCATGATGACTTCAACTCCAGCGGAAAAGAAAAGTTTCAAAATGAAAGAATGATACAAATGAAGCACGTATGAAGTCCAGCAGACGTCCTTGCACTAAGAATCCTCTTAGTGTCAAAAGGGGTGACAGATATCATTGAAGAACTGGTACCAGCAACCTTTGTTTTCCGAATTTTCATCACCAACTACAACATGTCCCTGTTATTTTCATCTCTTGTAAGAATGAAAGCGTGTTAGAAGATAGAGCTGAACTCACCAGGGGATTGCGCAAGGCATCTGCCTCCCTGGCAGAATCCTTCCGCTGACCACACATTTACTGTTTTGAGAGGTTTCCTTCACTGTCGAGGTTAGCGGATGATGCAGGGTCATCAGGCAATGAGGTGCACGCATCGGTAGGAGGTTCATCTTGCTGCTTTCCTTTACCCTTGTCTTCTTTGCTAGTGCTGAGCGGATCATTTCCAGTGGGTTTCTTTCATCGAACACGCATTGCCCGTCCCATGTGCTTTCCTTTACTGTTGAGGCCGGCGGAGGATGCTGCATTATCGGGCAATAGCGTGTGCACGTCGGCAGGGTATCATCTCGGTGTTTTCCTTCATCCTTCTTTGTTTGCCAGTGCCGGGCTGGTCATCCACGAATGAATGGCCCATGATGAGGTGATTGTATATGACATCCTGATTGATTTCCTCATCTTCCTTTCTTTCTTGGCATTTCCCATCCAGCATTGGTGGGTTGCCTGTGGTTGTCACAGGTGTGTTTGGGCGAGCACAACGGAAAAAGGACCTGCATTTGGGGTGCCCGGGGGGGTGCACAATCCTAAAAAGTGTCAAAACCTGGACAAATGGGGGGAACTAGATGATTCCGGCTGGCAATATTACAAGTGCTAATCATCAGTACTGGCTATGCCACTGCATGATGAATCATGAGTTTCACCTTGACAGAATTGTTGCATGCATTATTGGGCACATCATCAGCAATGTTATTAGTACGTGGAGGCTTTGTAGTTTCTATCTATCATTGTCCTGTGAGCAAGACGAGGCAAACAGTCAAGTGTGAGAGTACTGACGTCGACGAGTTCAATTTCCTGCTGTGCATCGACATCAGTACTAGTGCCATTGCATGACGAACCACGAGATTCACATTGTAATTTTTATATGGATCATCCGAATCGCCGGTGTTACCAGGCGTAGTATCCGCCTGTGTTGGTCCTGTGAGCAAGACAAGGCAGACAGTCAAGTGTGAGAGTAACGGGCGAGTACTTTATCGATGAGGTCTCATTGGTTGACTTCCACTGGCCTGATCTGTTAAACCAAGAGGTGAGCCCCGAAAGAGTCCAGTGTTGGGGGCCAAAACAACTAGCTAACCTTACACATTTCAAGATAGTCTCGATGGATTCTGTCGACTAAACATGTGATCAGCGCCACATCCTATAGCTAGATCATGACAACGGCCTCACCATCGTAACCACGGCGCCTCAGGATGTTGATGTCTGTGTCAAGGATGGTCACAAGCGACATCACATTGTTCTTTTTATACATAGAAAAAAGCAGACAGCACAAAGCTGCTGCAATACTAAAACTGATGAGCATGCATCTTGAGCGGAACAGAGCACCACATACTCGTAACTGTCAGCCTTCAGCTCCTTGATCCACAACACATTTACACCATCTTTGATTTGGATCTCAGCAGAGAGATCGGTGGGGTGCGCCTCCCATTCCCGAGATCCAGTTGCATGTATGAAATCCAATCTCTTCGTGACATCAAGTTTGCAACAAGCTTGTACAAAGAATTGAGTCTCATCATGCCAGTGTAGAAGGCGCATCCCCTCTCTAAAGCACTGTTCATTGAACTCGTGGAGGAAGATAGGTATCTTGTCGATGATAGAAGATCGAAGGGCCTGAGCCCTTGATGTGTGCAGCATCTCCTTGTCCGGATCTACGGTGTGTTTGATGCAAGAGCTCAAAGATTTGACACCCATATCCAAGTAGAACTCTGCTCGGGATATGTAAGACAGTTCCAGGAAGAATGGAAAACTTACTTTCTAGTAGCTCCTCCCAAGGAGCAATATAGATACAATCACCAAAAGTCAAAAGGTCTTCCATGTCATCCGCTGTAGGGAGTATCCCTACGCTAGGCTCGTATCCACCACTTTTCCAATGCATCAGGCATCCATCCGACGTCCATCTGACACCTATCCATTCCATCCGATACACATCTGCTTTTCGGATGACATGCGGATACCTTCAGATCTCCCCCTATAGCTTGTGCATCCGCCGCATCCGTCCTGTCCACATCCATTCTATCTCATTGGTACGTACTCACATGCATTTTCTTGTTACTGACAGAACACAGACATATCCTCTCACACTCCAGTATTTTTCGGATAGCTTATGGCACGGTCTAGACTCGCTACCTATATATCTATGTTCCTTGAACATACTGTACCCTATAAGCATGGAGGGTTTCGGAAAATACTTACTGGATGTAACTTCCTCCCACTTTTCCTGCACCTTACAAAAAGATCGCTTTGACTTATACCCACTATCCATCCAACCTTTAATGAACTTCCTTCGATTTTGATTTGCATCCCGTCCGATCCGCAAGTATCATCTGCTCTATCCGACGAATCTGTATGTTTCACATCCTATCCGTTTCATCCACTTTTGCGGATCTTTCATCCTATAGGGTCGCTTTAGACAGAGACTAGTATTTTCCCCAGTAGCAATCCCCTTAAGGGTCGAATGCACTTGTTCCCAAGCAAGGCAGCAGGCAGCAAAGACCCAACTGTGTAGTAGATTGACTTCACTCCGCTGCACTTGTTGTACCCACACCGCGACCAATACTTCTTCGGCCTTGCAAAGTTTAAACGTGTCTGCCTCTTGGCTACGCCCATCATTGCTCTTCCCCCATCAATATCCCAAGAAAATTTGGGCATCACGCAGTTCCCCCTCGATGTTTGAAGGAAGTGACTTATGACCCTTCGCGATCAGACGCAGCTCGGCCAAGTAGCTGCAGCATGTTAGTACTATGAATCAAGGTTCCAAAAGCGATATGCACCTCTCCTCGTCCCCAGCCATCTCACGGAACTTTTGTGGACACTTGAGGAGACCTTCAACAATGTCAATGCATCCAGGGTCTTTCTGACACGACAATATTCCAAGAAAGCATTGGCACTGAGCCCAAAGTCAACAAACTTGAATAACCGCCGGTAGAGGTGGCCTGATGGGTATGATGTTGACTCCAGACAGCACTCGCGGGGTGGCACATGTTCATAAGAGACGCCGTTGGATTGTGGCTTCTCGTACGATACCTCTATAGGAACAATCTTGAGGTCTGCAATCTTTTCAAATGTTTCTGTTGAGAAAACTGGACATCTTATCAGCATGAATGAAAGCTCCGGTATCACAAAATTGATTGCTCACCTTTTTCAGCAAGAAACTTGAACCACTTCTTTGCTCTCTCTGGGTTACCTGGCGGCTTCGATTCAAGAACTTGAAGTAGTGTTTCAGCGGTAGGGCCTTCTTGAATCTGCAGCTTTGCAATGATCCTCTTGTCGTCCAGATGGCCAAAGCCAAAAATTGCCCAATTTGCATCCGAAAATACCTTTCAAATCATGGAATCAGCTACGCGTGCCCAGTGTCTTTATGAAACAGTGGTTAACAGACCTCATGGTGGAAGAACTGACAAGGCTGTCCATCTCTGACACCGGGGATGAATGCGTGCGAAGGGAACCTTGACGGATCGAAATGCTCTTCAAGCTCTGTTTCATATGATGGTCCACAAAGAGACGACCACGCAGCTTGTCTAGCAGAACAATTGGATTCGGATGATGTGATGGTGATGAGTTTCTCTATTGTAGGGTATTCGCGCAGCCCTTGTCTAGTGAGGAATAGTGCTTTGCGATGTTTGGTTAGTGTGACATAAAACATCAAATAGTTCACGACATACCTTCCTCACTGTTTGAATTCCAGGAGTCACATTTGACTACAGGCAATCTGAGTGCCCGGTTGATCTCTGTAGATGCAAAGATCTCTTTGATATGATGTCTTTCACCATTACTGCAAGGGAAGAATTTCATATCCATCACATGAGTCACATCTTCCTGGGGAGATGTTCTAATGTATCTCGCTAGGTCCATGACATTCCATCTATCATCACTGTTCAATCTGTGAGGGGTCTTAGCAAAGATGGTAAGGTCATATCCCTAGTGACTGACTGTGTTATGAGTGAGTCGATGTCGCACCGTTTCTGCACTCCCGAATACTGCAACACCCGCACTGTGCGGGATTCCACGAGAAGTTCTTGTTTAACGATGGGAAGGTCATGAAAAATGTCGGCATAAGGGAAGTACGTATCCCGGGCCGCTTCATGGAAGGTACATTCGAGATAGTCATAGGTATGCAAGCAACATCCTTCAAAATCTCTCGAACTTCGGAATGACTTTCTTTGTCTTGGAGTGTGTCCCAAAGGTTACTGAGAACACTGAGGACGTGTTGCGCAAATGTTGGCGCTTTCGTGATGTCGTGTGCCGGATCTGGTGTCCCATCCATAAGGTGTCGAAGCCAATGTGCAATTGTCATCTTTTTCCATCCAAAAGTGTCTGAAATCTTCGAGAGATCCAGGCCTTGAATAAGGGCTGGGGGAATTGTGTCTTCTGGAGAGGGTCATCTTGACAGCGAACGGCCAGCATTGGTTCATCAATAAATTTACTGATGGAGCTAAATTTGATCTCCTTCCCCTGCCAATGTGTTCTGCCTACTCTGAGGAATTTGTTGCACC